>NC_090439.1:692341597-692659866 GCF_031143425.1 Pleurodeles waltl
GCCGGGGCAGGTATTAATGGAGGTCCTGCTGCTGGGTTATATCCCGGTATCAGTTGTGGCTGCAGCTGGGGCAGCAATTGTGGAGTTGGGCCAATCTGTACTAACCTCGATTTTGTATATATATCGGGTTTGGTGGCACTATCAGATTTGTAGTAGTCTCTAGTACTGGGACGTCTGGATAGATTCTCTGTATCTGCGGTGGAGGTTGCAACTGTATCTGCATGTCTGGAGCAGTGGTACACTGACACTATTCTGTATCGAACCCATATCACTAGTCTGTGCTGTATCAGTAACTCCCTTCTCCTACGTCTGGTTCCCAGGACCCACACTAGTGCTCAGGACATTGTCGCTTACCACATAAGGTGGCGGGCGATCATGCAATAACTGATTTAGAAATTCTTCGTTGTCTGAATCATCTTCTTCTTCCCAAGATCTCTTAGGGGGTCATTCCGACCCTGGCGGTCATAGACCGCCAGGGCCGGGGACCGCGGATGCACCGCCAACGGGTGTCGTGGGGCCCCTGGGGGCCCCTGCAGTGCCCATGCCAATGGCATGGGCACTGCAGGGGCCCCCTAACAGGTCCCCACAAAGATTTTGAGTGTCTGCATAGCAGACACTGAAAATCGCGACGGGTGCAACTGCACCCGTTGCACCCTTTCCACTCCGCCGGCTCCATTCGGAGCCGGCATCCTCGTGGAAGGGGGTTTCCCGCTGGGTGGGCGGGCGGCCTTCTGGCGGTCGCCCGCCAGCCCAGCAGGAAACTCAGAATTACTGCGGCGGTCTTTTGACTGCGCTGCGGTATTCTGTCGGGGGAACTTTGGCGGGCGGCCTCCGCCGCCCGCCGAAGTCAGAATGACCCCCTTAGTTTCTTTAGGTTTACTAGTGTCCTTGTCTGTTTTACATGTGGCTTTCTTCCACTGCGTCTCATCTCCCTGTGTTATCGCTGTGAACAACTTTAATCCATCAACTATTCCCCGTCTCCACATTTTGCTCTCATTATCCCACCTAGCTTCCGCTAGAGTCTTTTCTGCCCTTTTCAGTCTTCTTTGGAACTTCTCTTGTCTCTGTATTAGAGCCATTAAATCCCAAATTGCTAAAGCCTCGTACTGAGCTGGCCTCGGAGGTGGCTTCTGTACACTTAACATCCACCTTAAATTCTCTAGAACTCTCGTATTGAACGTCCCATGCTCCGGGAACACCAAACATCCCTCTTTTTCTGTCAATTTGCGCCACTGTTTTATCCATAAACAAGGCGCGACACATTTTTCCTCCATAACTATATAAGCTGGAGTACCCTCAGGCGGTGTAGGCTCCCCTTCACTCTCCATAATGTATAAGTCTCCTTTCAGAGCACTCTTAAAAGCTTTGACAAAGTTCATTTTACGTCTTTTCTTTGTATATAATCAAGAAGTGACTTTAATTCCCAGGACACTCTTCACCCACCTTTCTCAATCTATTGCCTCTCACGGACGGCAGCCAATCCGTGCGCGACCCCTCTCGACAACTGACCTATCTCAGCGCGGCACTACTGACGTCACACTCACACACTGCAGCTGACAAAGTCTTGCGGCTCGTCCTCCCCTCACTGGATTCACACCAAACTAATGCAAAAATTACTGCGAGCACTTTAACATCAACAACACAAATTTGCCGGTTTACTACAGGAAGGGTAACACATTTGCTTTAGAACTTTACAGAGATTTCACTTGAAGCCTCGGCCGCTACTCTCTCCTTCTCAGTTCCCGCACCCGCAAGCAGAATTCGACCCGCAAATCCTACTCTCGACTTGTCAATGGTTTGCTCTAGTGCACTTTAGAACTTGCCAAATCTCCATCGAAGGTTTCACACATACAATTCGACTCAAACTCGACTTGTCAACCACGCCTGATTGACCTAATTAAACCGCACAAATTACAACATAAACCCAAGTGTCTCCTACACTTGTCAATATACTCCAGAGTCTTAGACCACAACGGGTCAGTACATGATCAACCAACCATGTGGATAATTTTGAGCACAAAGCGCCACACTCATATGAAGTACGCCGACTTCCCTACTCTCATACTGTCGCGTGGGCTCTCATTATCCTAAATGAGACTACTGGATTTCTGGGCAGCAGGGTCGTTCCTGGTGTGGGGGACTTAGTCTTACCCACTTAGAAGGACCTTTGCTACCTTCAATCCGGTTTTGCTCCGGCTAACTAGCAGTGCCTCATCTCTCCCAAGGGGAAGGGATGATTGGGCAGCCGAGCGCATGACATCTTTGGAACCTCTCAGGGAAATCGTGGTCACTCAGATCCAAACCAGCTCTCTCATTTACAATATGATCTCATATACAAATGACAGAGGCAGTTTAAGTTTTATATAATGTTTTAATAAAACGACTGCATTTTAGATATTAAGGCGTGAGCCGCAATAACCAGAACCATACAACACAGTAGGATTGAAATAGTCACGAGGAGAGTGAAACATAAGAATAACGCTATCATGGTGTTAACAATTTCTACTCTCTCTCAGCTAGATCTATTTCGAGCACAGCATGTTAAGCTTCTAACTTGCATTTCAGATTCCCTGGGAAGACATCAACCCTCATACCTGAGCAAAGGCTTGTGATCTGGTTCAGCATCTGCAACAAGGCAGTCAGCGTCTAGTTGTGGTTCCCTGGTCAGAATCTCCCTCTTGCGTGTATTGGGACAAGAAAGTGTTTTTATAACTAACATGTCAGTGTGATCACAAAATGTCCCTACGCAAGAATGCCAAAGACTAAACTCCTGCCACGTCTATCGCAATGTACCAGACTGTATCCTTGACTAAAGCACAGAGTGAACAAGAATGTTTTATTGGGGACTCCAGTGCTGAAGTAGGCTAAACAGTGTGATATAAAAAGTAAAACAAGACCGTAGAACTGGTTATTTGAAAAATAACAGTACGAAGCCGAGTAAAAAGCATTTAGAGCAAAGTGCACAGAGGCTCTAAGCTGCGAGCAAAGGAATAAAATACATCCAGGGCAAAGTGCACAAAGGCCTAAAGCCTGAAGCTAACGTGCAAAGGATACAGAAAACTCACCACACTACACCCTCCCCTTGTCGGTAGCAAGTGGTTCTAATAACATAAAACTATGCCCCTGATATAAAGAAAACATCAAATATATATTTCGACAAGTCCAGAGGACAGCAAAGCAGAAAACTAATTTATATTTGGAAAGCATGTGACGTTAAAGCCAAAGTTGATACAATGTCAATTTTCGATAAAAAAAATCAAATTCTTAGACAGAAGCCACGGAAAGCAGGAGATCCTCTACTTCGACAGATGTCAATATCGGAAAATCCGCGCCAAAAATGATCATGGAGCAGGTGTGTTCCAAAGCCCCTAAACCATCCAGGGCGGCACCCCGTGCAGGGCCTATGAACGAGACAATACCATCTTCCTCCAGGAAGGGAATCTCATAAACTGCCTCACGAAGCAGACGCAACCGTAGTGCACAAGTCTGGGAATGAGCCCTAATCGGGAACATCAACAGATCAGTATCAACCACTGTGGGGCGCTGCAGTGAGAGACAGAGAGCCAGTGCATGTTCAAACGAGCACCAAAGGCACCGAAACACGGGGTCCACACAATCCAAAACCGGTCTGAATGACAGAGACCAGTCACACTCCAATTGTCCCAGGAGTGTTGCTCCAAAATGCTGCTTCATGCGTTCACGACACAGCTGCGCCGACGGGAGCGCCAACATGGGATCTCGTCGCAGTGGGACAGCCATTGCGGAGGAACAGCAGCAACAGCAAAACACCAGCCAACAAAGCCAAAGTAATCGGAAATCCCCCAAAAATGCTTCTGAAAATAGAGTGAATAGCCGAAGGTATTAAACCGAATATGGAAGAGAAGGTATGAGCAAAATCAACACCTACGGCTTTGAAAAAATGTGCAATTTCAGCAGTGCTGGACGCATTAAATATACGTCCCACGAGCTCATCAAAGTGACTTGGAAAATTAGTATTTAAAAGGGACTGTATTTCCGCTGATGACCTTGCCACCTGAAGTGCATAGGTCTCGCTAGCAGATGTAAGGGCCACATGCTTTTGAAACAATAGAGCTTTCAGTCGACTCAACTTGTCGAAATTCACCTTGGAAGTAGCAATATGAGGCCAGATGTCCGTTACCTCCTTAATTCGAGTGGGGGGAAACAACACATTCCCGCAGCACGTAACGGCCTTGGTGACAACGACCATGTAAACTATTCCGGCATGCATGCCACAACAGGGTTCACTGTTAAGAAGGACGTAACTGCCGTTTGAAAGCACCTGGAAAGTGTTCCTAATTACCGGGACTGGAACTCCCTTAAGATAACAAGCTAAGTTAGCAATCGAGGCATTGCACGCCCGTGCAAAGACAGCTGTTTACAAACCATCGAATGGCTGACAGAAGTTTTGCATTCGATACCGCTAAGAAAAACCTCCCTCATACCATTAAGACATCTGTATAAAAAGGGAAGCTCCCACACCTCATGTATGTAATTGTCTCCCAACCGCTCATATCTACCCACCGGAATGTGTTTTAAACAAGACGTAAATTACAGAGTGGAGATAGGCAAATTAATAACCCTGTGTATCAACCACTCCGCTGACGGAATCTCAGCCACAGTAAAAGGCAATTTCTCCAACTTTTCAATATTTAAAATAACATACGTCGCTTCTTTCTTAGCCATTAGTTGTTGTTGACGTTTCAAATTAAAGGAAATGAATATCTCCCTGGCACGAATGTGCTGCCACGGAACGCGACCTGCCTTCAATGTCTGTAGAATCCAACCCAACTGCATGATGGACCGCGTTTGACTCTGCCCATGATATAAAGAAGACATATCCGATTTAATAATGTCTATAGCAGAGGAAACAACGTTGCCAATTGTGTATACACGGTCTGATAGGGTATGCATCCCATTATCCACAACAGACAACGCTTGAATCAAATTTTCCTGATCAATTTACCGCAACCGGGCCGCTGCCTCCTGTTGTGAAAGCTTCCAAATCTCATAATATACTTCATATAAAAAAACGTTTCTTCCGTGGCATCCTCGGTCCTGACAAAAAATCTTGCAAGTCAGTATCATTAGACAGTAACGTGAGATGTGTCTTAACCGCATCCAGCATGGATGACCTCAACCATTGTTGACAAAGTTTCCCTACGCTGTATGTAGTAATGATGTCAGCATGTTCTGGTGATATGTAGCGAGGGTCTGCCCTACTAGACCTGAATCCCCCCGAAGAGGTGACAAAACGTTGATGACACCTATTAGTGTCTATGGGCCACAATAACCACCTGCCTGGACGTGTCAATGCAATGTTAAGCGTACCATTCTGGACCCAGTCTGTAAGCTCACCAAACGTGGCATTAATATATTGCTGCCAATTTTTCATTTTGGATGGGACAGGTATCCCAGGCAAATTCAACTCCCTAATTGTTGCTAAGCCCAAACAGCTAGTCTGTTGTACAGTGTCATTTAAGAAAATCATCTGGACAGGAATAATACATGCCCTAAACAATGTATCCCTACCCTGCATTTGCCAATTTTTCGTTCCCCAAACACTTTAATAATACGACTTAGCACTTCGTTGATGATGCTCAGAAAAATACGCAAATTTGTCATAATAAGTTTTAGAACTCCCCTGTGGAGGAGTTGGGCAATGTTCCCATGAATATACTCAAATATTGATTTAGGGCTACTTGCTTTATGAATAAAGTGGTGTCCATACCATACATATCAAACATCACTCTATCCCACACAATCCCATCTGGAATTGGTACAGCAGAAATGTTCACAAAGGACAAGTCTCTTCAAACCATATGTGACGAAAAATGTGGTTTCAACACCGTCTCCACGTGCTCAATGTCAGATCGTTCAGGAAGAAAATGACCATGTATCACCAGAAAAAAGGTGACCACAAATCCCAGCCATAGGAAAAGAGTCATCACAGTCATTAAAAGCCACAGATAGTTTCAAGGAACAACAAAATATTTATGTTTGAGCCAACACAGCAGCTTACGTGGACCCAGGGCTGGTGTTGAAGAAGACGATGAGTCCGACACAATTTCATCAGTGGCATTGAAGCAGCCCGAAGCAGTTCTCGCAAAAGGTGCAATCGTAAACAAAGAAGCAGATGGTGGCTCTCGCCTTGGCACGCTATAAACCACATGTTCAGCAACATCTGTAGAACGTACAGCAACTTGATCAAAAGATACCAAATCATTCACTGTCTGTGGAACAATCGTAAGATCAGCTTCCACCCTCCCCAAGCTCGGAGAGGAAATATCATCGGTGAAAATCACCTGCAGCGGAACTTCTTCCCCAGTAGTGAGAGGGATTCCGGAGCTACTGGGTGTTCCTCGTGGTCTGCTGTGCAGAATCGGCCACATGTTGTATCTTGACATTTTCAATGGAAACGAAGCGATTTCCTTTGGCCCCTTGCAACGGTGGCAAAACTACAGTTCTTGTGCCACGGACCCCTAGCACAGGGACAGGCACCCGATAGGAAGGACCAAATTCTTTTTTCACTGCGACCTTTTCACACAATAGATCCCCAATCTAGGAATCCAACCAGTAGGCGTCACTGGTTGTTTCTTAATTCCTGTGGAGGCAGCACTGGTAGAAGAGTTATCATCACGGAATTGTTGTAAATCCTGCAAAACAGTGACACGATCATTTATGTCAAAGGGCGTATCTGCCGTCTCCACACCAGGACCATCTAGATCAGGAACATACATTTGTGTTCCAAACAGGCAGTCATATGAAGTACGACCCCCCAGGGACCTTCTAGGCAAGTTATTAAGTGCTCTCTGTACTCCATACAGGTGGGCTAGCCAACCACGACCCGTACCTATAACTCTGGCTGTTAAGGATTGCTTTAAATCGCGATTTAAACGCTCCACAACAGAATTCCCCTCGGGATGAAATGGAGACGAGAACTGGAGCTGGACCCCCAACGAAGCCATGGTGTCCCTGAATGCCTTAGAGGCAAAGGCAGGGCCCTGGTCCGAATGAAAAGCCGCAACTGCATATGTATCGACAAAGATGCGCAAATCTTTAATAACAGTTTGAGCGTCAGCCGAGCGTTGTGGCCAGACCCATACAAATCTGGAGCACGAATCTACAGCAACCAATATATATTTGTATGCACTATCAGGCGTCAGCGGACCACAATGGTCCAAGTACACACATTGTAAAGGTTTATTTGATATGAGGAGGGGCGTCTGCAGCGGGCGTTTAGCCGTGGAAACTTTAATTTGTTGACAGATGTCACAACAAAGGACATACTGCTTTGTCTCTTTATAGAGACCAGGCCACCAGTAACGGGCCTGTAAGTGTGAGATTGTGGCTGCCACGCCTGCATGGGCAGAAGCTGCCCCCTCATGCGCTGCAGTAATTAATTGAGGTCGGCCAATTTTATTGGGAATTTCACGTACACCAAAGCCTGGTATTTTAACAACAGCGTTTAGCATACCACCCATACAGTAATTATATTTAGCAGGAAATCCTTTAGGAAATGGCGTGCCATCAGCCGTAGCTTTTATGGCAGCCAAAATCTCTGTGTCTGGTTTGGAACTCAAACGAGTTACTGCGGCTACAGTGGCAACTACCACTGCCGATTTCACGGCTTCATCAGCCAAAGTATTCCCAGCAACATGTATTCCAACGCACTGGTGTCCAAGTGTATGCACAACATGGACTTTAGGAAGCATTTCCTTCAGATCCGCAACCTTCCCCCACAGCAATTTGTGTTTAATGGTGTTGCCTTTAGAATCTCTGAACTCGTTCAACCTCCAGTAGTGTAGATATTCATTGAAAGACTGAACACAATAATAGGAATCACAAACCAGCAATGTAAACACTGCCAGATCCGCATGTTCCAATGCTAACAATAGAGCTTTCAGCTCAGCCAACTGTGCCGTACAATCTCCCAAGGTCTGTGTATAAGTATGTCGGGGGCAGAACACTTCCCCCTCCCTATAGCCGCTCACCACCGCACATGCAGCAGAATACTGTTATTTAGTCCCAACCGCTGGTTGTGCAGAGCCATCGGTATACATGACCACTTTATATTGGTCAATAGACAATGTGCCAGCGGGAACTGGGTACTCCATTTCATAATGAAGAAATTCCTGAGTCTGCAATTTAGGGTCAAATATGTAATCTACATTAGTGGCCGTCAAAGACGTTGCCCATTGTATCCATCGCGGGTGTAAAGCTTTCGAATTAGGAACACTCGCTTTTGTAACAGCCTCTAAGGCTGGAATCGGGGAAACAACAATAATGCGTTGGCCCTGGGCAAGAGGTCGTTCTTTAATAACAGCCATCTGTACAGCAGTGAGAATTTTTTCAGTTTGTGCAAAACGTTGTTCTGTAGCCGAGTACAAGTGGGATTTGTATGCTATCTGTACTGTCTCACCCTCATTAAAGGTGACATATGTAAATCCAACGGCACCAGGTATAACCCTGATGACCAGATGTGTTTTATTGTCCCGTGTGTGTAAATGCTTTACCACTAAGAGATCAGTTTGCAAATCTCGAAGAATATGTGTATGCTCAATCGTCCAAAACCTATTCGAAAAATTCGGGCGAATCAACTCGTATAATGGTTTTATACGTGTAGCATAATCAGGAATGTAAGTTCTGCCAAAATTTAGAAACCCCAATAATGACTGGAGTTTCCGAACTGTATTAGGAGGTTGTAATTGAGCACATTTCTCCAAAAAGTGAGGCGCTAAGCTCTTGCCCTCATCCGACAACTCATATCCCAGGAAAATGACGCTAAGGAAGGCAATTTTCGATTTCTTAAAATTAAATTTTTAGCCTATATCAGCAAATCCCACAACAATGCGCGCTACGCGCCTTAAATGTCGCAGTAACTCATCGTCCGTCAGATATATATCATCAACATATGATAATGCTTCAGGGTCCAACCCGTGCAAAATTTCTGTTACACGAGCCAAAAATAGTCCTGGGCTATTTTATACCCCTGAGGCAGACTCCAAAACTTTTTCTGAGAGCCAAACGCACTAAAGCTCGTATAATCCCTACTTTCGGGCGCTATATTCTGGCAGAAGAATCCATTCGAGATATTTAATGTAGTTTTATATTTCTTACGCACAATATTATTCATGAGCGCTGCGCTGTGTGAATTCTGTATTGCATATGTGCGTGTATGTCCATTTAAATGTCTGTAATCCACCACTATCCTATATGAATGGTCCGGTTTAGCAACTGGAAATAAGGGATTATTCATCGGCGAGACACAGGGTTCAATTACCCCCTGGTACTCCAATTGTGTAAGTATGTTCCTTACCGATGCCCTCGCTTCAAATTTTATAGGATATTGCGGTTGCGGCTGAGGCTCGCCCTTAATCGGAATTACATGATAAGGTGAATCCCTATCCCACCCCACATTATTTCTATATAGGGCGGGAGCTTGTGCTAGGGCCCATGTTTTACTATAGGACTCTGCTAGTTCTCCCGGAACAAGTGGTGAGAATGAAGGTATAATAACCTCCTCCCCAACTGGACAGTCACGAACAAAGTCAGGAGTCCAATCCTGTTTGGCCAGCAGAACGTCATACAATTTGACCACTCGGTCCCAAAAGATGGCTTTTATAGTGCGCTCAATGTCCCCTTCTAATTGTAAAGTCACTGTATAAACCCGATCGGGATCCGAGACACGCCTATCTGCTGTTTCGACTTGTATGAAGTCATCAGTTGCTTTCACCTCCAGATGCTCTTGAAGATTCCGGGGAACTATTGTGACCTCTGTCGCGCTGTCTAACAGTGCCAACGCCCATGTCTTGTTCTTCAAGAGAACTCTTCTCTTGAGTGGCATGTCGTACTGAGACTGCTGCCACTTTCTTTTTTTTTAATTGCTGTTTCTGTTGAATCGGTTTCTCTTCTTGGTTGACAGAAACCTCCGTTGAGCGTTGTGACTCCTGTCTCGGTTTCACGTACTCTGTTCTCCGCTCTGATAGCCCACCTCTCTCATTTCTCTTTTCCGAGGAGTCCTGAAAGGAACAAGATTGGCGTGTATCAGTATATTGATATCTATCAGGCGTCTTCAAATTATCCCTATTTCTGAGATTATACCTATTCTGCGGGATCTCCGGCTGTGGAGACTGTCCCCTATCTTTTTTAGGTGTCTGATGTTTTTTCTCCCAGCGCTTTTTAGTACCCTCAGGTTGCTGTTGTTTAGTAGTATCTTTACTATTCTTACCCTGTAACTGGGGTTTCTGCGGTCTAGCCCCAAGGCTATCGCGACCGATACTCGAATATGTTTCTGCTATTATTCTCGGCAGTTCCCGCTCCTGGTTACCTTGCGGGACGTCTCGAAGACGCATACGCACCGTTAGTGCTACTGCCTTCCCTTTGAGATTACTCAAAATCATAGAAGAAACTGCGGCAAAATTGCCCATCAGCTGCATCCCTAAATCTAAGGCTGGGGCATCCTGAATTTGTTTCAGCACTTCCGGTAGATTAGCCAATGTTGGTGTACCGTGTGCTGTAGTGTAGAGCACGGCAAACACAGTGCCCCAAGTATTACAATGGTCCACAGTAGGAACCATTTCATACGGTAAACACATCGTCAATATTCTATGTTTATCCTGAGGTCCCGTATGGGGAAATACTGCTTCCAGCGTATTAATCTTTTGCGCCAGCCAAAATGGAGTTTCCTCCCGTTTTGCTGGGACCTTACCCATAACTGAGTGTACAGTGGTCGGATTGACCCCCGGAACCACTGCATGTGGTTGCGCCGGAGCAGCACGCGCTGGGTTTGTGTTAAGTGTCTGCATCACAAATTGAACCAAACGTCTATATGTAGCCGTTAGTTCCATATATAAGCGACGAACTTCAGCCACTGCCAATTGAGCAACCGCAGGATGTGGTGTATATGTAGCCAACAAAGGCCAGGTAGGACCATCATTACTCAGTGGACCTAACCTAACAGGTGCTATAGTGTGTGGAGGGCGCCATCAAGCCAATTATTATGTTCTTGATATGATAGAGGTATCTCTAAATATGCATATGCCCTGTATAGTCCAGGGACATTAGCAAGAGTATATTCGTGAAAAGTGTTTGTACCCCCATCAACTGCTGGAAGTACAACCCAAGAATAAAAAAGCTCTGTTCTATAAGCTGCATGGGCGTCCACCACAAACGTGACCGGACCACCCTGGTTCGTGAGACCATGTGCTATCAGATGTCCCGTGAGAGGATGGCCCATATTAAGCGCTATGTTCACTACTTGAGGATTTGCCATTATAAAAACAGCACTAGGTCAGAGAAGGCACACCAATATCGGGGTTTTTCCTTTCAAAGTTCAAGCTTGAACAACCGACCACTAAGTAATAGGAAGCACCTATCTCGAGGCGGCGGAAAACCTCAGCCCCACGGACGTCTCCGTTAACGGAACCGAGTAGTCAATATATATATGAAACCAAGAGAGTCAGCCGGACCTGAAAATTAGAGCCAGACCAATCATTGGCGGCGCCATGTCGCGTGGGCTCTCATTATCCTAAATGAGACTACTGGATTTCTGGGCAGCAGGGTCATTCCTGGTGTGGGGGACTTAGTCTTACCCACTTAGAAGGACCTTTGCTACCTTCAATCCGGTTTTGCTCCGGCTAACTAGCAGTGCCTCATCTCTCCCAAGGGGAAGGGATGATTGGGCAGCCGAGCGCATGACATCTTTGGAACCTCTCAGGGAAATCGTGGTCACTCAGATCCAAACCAGCTCTCTCATTTACAATATGATCTCATATACAAATGACAGAGTTTAAGTTTTATATAATGTTTTAATAAAAAGACTGCATTTTAGATATTAAGGCGTGAGCCGCAATAACCAGAACCATACAACACAGTAGGATTGAAATCGTCACGAGGAGAGTGAAACATAAGAATAACGCTATCATGGTGTTAACAATTTCTACTCTCTCTCAGCTAGATCTATTTCGAGCACAGCATGTTAAGCTTCTAACTTGCATTTCAGATTCCCTGGGAAGACATCAACCCTCATACCTGAGCAAAGGCCTGTGATCTGGTTCAGTATCTGCAACGAGGCAGTCAGCGTCTAGTTGTGGTTCCCTGGTCGGAATCTCCCTCTTGCGTGTATTTGGACAAGAAAGTGTTTTTATAACTAACATGTCAGTGTGATCACAAAATGTCCCTACGCAAGAATGCCAAAGACTAAACTCCTACCACGTCTATCGGCAATGTACCAGACTGTATCCTTGACTAAAGCACAGAGTGAACAAGAATGTGTTATTGGGGACTCCAGTGCTGAAGTAGGCTAAACAGTGTGATATAAAAAGTAAAACAAGACCGTAGAACTGGTTATTTGAAAAATAACAGTACGAAGCCGAGTAAAAAGCATTTAGAGCAAAGTGCACAGAGGCTCTAAGCTGCGAGAAAAGGAATAAAATACATCCAGGGCAAAGTGCACAAAGGCCTAAAGCCTGAAGCTAACGTGCAAAGGATACAGAAAACTGACCACACTACAATACTGCGGAGTACGCCCACTCCTACTAAAACAACACTACCTGGCCTAAATACACACAAACTTCACAAATCACCTGCAAAATGCATAAGCTGAGCAAGCGCAAATCCTACACCCCACATGCTATGATGCCGAGAACATCCCCAACTCACTTAGGCAGGCTCCGAGATCCCAGGAAAGTCATGGTGAATTTAGAAACACATCATATCTCCAGTTTGCATTATCCGGGAAAAACAATTTAAACAATAATTCTCCGTCCTAGGGCCCCAAAGGGCCAAACCGTCACTCTGCTACCAGAACTGATAACGCGTCCCTTTATAATAATTTATTACACATTAGGACTCATTTTAGGCCAATGAATCTTTTGACCCAGTTGAGAGACACCTTAGGACGAGATAGCTAATCAATATGTCAATCAATACTTATCATAACAATACATTTCAAGGTCATTAGTCAATTCAAAACTCTACCATGACCTTACAAGCAGGAATAACCACACCAGTTTAGTAGAATTTTATGAGTTTTATTCCCTATTAATTACAATCTAAGAGCAGATGCGTTAATCTCAAAACCAAGAAACATAATAGCATAGTCATGATATGGCAACTTTGATAAGATTTCATTAAAGCGAGAATCACAAACATCAGAACATAACATGGCATGAACATAGATCAATTTAACAGGGTGTCAATAATGCGTAAGTTCAACAAAGCATAGTTTCGGTCGTTTGTCTATTTGCGTCAGTTTAGTGAATACCTGTCCTAACCACTGATTAGCATTAGCATTTTGGGCTTCATGTAAAACAATTTAGAACATCAATTTGGAAAACATCTAACTATGGTCTCTGTCAAAAGCAAGCAGTTGGTACCTAGAAAGGAAAAGCAAACAGGCAAATCACAATTGCATTGTCATAATTACCCTCCAAAGTCTAGGTCAGCGCACAGTTTCAGTCTTCGTCTTCAGGATATCAGTCAAATCGCCATCAGTCAGAAATCAGCTCCGGGGAAAAGGGCCCATCACTCATAAGGAGATAAATTGTAAAATGGACAATTCTAAGGGCGAGGATGGTTTTAAGTAAACCAACAAGTCACCAAACAGAGTGACAGAGTTTCTGGATAAAATCAATAGCATTCCCTAACCCACCTAAAATGACTCCCCGTGACATGGGTTTTTATCCCTTATTCGTTGTACATTCCCCCAAAATTCTATTGGACATTTGTTATACCCCACTATCTTTAACCTATCAGAAAACACATTATATCACCTAACTCTTCACCCCATATTATTTTACAAGTCTTTGATTGGTCTCCATAATTGACATCTTCAGAGGTGGCACATCCGGTATGATTTCATCTTTCTGTAATTCTTTGCACATCTTTTGGTCAGTAACTTCATTGTCTTCACCGGTTTGAATGACCTTGTACATTACATTAATCTACACTGTTTCATTTTGTTTTAAAATTTATTCTGCAAGCAAGGAAAAGTTGTGGGAACGGATCTAGCATGGTTACATTTGTCTTCTAATTTGAAGAAAAAGACATACGGGATCATGTCCTTTTGTGAGTCAGCACACTGCAAGATAGAAAAATACATTTAGTATGAGAGCCAAGCAACTAAGCTCCGGCTCATGCTAACTTAAGGACTATGAGGATTTCAGCACAGCTTCAATAACGCAATCATTAGTATAAACTTATTTAAACATAATATAAACATTTTAGACATCATTATTAGTCTACGTATACATTGACGGCCGCTCCCCGTGGTCACATTTTGGGTGCACGTTTAAGCAAAATTACTATTATAGTTTCTATGCGGCATTATCACACATTAATTCATAAACATTTCATGTTAATATAGATTATATAAACTACGCTCTCTCACCCCTCAGACTGGGAGTGGGAGCCTGGGCAGGTTCTTTACTCAAGATAAAATACATTATAGACACTGCTGTTTAAATGGATTCACAAGGTATGTACACAGGCTGACTCATGCTGTTGCCACTTTATCAGAGTGCACAGTCAACATGCAGGTAGAGATGGGTCACTACAGTGGCAGAATTGCTCATAGCCTTTTTAAAGTTACCAGTGCTTTAGAAAATATTCAAACATCATACATCTCTGCTACTCGTGATTTAGGTAGGGGTGAAAGTGAAGAGAATTCTTGTCTCAGTAGCATCTCTGCACAGAAGCCTTGCGTCTGTGTCCCACTCGAAGACAAACTACTGGCAGTGATGTATCAGGAATTCAGAATGTTGAGACCATAGAACGGGCAAGTATTATGAGAGGGAGAAAGACGCATTAGATCAATGTTTCTCCTACTATTTGCTACTTTTTTTAAATTAATTTGTTCTAATTTGCAAAGATAAAAAACAGAAAGTTATTTTGCTGAAATGTGTTTTTTTTATTCTAACAATCATTGACATGATAAGTAAACCTCCGTGAAATGTGATAAAACATTAATGTAAAAGTAACATTGTTCTGTCTAATTTCTTTGTTACATATATTGTGATACTTAGGCCCTGATTTCTACTTTTTTTGCGCCACATTACAGTCATTTATTGACGCAAAAGCGGCGCAAATTTACAAAATAAAATAGTATTTTGTATTTTTCCACCTCTTTTGCGTCTAAAAATGATGGTAATGAGGCACAAAAAAAAGTATAAATCATGGCCTTAGTTTAGAAATAATTTCTAGTCATTTCTGCATGTCACGCAGTTCCTTTAGCTATCCAGAGGGTGAGGTGGTATTAGCAGATCATCTTCGTCCATCTCTGGGTCTTACAACGTGACAGGTATTCCTCTCTTTGTTGTTATGTTGTGCATCATTGCACATGTTGGTACTATTTTATCTTGTCTCTGGTGTGTACCGGAGTGTCCCAACACTTTTATGGAGACAGCTGAAATTACTTCTAAGCAGGCCGCAAGTATGAGCTACCACATTTCTACTAGATTTATAAGCAGCATTGTCATGCACTCAATTGCGATTGCAGGATTACGATACACTGTCTCCTACAATATAAAGGTATGAAATATTTAGAAACAAAATTGATACCCATGTCCAGCATATATCTACATAAATATAAATGTTAAAAATCATCAAATAAATATCAGTCTCTATATTGTCCTCTAAGAAGGCGTGCATAAATTCCACTAAGCCTAAACGTAAGTGAATTGTGGATATTTCCTCAGAACCCTGATACTATATGGGCAATTATGTTAGATGCATTGCAAACTACTTGTATGTTTAAAGAATGTGGGGGTCATTCTGACCTCGGCGGTAAAAGGTGCTTACCGCCGGTCAGAAGACCGCCATAACACCGCCGCGGTCGCGGTAAACCGCCACGGTCATTCTGACCCGCAACTGGCAAACCGCCAAAAACCCGACATCAACAAAATTCCGCCACAGCAACGGCCAGCGAAAAACTGGCAATGACCAAACCTCCACCGTCACGCCAACAGAAATACGCCCATGCCATTCCGACCCACAAATCCCCGCAGCGGTCTTTCAACCGCGGTATTCCATTGGTGGTACACACCGCCGCGCTCAAAATACACACACCTTTACAAAACACTACCACGTTGGACAATTCAAAATACACACACCTGAGACACATACACACACCACTCCCACACACCCAATACAATATAAAACACACACCCACATCACCCACAAACCCTTACGACCACAATTGCGACTGAAGGACAGAGAGAGACAGCACAGAATAGAGTAGACCATCACACAGAGGCAAATCACAACATCACCCACACAATATCCACGCACAAAACACCATACACCACCACACTCACCACACTCTACAACACATACACCACCCCTCACCACATCCACACCACCCCATGGCACCCCAAAGACACCCCAGGTTCTCTGACGCAGAACTCAGGGTCATGGTGGAGGAAATAGTTCGGGTAGAGCCCCAGCTCTTCGGGACACAGGTGCAGCACACCACCATTGCCAGGAAGATGGAGCTATGGCAAAGAATAGTGGACAGGGTCAACGCTGTGGGACAGCATCCACGAAATCGGGACGACATAAGGAAGCGGTGGAACGACCTACGGGGGAAGGTGCGTTCCATGGTATCAAGGCACAACATCGCAGTACAGCGGACTGGCGGCGGACCCCCACCTACTCCCCCAGAATTCACAGCCTGGGAGGAGGAAGTCTTGCACATCCTGCATCCTGGGGGCCTCGCAGGAGTAGGCGGAGGAATGGGCTCTGGTAAGTCAAATCTTCACTACTTCATTCCCCCCACCCCACCTGCATGCCAAATCATACCCCCACCCTCACCCCCACCCCATCACACCAACTCCTTGCAAATGGCTGACCATCACAACCCACCCATCCCAAAACCTAGCCCTGCATGCGTCCCCAAAGCATGGACACCCATCACCAAAGCATGCCCACTGCACATACACATCTCCCCCACAAGCCACCGTCACAAAAGCCTCCACAAGGGAATGCCAGCACTGGGGTACACGGCCACCCACCCATTACACGAAATGGCGCACACAGAAGCAATAACCATACTCTTATACCCCTGCAGGACCCGAACGCGACCACACCGCCCAGGAGGGTCCAGAGATGTCCATCCCACCCCCAGAAGAGGCCCCCAGTGATGACAGCAGCTCTGTCTCCCTGGACCCAGATGACCAGCCCGGCCCATCGGGGACAGTCGGTTCCCCACAGACAGCCACAGGCTACAGCAGACCTAACCCCCTCTGGGAACACCAGCACAGCTCCCACCCAGCGGGCCCATGCCTCTGTCTCCAGGACACGTCAATCAGCGGTGTGTCCACCACTACAGGGCACCCAGGTTGACCCACCACCCCAACAACAACAGGGACCTGGGGGCAGTGGTAGTGGGCACACGGTCCAGGGGACAGAGGCCCAGGGAAACAGGGGAACTGGGAGGGCTGCTGTGCGACAGGGGGGGGACAGGCCCAGGGAACTGACTCTCCAAGAGGCCCTCTCCTCCATCATGGGAGCATACCACCGCTCCCAGGAGACGATGGCTACGGTACTGGCCAGGTTCCAGGAGATCCAGGTACTGCAGGAGGAACAGTACATGGGGTTCAGAGAGGAACTGAGAAACATTAGTTCCGCAATGGGGACCATCGTCGTGGCCCTTAACCAGATAGTCACCACATTGCGGGACCATGTGGCACCACAAAGGGCCCCTGTCACTAGCATGGACCCAGACCAGGCTACCACCTCCGCCGGCGCTAGTGGACAGGAGGCCCCCACACAACGACAGGCCACCAGAACCCCACCTCCTGCAGAAGAAGAACCACCCCGCAAGCGTTACCTGAGATCTCACAAGAAGACAGAGTAGGATGCCAAGACCCCGCCAGCAAACGATACCCCCTGATGTCATCCCACTGTCCCACATTGTCACCCTGTCCAAACTTAAACTGCCCCTGCTCCATCCTTCCACAGGCATATGGACAATGCACCTGTGAGACTGAAAACTGGACTCTGCCATGCACATTACTCCACCATCACCCATCACCGTTTTACAATCATGTCCCTAAATTTAGCACTTTAATAAAATCACTTATTGCACTTAAAAAATCTGGAGTCTGCTTGTATTTTGAACAAATGTATTAGACATAACGGTGCCAAAATGTTCAGTTACATTGTGATGACAACATACCACTGTCACACAGCTGTAGTCCATGGGCAAACAAAGCAGAGGTCACGCAGTGGGGCCCACAGCTCTGAAAACGGAAGGGAAAGTCACAACTCAGTTAACAGGAACTGGGGGGAAACACAGACAGTAGAGAGGCAGGAGACTTTAAGTAAATGTAAAATGGCGGGGTTGATTCGTACCTGTGTGCTACTGAAAATACTGTTGTATCACTGTGTCCCTGTTGTCTGTGTCGTCCCCGTCGTCTTCCTCCTCTTCACTCTCCACAGGCTCCACAGCTATTACAACACCACCATCTGGACCATCCTCCTGCAGGAAAGGCACCTGGCGTCGCAAAGCCAGGTTGTGAAGCATACAACCGGCCACGATGATATGGCACACCCTCTTTGGTGAGTACATTAGGGATCCACCTGTCATATGCAGGCACCTAAACCTTGCCTTCAGGAGACCGAAGGTCCGCTCGATCACCCTCCTAGTACGCCAATGGGCCTCATCGTACCGTTCCTCTGCCCTTGTCCTGGGATTCCTCACTGGGGTCAGTAGCCACGACAGGTTGGGGTAACCAGAGTCACCAATTAGCCACACACGGTGTCTCTGTAGCTGTTCCATCACATAAGGGATGCTGCTATTTCGCATGATGTACGCGTCATGCACTGACCCAGGGAACTTGGCATTTACATGGGAGATGTACTGGTCAGCCAAACAGACCACCTGGACATTCATCGAATGATAACTTTTTCTGTTCCTGTACACCTGCTCACTTTCACTGGGGGGAACCAAAGCCACATGGGTCCCATCAATGGCACCAATGATGTTGGGGATATGTCCAAGGGCATAGAAATCACCCTTCACTGTAGCCAAATCTTCCACCTCAGGGAAAACAATGTAGCTCCGCATGTATTTCATCAGGGCAGACAACACTCTGGACAAAACCTTAGAAAACATAGGCTGAGACATCCCTGATGATATGGCTACTGTTGTTTGGAATGATCCACTTGCCAAAAAATGGAGTACTGACAGAACCTGCACCAGAGGGGGAATCCCTGTGGGTTGGCGAATGGGGGACATCAGGTCTGGCTCCAGCTGGGCACACAGTTCCTGTATAGTGGCTCGGTCAAGTCTGTATGTCAGTATGACATGTCTTTCTTCCATTGTCGACAGGTCCACCAGCGGTCTGTACACGGGAACATTCCTCCATCTCCTCGCAAGTCCCAGCGGACGGTGCCTAGGAAGGACAATATGGAGCACAGAGTCAAGCAACCCACAGGTACGTAACCACAGCTTGCACATTACACGATTCGCTATGCATTGAATGGCTTGTATGAGTGGCAATGCAACGCCTAGGCTTGTGTGACGCAGTAGAAATTAAGCCATGTGGGCCCTTGAAATGGCGGCTGCCTGACCTGTGAAGTGTGACAATGGGATGTGAGGTCAATGCGCTGGCGTGGCACACCGTGGCGGTAGGTGGTCAAAGACCGCGGCGCAAAGCAGCATTGGTTAACATTGAACCCTATGGGTCTCAGGAGCCAATGACAATGTGCGCCGGCGGTCGCGGTACGCACCGCCGCGGTACGCACCGCTGCGGGCGTGACCGCCATTTTCTATCTGCTTAATCACTCGAGACCTGATCATCCACAGGAGAGGACCTATACTGCAAGTGCTGCTGTGACCTCGGTCTGGAAGATACAATGGCTGCTGCGACTGGGGAAAGGGCCCCTGCCTTCACATCTGAGGAATTGGAGAAACTTGTTGATGGGGTCCTCCAGCAGTATGCGCTACTCTACGGTCCTCCAGACCAACAGGTAAGTACACCGGGACCATGCTTTGTGGGCAATGCCTGTGTTGAGTGGGGTGGATGAAAGATGGTGGGGAGGGGAGCGAATGAGGCATGCATCGCACAACAGATGAGAGCATGTGCCATATGGCAAGGTTGGGGAGGGGGGGCCACTCACATCGACCATGCAGAAAATGATGATATTTATTTTCCCACCCTGTCCATGTCACATAGGTCAGCGCTCATCAGAAGATCGACATTTGGCGTGCCATCGCCAAGGACGTCCGGACCCTGGGGGTCCACAACAAACGGGGCACCCACTGCCGCAAGAGGTGGGAGGACATCCGCCTTGGTAGCAGGAAGACCGCGGAGGCTCTGCTGGGGATGGCCTCCCAACATAGGAGGGGTGGCTCCCGTCAATTGACCCCCCTGATGTCCAGGATCCTGGCGGTGGCCTACCCCGATTTGGATGGGCGCGTGAGGATATCACAGCAGACACAAGGGGGTGAGTACCAGTACATTCTGCTATGTTAGCGCACAGTGGAGGTGTCTGGGTGGGGGAGAAGGGTGTGGGTATCTCTAGGCCAGGGCGATTTCTGTAGGCTGGGCCCCTCCGTAAGGCATGGCCCTGTGCCCCCGCCCCCCACCTCTGTAGGGTGCTAAGTACAGCTATCCATGGCCCTGGGTCACCTATGTGTGCATTTGTCATCCATAGGCTTGTAGGCCAAGTCACAATAATTGAGTAGTGTACACCGAGTGCGCGGTGTAGTGCAGGGGGCTTCTGTGTCTGTCCTCTCCGCCAACGGTGTCGCCAATGCATGCACTCAACATGTCATTTTTTCTCCCCCCCCTTTTTTTTGGTCTTCCTGTTCATGTGTGCATTAGCATCATCAGGCGGAGGAGAAGTGGCATCGGAGCACGAGGGAGCTGCATCTCACATGGCCCCGAAGGGCCATGCAACCGACTCCGAGTTCACCAGTGAGACGGAGGGCGAGGGGAGCTCCACAACGGGGACCCGTGGAGACGTCAGCGACACAGACACGTCCTCGGAAGGGAGCTCCCTTGTGGTGGCGGCAACATCCGTGCCCACCGCTACAACAGGTACAGCCGCCACGCAGCGCACCAGCTCCGCCCTGCAAGCAGCCCCTCAGCGTTCGCCCTGTGCCCGCTCGGCCAGGAAGGCGGGCATCTCCTTCGCACCAGGCACCTAAGGCCCTGCCCCAGTTACCCCTGCTGCCCTCAGTGAGGAGATCATTGACCTCCTCCAGACGCTCATTGTTGGGCAGTCTACCCTTTTGAATGCCATCCAGGGTGTAGAAAGGGAGGTGCACCGGAGCAATGCATACCTGGAGGGCATTCATTCGGGTCAGGCTGCCCATCAGCGATCGTTCAACGCTCTGGCCTCAACACTGACGGCAGCCATTGTCCCTGTCTCCTGCCTCCCCCCTCCAATTTCCTCATCCTAGTCCCACTCCCCTGTTCCTCTGCCTATCCCAGCCACACCTACAGACCAGCCTGCACACACATCAACACCCAAGGGCAGCTCATCCAGACATAAGCACCATAGATCACACAAGCATTCACACATGCAACATCCACATGCAGACATGCAGACATGCCAACAGCCACTGCCTCCTCTGTGTCCCCCTCCTCCTCGTCTCCCTCCTCCCTCCCTGTGACGTCTCCACTCACACCTGCATGCACACCACCATCAGCCAGTACGTCCATCACCAGCACACCCACGAGAACACTCCGCACACGTGCAGTCACCACCCCCACTGCCATTTAAACGTCCCCTGTGTCCTCTCCCAGTGTGTCTGTCACCCCCTCCTCCAAACCACACAAACGCAGGCAGCCACCCACCCAACAGCCATCCACCTCACGACAGCCTCCGTCACAAGCACCTGCACCCGCACCCAAAGACAGCACACTTGACTCTCCTACAACCACATCCTCTTCCTCCACTCCCATACCCACTGCACCTACCCTTCCCACTGCTCCTAAAAAGTTTTTCCTCTCCAAAACTAACCTCTTTGCATCACCTGACCCACCCCCTCCATCTCGTAAGAGTCCAAACAGCACCTCAGCCACCACAAGCCCTGCACCTACAAGGACCATAGTCCAGGTCTATTGGAGTCCACCAGCTTCTAGGGCAGCAACATCGGCCAGCAGCAAGGGGACAGCCAGCCCACCCCCTGGGAAAAAAACTAAAAAAGGGAAGGGCCGGCGCGAGAGGCCAGAGACCGCAGCCCCCAAAGGCACTACCCTGGCACCATCACCTGGCACATCCACAAAGGGAGGCAAGGGCCCCAGAGAATCGGCGAAGGAGGGCAAGGGCAGCAGGGCGGACAAGTCTGGCAGCAGGCGAGCTGCCCATGAGGGCCCCACCAGCCCCATTTCGGGTGTGAAGGAGGACACCCAGGGGCCCAGGACTCCAGCACAGGAGGGCCCGCAAGCGAAAGGTCGGATGGCGACTGAGCGGAAAATATTGGCCCGATCTGGTTCCCTGGGAACACATGTCAAGCACTAGGACTAGGACTAGGCTGTTCTCAGTGGGCTCTCCTGCAGTCTCAATTTCCTCGTGGCTATTTTCAGGCCCTGAGACTTCCCTCTCTGGAACTGTTGAGTCAGAAACTTCAAGTTCCTCATCAGTTGGACACGTTACCTTCTTTGTGTGACTGGCATGTATCCAATTTGGAACGCCTGCACATTTCACAGCAGTGGTTGTTGTCAGTACTACTTGATATGGGCCCTTCCAGCGCAGCTCCAAACACGACTTTCTCACGTGCTTCTTGACAACCACCCAGTCACCGACTTGCAGGGTGTGACCTGGATCACTGATCGGTGGCAATGTGTTGGCTTCTACCTGGTGAGAAAAAGAACAAACCACATCAGCCAAACCTTTGCAGTAGTCCAACACCATATCATCCGTGATATTCACGAGAGCATTTGCAGGCACTGCGGGTAGCCTCATAGCTCTACCCATAAAGATCTCATGGGGTGATAGTCCTGTCTTCTTATCAGGGATGTTCCTCATCGACATCAGCACTAAGGGCAATGCATCTGGCAATTTCATATTGGTAGCTGCGCACATCTTTGCCATTCTTGACTTCAAGGTACCATTCATTTGTTCTACTAGTCCTGATGCTTCAGGGCGGTAGCTACAATGCAGTTTCTGTTCAATATCTAATGCAGCACACAAGAGCTTAATCACCTCATTGTCGAAGTGTCTGCCCCTATCTGATTCTATAGAGACCGGAAACCCGAACCTGGGTATTAGTTCCCTAAGCAGCAGCTTTGCTACTGTGAGACTGTCGTTTCTACGTGTGGGGTAAGCTTCAATCCAGTGGCTGAAAACACACACAATCACCATCACATACTTCAATCCTCCACAAACAGGCATTTCTATGAAATCCATCTGCATCTTGCTAAATGGACCGTCAGCTCTCCCTATGTGGCTCAAAGTTACCACAGTCCCTTTTCCGGCATTCATCTGTTGACAGATGATGCACCTGTGACAAGTAACCTCTGTGGCGTGTCTGAATTTTGGGTTAAACCAGTCAATCTTGAATGACCTGATCGTTGCATCTCTCCCAAGATGTGCCTGCCCATGATAAAGCCTCGCAAATTGTGACAGAAGACTGTTTGGCAAAACCAGTTTCCCTTCCTCTGAGACCCACAAGTCATCAGCTCTTTCTACACATTGCATTCTCTGCCAGGAGCGTTTTGCCTCTTTGCTAGCATGACCCTGTAATGTTCTTAGCTCATCTAGTGTATCAACCACCCTTAATGAAAAATTCAAGCAGGTGTCATTTTCAGTTTGCAGTAACAGTTCCCACTGATCCCTGAACGATATACAGTTCAATGCACAAAACCTTGCGACTTGATCTGCATAGCCGTTTCCCATGGACACAAAGGGGGTCATTCCTACCCTGGCGGACCAGTACGGTCTTCTGTCGGTTCCCGCCAGGCGGGCGACGACCGCCAAGGTAGGAATGACCGCCAAAGTCTTGTGACCTAACATGAGCATTGCATTTCAACACGGCAATTTCAAGAGGTAACTGAATCGCATGTAACAAATCCTTAATTTGTTCACCATTTTTCACTGGAGAACCAGAAGAGGTCATGAAACCTCTCTGTGACCACAATTGACCAAAATCATGTACAATTCCAAATCCGTGTCTGCTGTCAGTATAGGTAGTGACTCTCAGATTTTCAGCTGCTTGGCATGCCTTAGTAAGGGCAATTAGCTCTGCCACTTGTGCGGAATGCACTCTCTCGAGCCAGGAAGCTTCAATGATACCAGCTATGGTACATACAGCGTAACCGGCTCTCAGCATTCCGACTGAGTCTCTCAAACAGGATCCGTCAACAAACATAATGCAGTCATTCTCCTTTAACTGCGTATCTTGAATATCAGGTCAGGGCTTGGTACATAGTTCTGTTACCTCAAGACAATCATGCTCCACTTCCTCTTCATTATTAATCTCGGTACTTTCAACAGGAAGTAGAGTTGCCGGGTTCAATACAGTACATCTCTTCAGTGAGACATTAGGCGACCCCAAAATGATTGTCTCATATCGGGTAAGTCGGGCATTTGTCATGTGCTGAGTTTTAGTTCTAGTTAACAGAATTTCAACTGAATGTGGAACCATTACTGTCAAGGGATTCCCATCACTATGCCTTCACACTGCGTGAGGCTTTGACCAACTGCTGCAACTGCGCGCAAACAACCCGGTAAGGCTGCTGCGACGGGGTCCAAGGTAGATGAAAAATATTCTACAGGGCGGTTTGCACCTCCATGGACCTGTGTTAAGACAGACAAAGAACAAGCATCACGTTCATGACAAAACAGTAGAAAAGGTTTCATGTAATCAGACATACCCAAAGCTGGTGCCCTGCACATGCACTCTCTCAATTCCACGAATGACTCAAGCTCTTCTTTGGATAAGGCTATGGTATACGGCTCATCCTTAATCTCTTTACCTGTCAGCTTTATCAATGGTTTTGAGATAATTGAGAAGTTGGGTATTCACTGGCGACAGTAGCCCATCATTCCCAAAAACATCCTGACATCTCTCTTTGTTGTCGGGGGGTTCATTTGCAGAATAGCTGTTACCCTTTCCTTTGATATTCTCCTTTACCCTCTCTCAATCAAGTATCCTAAGTACTTCACCTCTTTCTGACAGTACTGCAGCTTCTTTGGCGACACTTTGGGGGTCATTCCAACCCTGGCGGTCGGTGTTGAAGCGGCGGTCAATCCGCCAACAGGCTGGCGGTAAAAAAAATGCAATTCCGACCCTGGCGGAATCCGCCAACAGAGACCACCACTTTAACACACCGCCCGCCATGGCGGGACAAACAAACAGCGCGGCGGTCACCGCCAACAGACAGGTGGGAGACAATGTACCGCCCACCCTATCACAACCCACCAATCCGCCACCTTTTCCGGGGCGGTAGCCCTGCCGATAAAAACACGGCGGAAACAGACATTTCAAACGGAAAACGCTCACCTCCATACACCCCACGAGGAATCTGGACAGTATGGAACCCGAACTACACATCCTACCAGCCATTGTCTTCCTGCTCCTCTACCAGGAGCACGAACGCCGGCGCAGAAGACAACGGTGAGTACTGCACCTACGAAACAGGGGAGGGGGAGGCAAAAAATAACGGGGACACACATATGTGACACACCCACCCTCACCCTCAACCACTACAACACACACATCAATGCATAGCAACACATCACAGTTACACCCCCAAACCCCCCAGAAGAATGCAAAGGCAAAAGGAAATGATTATAAAAATAGAATTATATTGTAAGACTGAGTATAAAATATATCACACATCTATAACTTCATATACATAAATTGTCCAGTCTGATATGTCCATCAGCCATTGTTCGTGGGCCACAGGGCCAAAACACATGGGCAAAGCCCACACAGGATACCTGCCTCCAACGGAGAGAACACTGCAGGGGCATCAGATAGGAAAACTACAGGCACCTCAGGGGGAAGGGAAGGGGGGACACCTCAGCCTGATGAGTCCACGACGCCAGATCCACGAGGGGCCTCCATGGCCACTGTGCCATCCTGGGGAGTGCAAAGCCACAGTCTCTCAAGTCTCTACAGTGGGTGGCTTGCCCACTGCCATATCCTGGGGAGTGCAAAGCCACAGTCTCTCAAGTCTCTACAGTGGGTGGCTTGCCCACTGCCATATCCTGGGGAGTGCAAAGCCACAGTCTCTCAAGTCTCTACAGTGGGTGGGTTGCCCACTGTGCCATCCTGGGGAGTGCAAAGCCACAGTCTCTCAAGTCTCTACAGTGGGTGGCTTGCCCACTGCCATATCCTGGGGAGTGCAAAGCCACAGTCTCTCAAGTCTCTACAGTGGGTGGCTTGCCCACTGCCATATCCTGGGGAGTGCAAAGCCACAGTCTCTCAAGTCTCTACAGTGGGTGGTTTGCCCACTGTTCAATCCTGGGGAGTGCAAAGCCACAGTCTCTCAAGTGGATAACAGTCTCCACTGGTACTGGAGGGGGACTAGTGCCCAGAGTGCATCGTGCAGCCAGATGCGGGCCTGCCCCTTCCGCCAATGGGCCAGCGGTGCTTGAGATGAAGGGCCCAGTGCAGCGGTGCTTGAGACGGCGGTGCCCAGTTCAGTGGTGCTTGAGACGGCGGTGCCCAATTCAGCGGTGCTTGAGATGAAGGGCCCAGTTCAGCGGTGCTTGAGACGGCGGTGCCCTGTTCAGCGGTGCTTGAGATGAAGGGCCCAGTTCAGCGGTGCTTGAGATGAAGGGCCCAGTGCAGCGGTGCTTGAGACGGCGGTGCCCAGCGGAGCGGTGCTTGAGACAGCGGTGCCCAGCGGAGCGGTGCTTGAGATGAAGGGCTCAGTTCAGCGGTGCTTGAGATGAAGGGCCCAGTTCAGCGGTGCTTGAGATGAAGGGCCCAGTTCAGCGGTGCTTGAGATGAAGGGCCCAGCGGAGCGGTGCTTGAGACGGCGGTGCCCAGTTCAGGGGTGCTTGAGACGGCGGTGCCCAGTTCAGCGGTGCTTGAGATGAAGGGCCCAGTGCAGCGGTGCTTGAGACGGCGGTGCCCAGCGGAGCGGTGCTTGAGACGGCGGTGCCCAGCGGAGCGGTGCTGGAGATGAAGGGCCCAGTTCAGCGGTGCTTGAGATGAAGGGCCCAGTTCAGCGGTGCTTGAGATGAAGGGCCCAGCGGAGCGGTGCTTGAGACGGCGGTGCCCAGTTCAGCGGTGCTTGAGACGCCGGTGCCCTGTTCAGCGGTGCTTGAGATGAAGGGCCCAGTTCAGCGGTGCTTGAGATGAAGGGTCCAGTTCAGCAGTGCTTGAGATGAAGGGCCCAGTTCAGCGGAGCCTGAGATGAAGGGCCCAGTGCAGCGGTTCTTGAGACGGCGGTGCCCAGCGGAGCGGTGCTTGAGATGAAGGGCCCAGTTCAGCAGTCCTTGCCCTGTTCAGCGGTGCTTGCCTTGCCGGTCCTTGCCCTGTTCAGCGGTCCTTGCCCTGTTCAGCGGTCCTTGCCCTGTTCAGCAGTGCTTGCCTTGGCGTTCCTTGCCCTGTTCAGCGGTGCTTGCCTTGGCGTTCCTTGCCCTGTCCAGCGGTGCTTGCCTTGGCGGTCCTTGCCCTGTTCAGCGGTGCTTGCCTTGACGGTCCTTGCCCTGTACAGCGGTGCTTGCCTTGGCAGTCCTTGCCATGTTCAGCGGAGCTTGAGTTGGCGGTCCTTCATTGCCCAGCTGGGCTGTGGCTGGCAGTCCTTCATTGCCCAGCTGGGCTGTGGCTGGCGGTCCTTCATTGCCCCGCTGGGCTGTGGCTGGCGGGGCCCTCCTGGGCAGCTGGGCTGTGGCTGGTGGGGCCCTCCAAGGCAGCTGGGCTGTGGCTGGCGGGGCCCTCCTGGGCAGCTGGGCTGTGGCTGGCGGGGCCCTCCTGGGCTGCAGTACCGGGCCTGTGTGTGTCCTCCTGCACACCTGGGATGGGGCTGGTGGGGCCCTCCTGGCCAGCTGGCCTGCTGCCGGACTTGTCGGGCGTGCTGCCCTTCCCACCATTCCCTGCACGCTTGTGGCCCTTTCCCACCTTTGGAGGTGTGCCAGGTGGCACCTCACTTCCTGACGGTGCCAATGTAGGGATTTTGGTCCCTGGGGTCTTTAATCGCTCGCGCCGGGCACTGGCAATCTTAGGATGCTTTTCCGGTGGTGGGCTGGCTGTGCCTTGGCTCCTAGCTGAACTGGATGCCCTTGAGGGTGGGGGACTCCACAGTCCATGGACAACAGTTTTCACTGGTCCCGGTTTTGTGGTGGCTGAGGTGCTGATTGGAGTCTTATGAGACGGACGGGGTGGGGAAGTTGTAGGAAAGAGGTCAAGTTTGGAAAGGAAAATCAATTTGGAAAGAGAGGGACGGGTAGGTGTAGTGGGTATGGGAGTGGAGTGGAGGAAGAGGATGTGGTTGTAGGAGTGTGAAGTCTGGTGTCTTTGGGTGCAGGTGCTTGGGCTGGAGGCTGTCATGAGGTGGATCGCTGTTGGGTGGGTGGCTGCCTGCGTTTGTGTAGTTTGGAGGAGGGGGTGACAGACACACTTGGAGAGGACACAGGGGACGTGTAAATGGTAGTGGGGGTGGTGACTGCACGTGTGCGGAGTGTTCTGGTGGGTGTGCTGGTGATGGACGTAGTGGCTGAAGATGCTGTGCATGCAAGTGTGAGTGGAGATGTCACAGGGAGGGAGGAGGGAGACGAGGAGGAGGGGGACACAGTGGAGGCAGTGGGTGTTGGTATGTCTGCATGTGGATGTTGCTTGTGTGAATGCTTGTGTGATGTGTGGTGCTTATGTCTGGATGAGCTTCCCTTGGGTGTTGAGGTGTGTGCAGGCTGGTCTGATGGTGTGTCTGGGATAGGCAGAGGTACAGGGGATTGGGCCTGGGTGGAGGAAGTTAAAGGGGGGAGGCTAGAGACAGGGACAATTGCTGCCGTCAGTGCTGAGGCCAGAGCGTTGAACGATCGCTGATGGGCAGCCTGACCCGAATGAATGCCCTCCAGGTATGCATTACTCTGGTGCACCTCTCTTTGTACACCCTGGATGGCATTCAAAAGGGTAGACTGCCAAACAATGATGGTCCTTAGGAGGTCAATGACCTCCTCACTGAGGGCAGCAGGGGTGACAGGGGCAGTGCCTGAGGTGCCTGGGGCGAAGGAGATGCCCACCTTCCTGGGTGAGCGGGCAGGGGGCAAACGCTGAGGGGCTGCTGGGAGGGCGGTGCTGGTGCACTGGGTGCCGGCTGTACCTGTTGTTTCGGGGGCACAGATGTTGCCGCCACCACAAGGGAGCTCCCTTCAGAGGACGAGTCGCTGTCACTGACATCAGCACGAGTCCCCGCTGTGGAGCTCCCCTCGCCCTCTGTCTCACTGGTGAAATCCGAGTCAGTTACATGGCCCGCCATGGCCATGTGAGATGCAGCTCCCTCGTGCTCCGATGCCACTTCTCCTCCGCCTGATGATGCTAATGCACACATGAACAGGAAGACCACAAAAAAGGGGGAGAGGAGAAATAAAGACATGTTGAGTGCATGGATAACCGCTACTGTTGGCGGACAAGACAGACACAGAAGCCCCCTGCACTACGCCGCGCACTTGGGGGTCCACTACGCAATCCGCGGGACATGGCCTACAAGCCTATGGACAACAACTGCACACATAGATGAGACAGGGCCATGGATAACTGTACTTGGCACCCTACAGAGGTGGGGGGTGGGGGCACAGGGCCATGCCTTACGGAGGGGCCTAGCCTACAGAAATCGCCTACTGCTGCGGTGTCCTGCGCCAGCGCATTGACCTCACATCCCACTGTCGCACTTCACAGGTCAGGCAGCCGCCATTTCAAGGGCCCAGATGGCCTATTTACCAACTGCGTCACACATACCTAGGCCATGCACCAACACTCATACAAGCCATTCAATGCACTGGGAATCGTGCTATGTGCAAGCTGCGGTTACGTACCTGTGGGTTGCTTGACTCTGTGCTCGCTGTTGTCCTTCATAGGCACCGTCCGCTGGGACATGCGAGGAGATGGAGGAATCTTCCTGTGTACAGACCGCTGGTGGACCTGTCGACAATGGAGGAACGACATGTCATACTGACATACAGGCTTGACCGAGCTACTATACAGGAACTGTGTGCCCAGCTGGAGCCAGACCTGATGTCACCCATCCGCCAACCCACAGGGATCCCCCCTCTAGTGCAGGTGCTGTCAGTACTCCATTTCTTAGCAAGTGGGTCATTTCAAACAACAGTGGCCATATCATCAGGGATGTCCCAGCCTATGTTTTCCAAGGTGTTGTCCAGAGTGTTGTCTGCCCTGCTGAAACACATGCGGAGCTACATCGTTTTCCCTGAGGTGGGGGATTTGCCTACAGTGAAGGGTGACTTCTATGCCCTTGGACATATCCCCAACATCATAGGTGCCATTGATGGGACACATGTTGCTTTGGTCCCCCCCAGCAGGAGTGAACAGGTGTACAGGAACCGGAAAAGTTATCATTCGATGAATGTACAGATGGTATGTTTGGCTGACCAGTACATCCCCATGTTAATGCCAAGTTCCCTGGGTCAGTGCATGATGCCTACATCCTGCGGAATAGCAGCATCCTGTATGTGATGGGTCAACTCCAGAGGCACCGGGTGTGGCTGTTAGGGGACTCTGGTTACCCCAACCTGTCCTGGCTACTGACCCCAGTGAGGAATCCCAGGACAAGGGCAGAGGAACGGTACAATGAGGCCCATGGGCAGACTAGGAGGGTGATCGAGCGAACCTTTGGCCTCCTGAAGGCCAGGTTCAGGTGCCTCCATATGACAGGTGGATCCCTAATGTACTCACCAAAGAAGGTGTGCCAGATCATCGTGGCCTGCTGTATGCTTCACAACCTGGGTTTGCGCCGCCAGGTGCCTTTTCTGCAGGAGGATGGTCCAGATGGTGGTGTTGTAGCAGCTGTGGAGCCTGTGGAGAGTGAAGAGGAGGAAGCCGAAGAGGACGACATAGAGAACAGGAACACAGTAATACAGCAGTATTTTCAGTGACACACAGGTAAGAGTAGACACCAGCATATTACATTTACTTAATGACTCCTACCTCTCTACTGTCTGACTTTTTCCCCCAGTGTATGGTAACTGTGTTGTGACTTTCCCTTCCGTTTTCAGAGCTGTGGGCCCCACTGCGTGACATCTGCTTTGTTTCCCCATGGACTACAGCTGTGTGACAGTGGTTTGTTACCATCACAATGTGAATGAACATTTTGGCACGGTCATGTCTAATACATTTGTTCTAAATCACAGCCAGACTCCAGATTGTTTTGTGCAATAAGTGTTTTTATTCAAGTGCTCTACATTGGATGGGTGGTTGCAAATAGGTGAGGGGTGATGGTGGAGGATTGTCCATGGCAGAGTCCAGACTATCAGTTTCACAGGTGCATTGCCCAAATGCCTGTGGGAAGTGGAGCAGGGGCAGTTTAAGGTTGGACAGGGTGACAATGTGGGACAGTGGGATGACAATCAGGGCGGTATCATTTGCTGGCGGGGGTCTTGACATCTTACGCTGTCTTCTTCCTGGATCTCAGGGCCCGCTTGCGGGGTGGTTCTCCTTCTGTAGGGGGTGGGGTTCTGGTGGCCTGTTGGTCTTGTGTCGGGGCCTCCTGTCCACTAGCACCAGCGGAGGTGGTAGGCAGTTCTTGGTGCATGCTAGTGTCAGGGGCCCTTTGAGGTGCCACAGTGTTCCGCAATGTCGTGACTACCTCATTCAGGGCCACTACGATGGTACTCATGGCGGAACTGATGTTTCTTAGTTCCTCCCTGAACCCCATATACTGTTGCTTCTGCAGAAGCTGGATCTCCTGAAACCTAGCCAGGACCGTCGCCATCGTCTCCTGGGAGCGGTGGTATGCTCCCATGATGGAGGAGAGGGCCTCGTGGAGAGTGGGTTCCCTGGGCTTGTCCCCCCCCTGTCGCACAGCAGCCCTCCCAGTTCCCCTGTTTCCCTGGGCCTCTGTCCCCTGGACCGTGTGCCCACTACCACTGCCCCCAGGTCCCTGTTGTTGTTGGGGTGGTGGGTTAGCCTGGGTTCCCTGTAGTGGTGGACACACCGCTGATTGACGTGTCCCGGGGACAGAGGTATGGGCCAGCTGGGTGGGTGCTGTGCTGGTGTTCCCAGAGGGGGGAAGGTCTACTGTGGCCTGTGGCTGTGTGAGGGGAACCGACTGTCCCGAGGTCCCCGATGGGCCGGGCTGGTCATCTAGATCCAGGGAGACAGAGCTGCTGTCCTCACTGTGGGCCTCTTCTGGGGGTGGAGGGGACATTTGTGGACCCTCCTGCGCGGTGACGTGGCGTTCGGGTCCTGCAGGGGTATAAAAGCATGGTTATTGCTTCTGTTTGTGTCATAGCGTGCAATGGGTGGGTGCCCGTGTACCCCAGTGCTGGCATTCCTTTGTGGGGGCTGTTGTGACGGTGGTTGGGGGGGGTATGTATGTGTATGTGCAGTGGGCATGCTTAGGTGAGGGGTATCCATGCTTTGTGGACGCATGCAGGGCTAGGTGTTGGGATGGGTGGGTTGTGATGGTGAGAAAGTTGCAAGGAGTAGGATGTGATGGGGTGAGGGTGAGGGTGGGGGTATGAGTTGGCATGCAGGTGGGGTGGGGGGGAGATGTAGTTAAGATTTGCCTTACCAGAGTCCATTCCTCTGCCTACTCCTGCGAGGCCCTCAGGATGCAGGATGTTCAAGATTTGCTCCTCCCATGTTGTAAATTCTGGGGGAGGAGGTGGGGGTCCACCGCCAGTCTTCTGCACCGCGATGTTGTGCCTGGATACCATGGAACGCACCTTCCCCCGTAGGTCGTTCCACCTCTTCCTGATGTCGTCCCGATTTCTTGGGTGCTGTCCCACAGCGTTGACCCTGTCCACAATTCTGCTCCATAGCTCCATCTTCCTGGCAATGGTGGTGTGCTGCACCTGTGCCCAGAACAGCTGTGGCTCTACTCGTACAATTTCCTCCACCATGACCCTGAGTTCATCATCAGAGAACCTGGGGTGTCTTTGCGGTGCCATGGGGTGGTGTGGGTGATGTGTGGGGTGGATTGTGTGCTGCTAAGTGTGGTGATGTGTATTGTTGTGTTGTGTGAAGTGCGTGCAAATATTGCTGGGTGACAGTGAATTGGGCGTCTGGGTGCTCGGATGTCTTTTCTCGGTGCGTGTTCACGAATCTCTAGGAGTGGAGGTTTGTGGGTGATGTGGGTGTGTGTTTTATATTTAATTGGGTGTGTGGGAGTGGTGTGTGTATGTGTCTCAGGTGTGTGCATTTTGAATTGTCCAATGTGGTTGTATTTTGTAAGTGTGTGTGTATTTTGACCGCGGCGGTGTGTACCGCCAATGGAATACCGCGGTTGAAAGACCGCCGCATGGATTCGTGTGTCGTGATAGTGTGGGCGTATTTCTGTTGGCGTGACGGTGGAGGTTTGGTCATCGCCAGTTTCCCGCTGGCCTTTGGTGTGGCGGACTTTTGTGGATGTCTGTATTTTGGCGGTTTGCCTGTTGTGGGTCAGAATGACCGTGGCGGTTTACCGCGGCCGTGGCGGTGTTATGGCGGTCTTCTGAACGGCGGTAAGCGCCTTTTACCACCGTGGTTGGAATGACCACCTTTATGTCCGTTCTTTCCCAAATGATTCAGTAAGGTAATTGTATCATACCTACAGTCATCTTTTGTGCTGGACCCAATCAGTAAGTCGTCAATGTACTGTACTAGAGTCGAATTGAAAGGCAGCGTTAAGGATTCTAAGTCCTTGGACGGTGACTCAGAAAATCCTTGAGGAATTCTGCACCAACTGTACACCTTGTCCAGGAATTTAAAACTGAATAAAAACTGTCTGTCCTCATGAAGAGGAACCGAAAAGAAAGCTTGTGACAAGTCTACAACGGTGAACCATTCAGCATCACACGGAACCTGAAACATGATCACTGCTGGATTTGGCACCATGGGGCAACACTTCACCAGAATCTTGTTTATTTTTCTCAAGTCCTGCACAATTCGAACTTTCCCACAAGGCTTTTTCAGACCCATTATCGGTGAATTACATGGGCTGCTCAATACTTCTTTCAGGACTCCTTGTTTTACAAAGGCTGCGATTATTTGCGACACCTGGATGAGAACATCTTGTGCCATATGGTACTGCGGCACCTGGGGAAACACTGCATTTGGCTTTACTTGTACTTTAACTGGATCCACTCCTTTTATCAGTCCTACTTCCTTTACTGTCAAGTCCCACACTTTCTCTGTCACTGTCCCCTGTAATTCAGCAGGTAAGTCAGTTACTGTAAGCATCGGGAATAAGGTTATCAAAGGGTAATCTTCATTCGAGGTTTCTGTCTCTGACTCTAAGCTGGCCATCATCCCCTTCATCATCACTGTTTGTCTGCACCTCAATTCCATCATTGGAACAGGTAATCGAACATTTCGTCTTGAACAGTAAGTCTCTTCCCAGTAGGGATACCGGACTTGAATCACAGACTACAAACTTATGCAGTCCCTGGAAGTTACCGATCTCAACTTGCACTGGATCTGTAATAGGATTTGTTAAGTAATGGTTCGCTACTTCGACCTCTCTTATGGTACGCCCTGAAAGTGGTAATTTTGGAACATCTGCTCTTCTGACTGTAGAGCGTGTAGCTCCGGTATCAACCAAGAATGACACCTTGTGACCCATCACCTTTCCCTCTACATAGGGTCCCCTTTGATCTACTTCTAGGGATGCTGCAAGCCTGCACTCTTCACTGTCTGAACTGTCATCCAACCATTCCTCATTCATTCCATCTTCCCCACGCAATGGGAATTGCTGTACTGTATTATTTTGGCTCATCACTTGACCTGTGACCTGCTGAGGAAGCATCACCTGTTGCTGTCCCATTGGAGCTAATGGTAATTGCATTTGCTGTCTAGGTACCATGGGAACCTGCTGTTGTACTTGCTGCATTTGTGCTGTCTGAACATGCGGCATTTGCATTTGCTGCATAGGCTGTAGCCCTTGCATCTGAACCATGTTATTTTGGAAGTTCGGGTTTTGATTTCTCAATTTTGGACCGCTCATATTTTGCAATATACCGACATTAGTGCTTTGTTGAACTACACCATCCTGCACCACATTTGGGCATTCCCGCTTCCAATGCCCCATGCCCCCGCACGCGTGACATGATGACATCTTTTTTATCCCTTGTGTGTCATTTTGAACCACAACAGTATTCAAGTCTGGACAGCGATTCACAAAACCTCGACCTCTCGGTTGTGCCTGAAACGCACCATTCCCTTGCGGTTGCTTTTGTATCATCTGCTGAATTCCATTTCCCTGCATTCCTGCCTGTGCAGCCCTTATTTGCAGCACCATCACCTTTTCCTTCAGTTTTCTCTGCTTTAACTCAATCTCGTCACTACAGTACTTTGCGTACTGCAACACTTCATCAATTGGCTTCGCTTGCCAACAGATCAAATGATTCTTAATCATCTGGCTAACCTCTGTCCTCAGCCCTTCAACAAATCTGAACACAACATGGTTCATATCTTTCGGCTCAATAGTTTCAGTACCACTGTAATGTCTAAATGCCTTCAACAATCTCTCATAGTAAGCATGTATCAATTCTTTAACCTCTTGTGAGGTCCGATCAATTTTCTGCCAATCAGTCACTTTCGGTGACACTTTCTGCTTCAAAAACTCAATCTCTTTAAGATAGTACTTCATCACCTGCTCAGAGGGTGCTCCGGTCACCTTATCCCTTGCCGGCTCCTGCGTCGGCCAGTCTACCCCTCTCTTGCACTCAAGCCATAAATCGACAATAATCTCAAACAAGGTATTCAAATCTTCCCAGAGACACTTCGCAAGCTTCACAAACCTATTGGTTTGTTGGTACCACTCGATCGGTTTCTCCCTCAACCTGGGATAATCATTTGAAAAAGATAGGATGTCTCCCCTGGACCACGGTACATGAATTAGAACCCCACCAGCTGTTTCTCTCATTGGTAGCATCTTTACTGATTCCGTATCTGGTGAAGCTTTAGCCTGAGTTGACCCCGGACTGTCACCTTTCTCCTTATCTCTTTTCTTTGCCCATCTGCCTTCCCACTTTTCTAAGGCTCCCCAGATCTGTGCTCTTTGCAGTACTTCCTTTAGATGTGCTTTCATCCCCGCAGACCTCATGTGCTCGAAGTCCTTTGAGTCAAAGTCTAATCTGTAACTTCTTTTCAAATGTTTAGTGTTCTCAATGTCAATTTTGTATTTGTCTGCCAGGTTTGCTAACTTCTGATGTACCTTACCTACTTCTTTGGTGATTTTAGGGCACAGATATCTCAATTCTGCTTCTGTATATGACTCTAATCTGTTTATCCCCATTGTTCCTTCCACTAATTCAGCAGCTTCCACACCCACTCTCACAAAGTTCAGGTACTCATCTCTTTCCAACCTTTCCGGTTCCACTACAGTTACTGTAGTCTTCTGTGAAGCATAGATCTTCTCTAGCCACTCATTTAACTGTTGTACCGAAAAACCTTGCAGTGAAATATTCCCTGCATGCATCATTGGCGACTGTGAAGCATTCGTACTTATTGTCTGTGAGGTTAACTCACCTAGCCCTGCCTGCCTCATTGCCTCCAACGGTGCTTCAGCCGGGTTAAGGTCTAGCAAAGACCTCTGTCTTTGGACCGCTTGCTCTCCTGGGGCCATTAACTGGGGAGTTCCTATGGACCCTCCTCTTATTGCATCTTGGGTCATTACTCCCTGATCACATACAGCAGGCTTACCTTGTGCATACAATGGCACCGGTGGACCAATAGTAATTGGCAATGATATGGCAGCTGGTGTCTGACCTGGTCCCAAACCCCGTGGAGCAGCGACTCCAACGGTCTGATCCAGTGAAGCCGGGGCAGGTATTAATGGAGGTCCTGCTGCTGGGTTATATCCCGGTATCAGTTGTGGCTGCAGCTGGGGCAGCAATTGTGGAGTTGGGCCAATCTGTACTATCCTCGATTTTGTATATATATCGGGTTTGGTGGCACTATCAGATTTGTAGTAGTCTCTAGTACTGGGACGTCTGGATAGATTCTCTGTATCTGCGGTGGAGGTTGCAACTGTATCTGCATGTCTGGAGCAGTGGTACAATGACACTATTCTGTATCGAACCCATATCACTAGTCTGTGCTGTATCAGTAACTCCCTTCTCCTGCGTCTGGTTCCCAGGACCCACACTAGTGCTCAGGACATTGTCGCTTACCACATAAGGTGGCGGGCGATCATGCAATAACAGATTTAGAAATTCTTCGTTGTCTGAATCATCTTCTTCTTCCCAAGATCTCTTAGGGGGTCATTCCGACCCTGGCGGTCATAGACCGCCAGGGCCGGGGACCGCGGATGCACCGCCAACAGGCTGGCGGTGCATCCAGGCCAATTCCGACCGCGGCGGTAAAGCCGCGGTCAGAAAAGGGAAACCGTCGGTTTCCCGCCGGTTTTCCCCTGGCCTGAGGAATCCTCCATGGTGGCGCTGCAGGCAGCGCCGCCATGGGGACTCTGACCCCCTTCCCGCCAGCCTGGTTCTGGCGGTTTTGACCGCCAGAACTTCGCTGGCGGAACGGGTGTCGTGGGGCCCCTGGGGGCCCCTGCAGTGCCCATGCCAATGGCATGGGCACTGCAGGGGCCCCCTAACAGGTCCCCACAAAGATTTTCAGTGTCTGCATAGCAGACACTGAAAATCGTGACGGGTGCAAATGCACCCGTTGCACCCTTTCCACTCCGCCGGCTCCATTCGGAGCCGGCATCCTCGTGGAAGGGGGTTTCCCGCTGGGCGGGCGGGCGGCCTTCTGGCGGTCGCCCGCCAGCCCAGCGGGAAACTCAGAATTACTGCGGCTGTCTTTTGACTGCGCTGCGGTATTCTGTCGGGGGAACTTTGGCGGGCGGCCTCCGCCGCCCGCCGAAGTCAGAATGACCCCCTTAGTTTCTTTAGGTTTACTAGAGTCCTTGTCTGTTTTACATGTGGCTTTCTTCCACTGCGTCTCATCTCCCTGTGTTATCGCTGGGAACAACTTTAATCCATCAACTATTCCCCGTCTCCACATTTTGCTCTCATTATCCCACCTAGCTTCCGCTAGAGTCTTTTCTGCCCTTTTCAGTCTTCTTTGGAACTTCTCTTGTCTCTGTATTAGAGCCATTAAATCCCAAATTGCTAAAGCCTCGTACTGAGCTGGCCTTGGAGGTGGCTTCTGTACACTTAACATCCACCTTAAATTCTCTAGAACTCTCGTATTGAACATCCCATGCTCCGGGAACACCAAACATCCCTCTTTTTCTGTCAATTTGCACCACTGTTTCATCCATAAACAAGGCGCGACACATTTTTCCACCATAACTATATAAGCTGGAGTACCCTCAGGCGGTGTAGGCTCCCCTTCACTCTCCATAATGTATAAGTCTCCTTTCAGAGCACTCTTAAAAGCTTTGACAAAGTTCATTTTACGTCTTTTCTTTGTATATAATCAAGAAGTGACTTTAATTCCCAGGACACTCTTCACCCACCTTTCTCAATCTATTGCCTCTCACGGACGGCAGCCAATCCGTGCGCGACCCCTCTCGACAACTGACCTATCTCAGCGCAGCACCACTGACGTCACACTCACACACTGCAGCTGACAAAGTCTTGCGGCTCGTCCTCCCCTCACTGGATTCACACCAAACTAATGCAAAAATTACTGCGAGCACTTTAACATCAACAACACAAATTTGCCGGTTTACTACAGGAAGGGTAACACATTTGCTTTAGAACTTTACAGAGATTTCACTTGAAGCCTCGGCCGCTACTCTCTCCTTCTCAGTTCCTGCACCCGCAAGCAGAATTCGACCCGCAAATCCTACTCTCGACTTGTCAATGGTTTGCTCTAGTGCACTTTAGAACTTGCCAAATCTCCATCGAAGGTTTCACACATACAATTCGACTCAAACTCGACTTGTCAACCACGCCCGATTGACCTAATTAAACCGCACAAATTACAACATAAACCCAAGTGTCTCCTACACTTGTCAATATACTCCCGAGTCTTAGACCACAACGGGTCAGTACATGATCAACCAACCACGTGGATAATTTTGAGCACAAAGCGCCACACTCATATGAAGTACGCCGACTTCCCTACTCTCATACTGTCGCGTGGGCTCTCATTATCCTAAATGAGACTACTGGATTTCTGGGTAGCAGGGTCGTTCCTGGTGTGGGGGACTTAGTCTTACCCACTTAGAAGGACCTTTGCTACCTTCAATCCGGTTTTGCTCCGGCTAACTAGCAGTGCCTCATCTCTCCCAAGGGGAAGGGATGATTGGGCAGCCGAGCGCATGACATCTTTGGAACCTCTCAGGGAAATCGTGGTCACTCAGATCCAAACCAGCTCTCTCATTTACAATATGATCTCATATACAAATGACAGAGGCAGTTTAAGTTTTATATAATGTTTTAATAAAACGACTGCATTTTAGATATTAAGGCGTGAGCCGCAATAACCAGAACCATACAACACAGTAGGATTGAAATAGTCACGAGGAGAGTGAAACATAAGAATAACACTATCATGGTGTTAACAATTTCTACTCTCTCTCAGCTAGATCTATTTCGAGCACAGCATGTTAAGCTTCTAACTTGCATTTCAGATTCCCTGGGAAGACATCAACCCTCATACCTGAGCAAAGGCTTGTGATCTGGTTCAGCATCTGCAACGAGGCAGTCAGCGTCTAGTTGTGGTTCCCTGGTCGGAATCTCCCTCTTGCGTGTATTGGGACAAGAAAGTGTTTTTATAACTAACATGTCAGTGTGATCACAAAATGTCCCTACGCAAGAATGCCAAAGACTAAACTCCTACCACGTCTATCGCAATGTACCAGACTGTATCCTTGACTAAAGCACAGAGTGAACAAGAATGTTTTATTGGGGACTCCAGTGCTGAAGTAGGCTAAACAGTGTGATATAAAAAGTAAAACAAGACCGTAGAACTGGTTATTTGAAAAATAACAGTACGAAGCCGAGTAAAAAGCATTTAGAGCAAAGTGCACAGAGGCTCTAAGCTGCGAGCAAAGGAATAAAATACATCCAGGGCAAAGTGCACAAAGGCCTAAAGCCTGAAGCTAGCGTGCAAAGGATACAGAAAACTCACCACACTGCACCCTCCCCTTGTCGGTAGCAAGTGGTTCTAATAACATAAAACTAAGCCCCTGATATAAAGAAAACATCAAATATATATTTCGACAAGTCCAGAGGACAGCAAAGCAGAAAACTAATTTATATTTGGAAAGCATGTGACGTTAAAGCTAAAGTTGATACAATGTCAATTTTCGATAAAAAAAATCAAATTCTTAGACAGAAGCCACGGAAAGCAGGAGATCCTCTACTTCGACAGATGTCAATATCGGAAAATCCATGCCAAAAATGATCATGGAGCAGGTGTGTTCCAAAGCCCCTAAACCATCCAGGGCGGCACCCCGTGCAGGGCCTATGAACGAGACAATACCATCTTCCTCCAGGAAGGGAATCTCATAAACTGCCTCACGAAGCAGACGCAACCGTAGTGCACAAGTCTGGGAATGAGCCCTAATCGGGAACATCAACAGATCAGTATCGACCACTGTGGGGCGCTGCAGTGAGAGACAGAGAGCCAGTGCATGTTCAAACGAGCACCAAAGGCACCGAAACACGGGGTGCACACAATCCAAAACCGGTCTGAATGACAGAGACCAGTCACACTCCAATTGTCCCAGGAGTGTTGCTCCAAAATGCTGCTTCATGCGTTCACGACACAGCTGCGCCGACGGGAGCGCCAACATGGGATCTCGTCGCAGTGGGACAGCCATTGCGGAGGAACAGCAGCAACAGCAAAACACCAGCCAACAAAGCCAAAGTAATCGGAAATCCCCCAAAAATGCTTCTGAAAATAGAGTGAATAGCCGAAGGTATTAAACCGAATATGGAAGAGAAGGTATGAGCAAAACCAACACCTACGGCTTTGAAAAAATGTGCAATTCCAGCAGTGCTGGACGCATTAAATATACGTCCCACGAGCTCATCAAAGTGACTTGGAAAATTAGTATTTAAAAGGGACTGTATTTCCGCTGATGACCTTGCCACCTGAAGTGCATAGGTCTCGCTAGCAGATGTAAGGGCCACATGCTTTTGAAACAATAGAGCTTTCAGTCGACTCAACTTGTCGAAATTCACCATGGAAGTAGCAATATGAGGCCAGATGTCCGTTACCTCCTTAATTCGAGTGGGGGGAAACAACACATTCCCGCAGCACGTAACGGCCTTGGTGACAACGACCACGTAAACTATTCCGGCACGCATGCCACAACAGGGTTCACTGTTAAGAAGGACGTAACTGCCATTTGAAAGCACCTGGAAAGTGTTCCTAATTACCGGGACTGGAACTCCCTTAAGATAACAAGCTAAGTTAGCAATCGAGGCATTGCACGCCCGTGCAAAGACAGCTGTTTACAAACCATCGAATGGCTGACAGAAGTTTCGCATTCGATACCGCTAAGAAAAACCTCCCTCATAACATTAAGACATCTGTATAAAAAGGGAAGCTCCCACACCTCATGTATGTAATTGTCTCCCAACCGCTCATATCTACCCACCGGAATGTATTTTAAACAAGACGTAAATTACAGAGTGGAGATAGGCAAATTAATAACCCCGTGTATCAACCACTCCGCTGACGGAATCTCAGCCACAGTAAAAGGCAATTTCTCCAACTTTTCAATATTTAAAATAACATACGTCGCTTCTTTCTTAGCCATTAGTTGTTGTTGACGTGTCAAATTAAAGGAAATGAATATCTCCCTGGCACGAATGTGCTGCCACGGAACGCGACCTGCCTTCAATGTCTGTAGAATCCAACCCAACTGCATGATGGACCGCGTTTGACTCTGCCCATGATATAAAGAAGACATATCCGATTTAATAATGTCTATAGCAGAGGAAACAACGTTGCCAATTGTGTATACACGGTCTGATAGGGTATGCATCCCATTATCCACAACAGACAACGCTTGAATCAAATTTTCCTGATCAATTTACCGCAACCGGGCCGCTGCCTCCTGTTGTGAAAGCTTCCAAATCTCATAATATACTTCATATAAAAAAACTTTTCTTCCGTGGCATCCTCGGTCCTGACAAAAAATCTTGCAAGTCAGTATCATTAGACAGTAACGTGAGATGTGTCTTAACCGCATCCAGCATGGATGACCTCAACCATTGTTGACAAAGTTTCCCTACGCTGTATGTAGTAATGATGTCAGCATGTTCTGGTGATATGTAGCGAGGGTCTGCCCTACTAGACCTGAATCCCCCCGAAGAGGTGACAAAACGTTGATGACACCTATTAGTGTCTATGGGCCACAATAACCACCTGCCTGGACGTGTCAATGCAATGTTAAGTGTACCATTCTGGACCCAGTCTGTAAGCTCACCAAACGTGGCATTAATATATTGCTGCCAATTTTTCATTTTGGAAGGGACAGGTATCCCAGGCAAATTCAACTCCCTAATTGTTGCTAAGCCCAAACAGCTAGTCTGTTGTACAGTGTCATTTAAGAAAATCATCTGGACAGGAATAATACATGCCCTAAACAATGTATCCCTACCCTGCATTTGCCAATTTTTCGTTCCCCAAACACTTTAATAATACGACTTAGCACTTCGTTGATGATGCTCAGAAAAATCGGCAAATTTGTCATAATAAGTTTTAGAACTCCCCTGTGGAGGAGTCGGGCAATGTTCCCATTGAATATACTCAAATATTGATTTAGGGCTACTTGCTTTATGAATAAAGTGGTGTCCATACCATATATATCAAACATCACTCTATCCCACACAATCCCATCCGGAATTGGTACAGCAGAAATGTTCACAAAGGACAAGTCTCTTCGAACCATATGTGATGAAAAATGTGGTTTCAACACCGTCTCCACGTGCTCAATGTCAGATCGTTCAGGAAGAAAATGACCATGTATCACCAGAAAAAAGGTGACCACAAATCCCAGCCATAGGAAAAGAGTCATCACAGTCATTAAAAGCCACAGATAGTTTCAAGGAACAACAAAATATTTATGTTTGAGCCAACACAGCAGCTTACGTGGACCCAGGGCTGGTGTTGAAGAAAACGATGAGTCCGACACAATTTCATCAGTGGCATTGAAGCAGCTCGAGGCAGTTCTCGCAAAAGGTGCAATCGTAAACAAAGAAGCAGATGGTGGCTCTCGCCTTGGCACGCTATAAACCACATGTTCAGCAACATCTGTAGAACGTACAGCAACTTGATCAAAAGATACCAAATCATTCACTGTCTGTGGAACAATCGTAAGATCAGCTTCCACCCTCCCCAAGCTCGGAGAGGAAATATCGTCGGTGAAAATCACCTGCAGCGGAACTTCTTCCCCAGTAGTGAGAGGGATTCCGGAGCTACTGGTTGTTCCTCGTGGTCTGCTGTGCAGAATCGGCCACATGTTGTAACTTGACATTTTCAATGGAAACGAAGCGATTTCCTTTGGCCCCTTGCAACGGTGGCAAAACTACAGTTCTTGTGCCGCGGACCCCTAGCACAGGGACAGGCACCCGATAGGAAGGACCAAATTCTTTTTTCACTGCGACCTTTTCACGCAATAGATCCCCAATCTAGGAATCCAACCAGTAGGCGTCACTGGTTGTTTCTTAATTCCTGTGGAGGCAGCACTGGTAGAAGAGTTATCATCACGGAATTGTTGTAAATCCTGCAAAACAGTGACACGATCATTTATGTCAAAGGGCGTATCTGCCGTCTCCACACCAGGACCATCTAGATCAGGAACATACATTTGTGTTCCAAACAGGCACTCATATGAAGTACGACCCCCCAGGGACCTTCTAGGCAAGTTATTAAGTGCTCTCTGTACTCCATACAGGTGGGCTAGCCAACCACGACCCGTACCTATAACTCTGGCTGTTAAGGATTGCTTTAAATCGCGATTTAAACGCTCCACAACAGAATTCCCCTCGGGATGAAATGGAGACGAGAACTGGAGCTGGACCCCCAACGAAGCCATGGTGTCCCTGAATGCCTTAGAGGCAAAGGCAGGGCCCTGGTCCGAATGAAAAGCCGCAACTGCATATGTATAGACAAAGATGCGCAAATCTTTAATAACAGTTCGAGCGTCAGCCGAGCGTTGTGGCCAGACCCATACAAATCTGGAGCACGAATCTACAGCAACCAATATATATTTGTATGCACTATCAGGCGTCAGCGGACCACAATGGTACAAGTACACACATTGTAAAGGTTTATTTGATATGAGGAGGGGCGTCTGCAGCGGGCGTTTAGCCGTGGAAACTTTAATTTGTTGACAGATGTCACAACAAAGGACATACTGCTTTGTCTCTTTAGAGAGACCAGGCCACCAGTAACGGGCCTGTAAGAGTGAGATTGTGGCTGCCACGCCTGCATGGGCAGAAGCTGCCCCCTCATGCGCTGCAGTAATTAATTGAGGTCGGCCAATTTTATTGGGAATTTCACGTACACCAAAGCCTGGTATTTTAACAACAGAGTTTAGCATACCACCCATACAGTAATTATATTTAGCAGGAAATCCTTTAGGAAATGGCGTGCCATCAGCCGTAGCTTTTATGGCAGCCAAAATCTCTGTGTCTGGTTTGGAACTCGAACAAGTTACTGCGGCTACAGTGGCAACTACCACTGCCGATTTCACGGCTTCATCAGCCAAAGTATTCCCAGCAACATGTATTCCAACGCGCTGGTGTCCAAGTGTATGCACAACATGGACTTTAGGAAGCATTTCCTTCAGATCCGCAACCTTCCCCCACAGCAATTTGTGTTTAATGGTGTTGCCTTTAGAATCTCTGAACTCGTTCAACCTCCAGTAGTGTAGATATTCATTGAAAGACTGAACACAATAATAGGAATCACAAACCAGCAATGTAAATACTGCCAGATCCGCATGTTCCAATGCTAACAATAGAGCTTTCAGCTCAGCCAACTGTGCCGTACAATCTCCCAAGGTCTGTGTATAAGTATGTCGGGGGCAGAACACTTCCCCCTCCATATAGCCGCTCACCACCGCACATGCAGCAGAATACTGTTGTTTAGTCCCAACCGCTGGTTGTGCAGAGCCATCGGTATACATGACCACTTTATATTGGTCAATAGACAATGTGCCAGCAGGAACTGGGTACTCCATTTCATATTGAAGAAATTCCTGAGTCTGCAATTTAGGGTCAAATATGTAATCTACATCAGTGGCCGTCAAAGACATTGCCCATTGTATCCATCGCGGGTGTAAAGCTTTCGAATTAGGAACACTCGCTTTTGTAACAGCCTCTAAGGCTGGAATCGGGGAAACAACAATAATGCGTTGGCCCTGGGCAAGAGGTCGTTCTTTAATAACAGCCATCTGTACAGCAGTGAGAATTTTTTCAGTTTGTGCAAAACGTTGTTCTGTAGCCGAGTACAAGTGAGATTTGTATTCTATCGGTACTGTCTCACCCTCATTAAAGGTGACATATGTAAATCCAACGGCACCAGGTATAACCCTGATGACCAGATGTGTTTTATTGTCCTGTGTGTGTAAATGCTTTACCATTAAGAGATCAGTTTGCAAATCTCGAAGAATATGTGTATGCTCAATCGTCCAAAACCTATTCGAAAAATTCGGGCGAATCAACTCGTATAATGGTTTTATACGTGTAGCATAATCAGGAATGTAAGTTCTGCCAAAATTTAGAAACCCCAATAATGACTGGAGTTTCCGAACTGTATTAGGAGGTTGTAATTGAGCACATTTCTCCAAAAAGTGAGGCGCTAAGCTCTTGCCCTCATCCGACAACTCATATCCCAGGAAAATGACGCTAAGGAAGGCAATTTTCGATTTCTTAAAATTAAATTTTTAGCCTATATCAGCAAATCCCACAACAATGCGCGCTACGCGCCTTAAATGTCGCAGTAACTCATCGTCCGTCAGATATATATCATCAACATATGATAACGCTTCAGGGTCCAACCCGTGCAAAATTTCTGTTACACGAGCCAAAAATAGTCCTGGGCTATTTTATACCCCTGAGGCAGACTCCAAAACTTTTTCTGAGAGCCAAACGCACTAAAGCTTGTATAATCCCTACTTTCGGGTGCTATATTCTGGCAGAAGAATCCATTCGAGATATTTAATGTAGTTTTATATTTCTTACGCACAATATTATTCATGAGCGCTGCGCTGTGTGAATTCTGTATTGCATATGTGCGTGTATGTCCATTTAAATGTCTGTAATCCACCACTATCCTATATGAATGGTCCGGTTTAGCAACTGGAAATAAGGGATTATTCATCGGCGAGAGACAGGGTTCAATTACCCCCTGGTACTCCAATTGTGTTAGTATGTTCCTTACCGATGCCCTCGCTTCAAATTTCATAGGATATTGCGGTTGCGGCTGAGGCTCGCCCTTAATCGGAATTACATGATAAGGTGAATCCCTATCCCACCCCACATTATTTCTTTATAGGGCGGGAGCTTGTGCTAGGGCCCATGTTTTACTATAGGACTCTGCTAGTTCTCCCGGAACAAGTGGTGAGAATGAAGGTATAATAACCTCCTCCCCAACTGGACAGTCACAAACAAAGTCAGGAGGCCAATCCTGTTTGGCCAGCAGAACGTCATACAATTTGACCACTCGGTCCCAAAAGATGGCTTTTATAGTGCGCTCAATGTCCCCTTCTAATTGTAAAGTCACTGTATAAACCCGATCAGGATCCGAGACACGCCTATCTGCTGTTTCGACTTGTATGAAGTCATCAGTTGCTTTCACCTCCAGATGCTCTTGAAGATTCCGGGGAACTATTGTGACCTCTGTCGCGCTGTCTAACAGTGCCAACGCCCATGTCTTGTTCTTCAAGAGAACTCTCCTCTTGAGTGGCATGTCGTACTGAGACTGCTGCCACTTTCTTTTTTTTAAATTGTGGTTTCTGTTGAATCGGTTTCTCTTCTTGGTTGACAGAAACCTCCGTTGAGCGTTGTGACTCCTGTCTCGGTTTCACGTACTCTGTTCTCCGCTCTGATAGCCCACCTCTCTCATTTCTCTTTTCCGAGGAGTCCTGAAAGGAACGAGATTGGCGTGTATCAGTATATTGATATCTATCAGGCGTCTTCAAATTATCCCTATTTCTGAGATTATACCTATTCTGCGAGATCTCCGGCTGTGGAGACTGACCCCTATCTTTTTTAGGTGTCTGTTGTTTTTTCTCCCAGCGCTTTTTAGTACCCTCAGGTTGCTGTTGTTTAGTAGTATCTTTACTATTCTTACCCTGTAACTGGGGTTTCTGCGGTCTAGCCCCAAGGCTATCGCGACCGATACTCGAATATGTTTCTGCTATTATTCTCGGCAGTTCCCGCTCCTGGTTACCTTGCGGGACGTCGCGAAGACGCATACGCACCGTTAGTGCTACTACCTTCCCTTTGAGATTACTCAAAATCATAGAAGAAACTGCGGCAAAATTGCCCATCAGCTGCATCCCTAAATCTAAGGCTGGGGCATCATGAATTTGTTTCAGCACTTCCGGTAGATTAGCCAATGTTGGTGTACCGTGTGCTGTAGTGTAGAGCGCGGCAAACACAGTGCCACAAGTATTACAATGGTCCACAGTAGGAACCATTTCATACGGTAAACACATCGTCAATATTCTATGTTTATCCTGAGGTCCCGTATGGGGAAATACTGCTTCCAGCGTATTAATCTTTTGCGCCAGCCAAAATGGAGTTTCCTCCGGTTTTGCTGGGACCTTACCCATAACTGAGTGTACAGTGGTCGGATTGACCCCCGGAACCACTGCATGTGGTTGCGCCGGAGCAGCACGCGCTGGGTTTGTGTTAAGTGTCTGCATCACAAATTGAACCAAACGTCTATATGTAGCCGTTAGTTCCATATATAAGCGACGAACTTCAGCCACTGCCAATTGAGCAACCGCAGGATGTGGTGTATATGTAGCCAACAAAGGCCAGGTAGGACCATCATTACTCAGTGGACCTAACCTAACAGGTGCTATAGTGTGTGGAGGGCGCCATCAAGCCAATTATTATGTTCTTGATATGATAGAGGTATCTCTAAATATGCATATGCCCTGTATTGTCCAGGGACATTAGCAAGAGTATATTCGTGAAAAGTGTTTGTACCCCCATCAACTGCTGGAAGTACAACCCAAGAATAAAAAAGCTCTGTTCTATAAGCTGCATGGGCGTCCACCACAAACGTGACCGGACCACCCTGGTTCGTGAGACCATGTGCTATCAGATGTCCCGTGAGCGGATGGCGCAGATTAAGCGCTATGTTCACTACTTGAGGATTTGCCATTATAAAAACAGCACTAGGTCAGAGAAGGCACACCAATATCGGGGTTTTTCCTTTCAAAGTTCAAGCTTGAACAACCGACCACTAAGTAATAGGAAGCACCTATCTCGTGGCGGCGGAAAACCTCAGCCCCACGGACGTCTCCGTTAACGGAACCGAGTAGTCAATATATATATGAAACCAAGAGAGTCAGCCGGACCTGAAAATTAGAGCCAGACCAATCATTGGCGGCGCCATGTCGCGTGGGCTCTCATTATCCTAAATGAGACTACTGGATTTCTGGGCAGCAGGGTCATTCCTGGTGTGGGGGACTTAGTCTTACCCACTTAGAAGGACCTTTGCTACCTTCAATCCGGTTTTGCTCCGGCTAACTAGCAGTGCCTCATCTCTCCCAAGGGGAAGGGATGATTGGGCAGCCGAGCGCATGACATCTTTGGAACCTCTCAGGGAAATCGTGGTCACTCAGATCCAAACCAGCTCTCTCATTTACAATATGATCTCATATACAAATGACAGAGGCAGTTTAAGTTTTATATAATGTTTTAATAAAACGACTGCATTTTAGATATTAAGGCGTGAGCCGCAATAACCAGAACCATACAACACAGTAGGATTGAAATCGTCACGAGGAGAGTGAAACATAAGAATAACGCTATCATGGTGTTAACAATTTCTACTCTCTCTCAGCTAGATCTATTTCGAGCACAGCATGTTAAGCTTCTAACTTGCATTTCAGATTCCCTGGGAAGACATCAACCCTCATACCTGAGCAAAGGCCTGTGATCTGGTTCAGTATCTGCAACGAGGCAGTCAGCGTCTAGTTGTGGTTCCCTGGTCGGAATCTCCCTCTTGCGTGTATTGGGACAAGAAAGTGTTTTTATAACTAACATGTCAGTGTGATCACAAAATGTCCCTACGCAAGAATGCCAAAGACTAAACTCCTACCACGTCTATCGGCAATGTACCAGACTGTATCCTTGACTAAAGCACAGAGTGAACAAGAATGTGTTATTGGGGACTCCAGTGCTGAAGTAGGCTAAACAGTGTGATATAAAAAGTAAAACAAGACCGTAGAACTGGTTATTTGAAAAATAACAGTACGAAGCCGAGTAAAAAGCATTTAGAGCAAAGTGCACAGAGGCTCAAAGCTGCGAGAAAAGGAATAAAATACATCCAGGGCAAAGTGCACAAAGGCCTAAAGCCTGAAGCTAACGCGCAAAGGATACAGAAAACTGACCACACTACAATACTGCGGAGTACGCCCACTCCTACTAAAACAACACTACCTGGCCTAAATACACACAAACTTCACAAATCACCTGCAAAATGCATAAGCTGAGCAAGCGCAAATCCTACACCACACATGCTATGATGCAGAGAACATCCCCAACTCACTTAGGCAGGCTCCGAGATCCCAGGAAAGTCATGGTGAATTTAGAAACACATCATATCTCCAGTTTGCATTATCCGGGAAAAACAATTTAAACAATAATTCTCCGTCCTAGGGCCCCAAAGGGCCAAACCGTCGCTCTGCTACCAGAACTGATAACGCGTCCCTTTATAATAATTTATTACACATTAGGACTCATTTTAGGCCAATGAATCTTTTGACCCAGTTGAGAGACACCTTAGGACGAGATAGCTAATCAATATGTCAATCAATACTTATCATAACAATACATTTCAAGGTCATTAGTCAATTCAAAACTCTACCATGACCTTACAACCAGGAATAACCACACCAGTTTAGTAGAATTTTATGAGTTTTATTCCCTATTAATTACAATCTAAGAGCAGATGCGTTAATCTCAAAACCAAGAAACATAATAGCATAGTCATGATATGGCAACTTTGATAAGATTTCATTAAAGCGAGAATCACAAACATCAGAACATAACATGGCATGAACATAGATCAATTTAACAGGGTGTCAATAATGCGTAAGTTCAACAAAGCATAGTTTCGGTTGTTTGTCTATTTGCGTCAGTTTAGTGAATACCTGTCCTAACCACTGATTAGCATTAGCATTTTGGGCTTCATGTAAAACAATTTAGAACATCAATTTGGAAAACATCTAACTATGGTCTCTGTCAAAAGCAAGCAGTTGGTACCTAGAAAGGAAAAGCAAACAGGCAAATCACAATTGCATTGTCATAATTACCCTCCAAAGTTTAGGTCAGCGCACAGGTTCAGTCTTCGTCTTCAAGACATCAGTCAAATCGCCATCAGTCAGAAATCAGCTCCGGGGAAAAGGGCCCATCACTCATAAGGAGATAAATTGTAAAATGGACAATTCTAAGGGCGAGGATGGTTTTAAGTAAACCAACAAGTCACCAAACAGAGTGACAGAGTTTCTGGATAAAATCAATAGCATTCCCTAACCCACCTAAAATGCCTCTACGTGACATGGGTTTTTATCCCTTATTCGTTGTACATTCCCCAAAAATTCGATTGGACATTTGTTATACCCCACTATCTTTAACCTATCAGAAAACACATTATGGGGGTCATTCTAACCCTGGCGGTAAAAACCGCCAGGGCGAATGACCGCGGTAGCACCGCCAACAGGCTGGCGGTGCACCGCTGGGCATTCTGACCGCGGCGGTTCAGCCGCGGCCAGAAACGGAAAGTCGGCGGTGTACCGCCGACTTTCCGCTGCCCTTGAGAATCCTCCATGGCGGCGGAGCGCGCTCCGCCGCCATGGGGATTCTGACACCCCCTACCGCCATCCTGTTCCTGGCGGGTCTCCCGCCAGGAACAGGATGGCGGTAGGGGGTGCCGCGGGGCCACTGGGGGCCCCTGCAGTGCCCATGCCAATGGCATGGGCACTGCAGGGGCCCCCGTAAGAGGGCCCCACAAAGTATTTCAGTGTCTGCTATGCAGACACTGAAATACGCGACGGGTGCCACTGCACCCGTCGCACCTTCCCACTTCGCCGGCTCAATTCTGAGCCGGCGTCCTCGTGGGAAGGCTGTTTCCCACTGGGCTGGCGGGCGGCCTTTTGGCGGTCACCCGCCAGCCCAGTGGGAAACCCAGAATGACCGCCGCGGTCTTTCGACCGCGGTACGGTCTTCTGGCGGTTCCCGCTTGGCGGGCGGCTCCCGCCGCCCGCCAATCTCAGAATCACCCCCTATATCACCTAACTCTTCACCCCATATTATTTTACAAGTCTTTGATTGGTCTCCATAATTGACATCTTCAGAGGTGGCACATCCGGTATGATTTCATCTTTCTGTAATTCTTTGCACATCTTTTGGTCAGTAACTTCATTGTCTTCACCGGTTTGAATGACCTTGTACATTACATTAATCTACACTGTTTCATTTTGTTTTAACATTTATTCTGCAAGCATGGAAAAGTTATGGGAACGGATCTAGCATGGTTACATTTGTCTTCTAATTTGAAGAAAAAGACATACGGGATCATGTCCTTTTGTGAGTCAGCACACTGCAAGATAGAAAAATACATTTAGTAAGAGAGCCAAGCAACTAAGCTCCGGCTCATGCTAACTTAAGGACTATGAGGATTTCAGCACAGCTTCAATAACGCAATCATTAGTATAAACTTATTTAAACATAATATAAACATTTTAGACATCATTATTAGTCTACGTATACATTGACGGCCGCTCCCCGTGGTCACATTTTGGGTGCACGTTTAAGCAAAATTACTATTATAGTTTCTATGCGGCATTATCACACATTAATTCATAAACATTTCATGTTAATATAGATTATATAAACTACGCTCTCTCACCCCTCAGACTCGGAGTGGGAGCCTGGGCAGGTTCTTTACTCAAGATAAAATAAATTATAGACACTGCTGTTTAAATGGATTCACAAGGTATGTACACAGGCTGACTCATGCTGTTGCCACTTTATCAGAGTGCACAGTCAACATGCAGGTAGAGATGGGTCACTACAGTGGCAGAATTGCTCATAGCCTTTTTAAAGTTACCAGTGCTTTAGAAAATATTCAAACATCATACATCTCTGCTACTCGTGATTTAGGTAGGGGTGAAAGTGAAGAGAATTCTAGTCTCAGTAGCATCTCTGCACAGAAGCCTTGCGTCTGTGTCCCACTCGAAGACAAACTACTGGCAGTGATGTATCAGGAATTCAGAATGTTGAGACCATAGAACGGGCAAGTATTATGAGAGGGAGAAAGACGCATTAGATCAATGTTTCTCCTACTATTTGCTACTTTTTTTAAAATAAATTTGTTCTAATTTGCAAAGATAAAAAACAGAAAGTTATTTTGCTGAAATGTGTTTTTTTTATTCTAACAATCATTGACATGATAAGTAAACCTCCGTGAAATGTGATAAAACATTAATGTAAAAGTAACATTGTTCTGTCTAATTTCTTTGTTACATATATTGTGATACTTAGGCCCTGATTTCTACTTTTTTTGCGCCACATTACAGTCATTTATTGACGCAAAAGCGGCGCAAATTTACAAAATAAAATAGTATTTTGTATTTCTCCACCTCTTTTGCGTCTAAAAATGATGGTAATGAGGCACAAAAAAAAAGTATAAATCATGGCCTTAGTTTAGAAATAATTTCTAGTCATTTCTGCATGTCACACAGTTCCTTTAGCTATCCAGAGGGTGAGGTGGTATTAGCAGATCATCTTCGTCCATCTCTGGGTCTTACAACGTGACAGGTATTCCTCTCTTTGTTGTTATGTTGTGCATCATTGCACATGTTGGTACTATTTTATCTTGTCTCTGGTGTGTACCGGAGTGTCCCAACACTTTTATGGAGACAGCTGAAATTACTTCTAAGCAGGCCGCAAGTATGAGCTACCACATTTCTACTAGATTTAGAAGCAGCATTGTCGTGCACTCAATTGAGATTGCAGGATTACGATACACTGTCTCCTACAATATAAAGGTATGAAATATTTAGAAACAAAATTGATACCCATGTCCAGCATATATCTACATAAATATAAATGTTAAAAATCATCAAATAAATATCAGTCTCTATATTGTCCTCTAAGAAGGCGTGCATAAATTCCACTAAGCCTAAACGTAAGTAAATTGTGGATATTTCCTCAGAACCCTGATACTATATGGGCAATTATGTTAGATGCATTGCAAACTACTTGTATGTTTAAAGAATGTGGGGGTCATTCTGACCTCGGCGGTAAAAGGTGCTTACCGCCGGTCAGAAGACCGCCATAACACCGCCACGGTCGCGGTAAACCGCCACGGTCATTCTGACCCGCAACTGGCAAACCGCCAAAAACCCGACATCAACAAAATTCCGCCACAGCAACGGCCAGCGAAAAACTGGCAATGACCAAACCTCCACCGTCACGCCAACAGAAATACGCCCATGCCATTCCGACCCACAAATCCCCGCAGCGGTCTTTCAACCGCGGTATTCCATTGGCGGTACACACCGCCGCGCTCAAAATACACACACCTTTACAAAACACTACCACATTGGACAATTCAAAATACACACACCTGAGACACATACACACACCACTCCCACACACCCAATACACCCCAGGTTCTCTGACGCAGAACTCAGGGTCATGGTGGAGGAAATAGTTCGGGTAGAGCCCCAGCTCTTCGGGACACAGGTGCAGCACACCACCATTGCCAGGAAGATGAAGCTATGGCAAAGAATAGAGGACAGGGTCAACGCTGTGGGACAGCATCCACGAAATCGGGACGACATCAGGAAGCGGTGGAACGACCTACGGGGGAAGGTGCGTTCCATGGTATCAAGGCACAACATCGCGGTACAGCGGACTGGCGGCGGACCCCCACCTACTCCCCCAGAATTCACAGCATGGGAGGAGGAAGTCTTGCACATCCTGCATCCTGGGGGCCTCGCAGGAGTAGGCGGAGGAATGGGCTCTGGTAAGTCAAATCTTCACTACTTCATTCCCCCCACCCCACCTGCATGCCAAATCATACCCCCACCCCATCACACCAACTCCTTGCAAATGGCTGACCATCACAACCCACCCATCCCAAAACCTAGCCCTGCATGCGTCCCCAAAGCATGGACACCCATCACCAAAGCATGCCCACTGCACATACACATCTCCCCCACAAGCCACCGTCACAAAAGCCTCCACAAGGGAATGCCAGCACTGGGGTACACGGCCACCCACCCATTACACGAAATGGCACACACAGAAGCAATAACCATACTCTTATACCCCTGCAGGACCTGAACGCCACCACACCGCCCAGGAGGGTCCAGAGATGTCCATCCTACCCCCAGAAGAGGCCCCCAGTGATGACAGCAGCTCTGTCTCCCTGGACCCAGATGACCAGCCCGGGCCATCGGGGACCTCGGGACAGTCGGTTCCCCACAGACAGCCACAGGCTACAGCAGACCTAACCCCCTCTGGGAACACCAGCACAGCTCCCACCCAGCGGGCCCATGCCTCTGTCTCCAGGACACGTCAATCAGAGGTGTGTCCACCACTACAGGGCACCCAGGTTGACCCACCACCCCAACAACAACAGGGACCTGGGGGCAGTGGTAGTGGGCACACGGTTCAGGGGACAGAGGCCCAGGGAAACAGGGGAACTGGGAGGGCTGCTGTGCGACAGGGGGGGGACAGGCCCAGGGAACTGACTCTCCAAGAGGCCCTCTCCTCCATCATGGGAGCATACCACCGCTCCCAGGAGACGATGGCTACGGTACTGGCCAGGTTCCAGGAGATCCAGGTACTGCAGGAGGAACAGTACATGGGGTTCAGAGAGGAACTGAGAAACATTAGTTCCGCAATGGGGACCATCGTCGTGGCCCTTAACCAGATAGTCACCACATTGCGGGACCATGTGGCACCACAAAGGGCCCCTGTCACTAGCATGGACCCAGACCAGGCTACCACCTCCGCCGGCGCTAGTGGACAGGAGGCCCCCACACAACGACAGGCCACCAGAACCCCACCTCCTGCAGAAGAAGAACCACCCCGCAAGCGGTACGAGAGATCTCACAAGAAGACAGAGTAGGATGCCAAGACCCCGCCAGCAAACGATACCCCCTGATGTCATCCCACTGTCCCACATTGCCAACCTGTCCAAACTTAAACTGCCCCTGCTCCATCCTTCCACAGGCATATGGACAATGCACCTGTGAGACTGAAAACTGGACTCTGCCATGGACATTACTCCACCATCACCCATCACCGTTTTACAATCATGTCCCTAAATTTAGCACTTTAATAAAATCACTTATTGCACTTAAAAAATCTGGAGTCTGCTTGTATTTTGAACAAATGTATTAGACATAACGGTGCCAAAATGTTCAGTTACATTGTGATGACAACATACCACTGTCACACAGCTGTAGTCCATGGGCAAACAAAGCAGAGGTCACACAGTGGGGCCCACAGCTCTGAAAACAGAAGGGAAAGTCACAACTCAGTTAACAGGAACTGGGGGGAAACACAGACAGTAGAGAGGCAGGAGACTTTAAGTAAATGTAAAATGGCGGGGTTGATTCGTACCTGTGTGCTACTGAAAATACTGTTGTATCACTGTGTCCCTGTTGTCTGTGTCGTCCCCGTCGTCTTCCTCCTCTTCACTCTCCACAGGCTCCACAGCTATTACAACACCACCATCTGGACCATCCTCCTGCAGGAAAGGCACCTGGCGTCGCAAAGCCAGGTTGTGAAGCATACAACAGGCCACGATGATATGGCACACCCTCTTTGGTGAGTACATTAGGGATCCACCTGTCATATGCAGGCACCTAAACATGGCCTTCAGGAGGCCGAAGGTCCGCTCGATCACCCTCCTAGTACGCCCATGGGCCTCCTCGTACCGTTCCTCTGCCCTTGTCCTGGGATTCCTCACTGGGGTCAGTAGCCACGACAGGTTGGGGTAACCAGAGTCACCAATTAGCCACACACGGTGTCTCTGTAGCTGTTCCATAACATAAGGGATGCTGCTATTTCGCATGATGTACGCGTCATGCACTGACCCAGGGAACTTGGCATTTACATGGGAGATGTACTGGTCAGCCAAACAGACCACCTGGACATTCATCGAATGATAACTTTTTCTGTTCCTGTACACCTGCTCACTTTCACTGGGGGGAACCACAGCCACATGGGTCCCATCAATGGCACCAATGATGTTGGGGATATGTCCAAGGGCATAGAAATCACCCTTCACTGTAGCCAAATCGCCCACCACAGGGAAAACAATGTAGCTCCGCATGTATTTCATCAGGGCAGACAACACTCTGGACAAAACCTTAGAAAACATAGGCTGAGACATCCCTGATGATATGGCTACTGTTGTTTGGAATGATCCACTTGTCAAAAAATGGAGTACTGACAGAACCTGCACCAGAGGGGGAATCCCTGTGGGTTGGCGAATGGGGGACATCAGGTCTGGCTCCAGCTGGGCACACAGTTCCTGTATAGTGGCTCGGTCAAGTCTGTATGTCAGTATGACATGTCTTTCTTCCATTGTCGACAGGTCCACCAGCGGTCTGTACACGGGAACATTCCTCCATCTCCTCGCAAGTCCCAGCGGACAGTGCCTAGGAAGGACAACATGGAGCACAGAGTCAAGCAACCCACAGGTACGTAACCACAGCTTGCACATTACACGATTCGCTATGCATTGAATGGCTTGTATGAGTGGCAATGCAACGCCTAGGCCTGTTTGACGCAGTAGAAATTAAGCCATGTGGGCCCTTGAAATGGCGGCTGCCTGACCTGTGAAGTGTGACAATGGGATGTGAGGTCAATGCGCTGGCGTGGCACACCGTGGCGGTAGGTGGTCAAAGACCGCGGCGCAAAGCAGCATTGGTTAACATTGAACCCTATGGGTCTCAGGAGCCAATGACAATGTGCGCAGGCGGTCGCGGTATGCACCGCCGCGGTACGCACCGCTGCGGGCGTGACCGCCATTTTCTATCTGCTTAATCACTCGAGACCTGATCATCCACAGGAGAGGACCTATACTGCAAGTGCTGCTGTGACCTCGGTCTGGAAGATACAATGGCTGCTGCGACTGGGGAAAGGGCCCCTGCCTTCACATCTGAGGAATTGGAGAAACTTGTTGATGGGGTCCTCCCGCAGTATGCGCTACTCTACGGTCCTCCAGACCAACAGGTAAGTACACTGGGACCATGCTTTGTGGGCAATGCCTGTGTTGAGTGGGGTGGATGAAAGATGGTGGGGAGGGGAGCGAATGAGGCATGCATCGCACGACAGATGAGAGCATGTGCCATATGGCAAGGTTGAGGAGGGGGGGCCACTCACATCGACCATGCAGAAAATGATGATATTTATTTTCCCACCCTGTCCATGTCACATAGGTCAGCGCTCATCAGAAGATCGACATTTGGCGTGCCATCGCCAAGGACGTCCGGACCCTGGGGGTCCACAACAAACGGGGCACCCACTGCTGCAAGAGGTGGGAGGACATCCGCCGTGGGAGCAGGAAGACCGCGGAGGCTCTGCTGGGGATGGCCTCCCAACATAGGAGGGGTGGCTCCCGTCAATTGACCCCCCTGATGTCCCAGATCCTGGCGGTGGCCTACCCCGATTTGGATGGGCGCGTGAGGACATCACAGCAGACACAAGGGGGTGAGTACCAGCACATTCTGCTATGTTAGCGCACAGTGGAGGTGTCTGGGTGGGGGAGAAGGGCTGTGGGTATCTCTAGGCCAGGGCGATTTCTGTAGGCTGGGCCCCTCCGTAAGGCATGGCCCTGTGCCCCCGCCCCCCACCTCTGTAGGGTGCTAAGTACAGCTATCCATGGCCCTGGGTCACCTATGTGTGCATTTGTCGTCCATAGGCTTGTAGGCCAAGTCACAATAATTGAGTAGTGTACACCGAGTGCGCGGTGTAGTGCAGGGGGCTTCTGTGTCTGTCCTCTCCGCCAACGGTGTCGCCAATGCATGCACTCAACATGTCATTTTTTCTCCCCCCCCCCTTTTTTTGGTCTTCCTGTTCATGTGTGCATTAGCATCATCAGGCGGAGGAGAAGTGGCATCGGAGCACAAGGGAGCTGCATCTCACATGGCCCCGGAGGGCCATGCAACCGACTCCGAGTTCACCAGTGAGACGGAGGGCGAGGGGAGCTCCACAACGGCGACCCGTGGAGACGTCAGCAACACAGACACGTCCTCGGAAGGGAGCTCCCTTGTGGTGGCGGCAACATCCGTGCCCACCGCTACAACAGGTACAGCCGCCACCCAGCGCACCAGCTCCGCCCTGCAAGCAGCCCCACAGCGTTCGCCCTGTGCCCGCTCGGCCAGGAAGGCGGGCATCTCCTTCGCCCCAGGCACCTAAGGCCCTGCCCCAGTTACCCCTGCTGCCCTCAGTGAGGAGATCATTGACCTCCTCCAGACGCTCATTGTTTGGCAGTCTACCCTTTTGAATGCCATCCAGGGTGTAGAAAGGGAGGTGCACCGGAGCAATGCATACCTGGAGGGCATTCATTCGGGTCAGGCTGCCCATCAGCGATCGTTCAACGCTCTGGCCTCAACACTGACGGCAGCCATTGTCCCTGTCTCCTGCCTCCCCCCTCCAATTTCCTCATCCCAGTCCCACTCCCCTGTTCCTCTGCCTATCCCAGCCACACCTACAGACCAGCCTGCACACACATCAACACCCAAGGGCAGCTCATCCAGACATAAGCACCACAGATCACACAAGCATTCACACATGCAACATCCACATGCAGACATGCCAACAGCCACTGCCTCCTCTGTGTCCCCCTCCTCCTCGTGTCCCTCCTCCCTCCCTGTGACGTCTCCACTCACACCTGCATGCACACCACCATCAGCCAGTACGTCCATCACCAGCACACCCACCAGAACACTCCTCACACGTGCAGTCACCACCCCCACTGCCATTTAAACGTCCCCTGTGTCCTCTCCCAGTGTGTCTGTCACCCCCTCCTCCAAACCACACAAACGCAGGCAGCCACCCACCCAACAGCCATCCACCTCACGACAGCCTCCGTCACAAGCACCTGCACCCGCACCCAAAGACAGCACACTTGACTCTCCTACAACCACATCCTCTTCCTCCACTCCCATACCCACTGCACCTACCCTTCCCACTGCTCCTAAAAAGTTTTTCCTCTCCAAAACTAACCTCTTTGCATCACCTGACCCACCCCCTCCATCTCGTAAGAGTCCAAACAGCACCTCAGCCACCACAAGCCCTGCACCTACAAGGACCATAGTCCAGGTCTATTGGAGTCCACCAGCTTCTAGGGCAGCAACATCGGCCAGCAGCAAGGGGACAGCCAGCCCACCCCCTGGGAAAAAAACTAAAAAAGGGAAGGGCCGGCGCGAGACGCCAGAGACCGCAGCCCCCTAAGGCACTACCCTGGCACCATCACCTGGCACATCCACAAAGGGAGGCAAGGGCCCCAGAGAATCAGCGAAGGAGGGCAAGGGCAGCAGGGCGGACAAGTCCGGCAGCAGGCGAGCTGCCCATGAGGGCCCCACCAGCCCCATTTCGGGTGTGAAGGAGGACACCCACGGGCCCAGGACTCCAGCACAGGAGGGCCCCGCAAGCGAAAGGTCGGATGGCGACTGAGCGGAAAATATTGGCCCGATCTGGTTCCCTGGGAACACATGTCAAGCACCGCTGAACAGGGCCCCGCCATGACAAGCACCGCTGAACAGGGCCCCGTCGTGACAAGCACCGCCGAACAGGGCCCCGCCGTGACAAGCACCGCCGAACAGGGCCCCGCCGTGACAAGCACTGCCGACCAGGGCCCCGCCGTGACAAGCACCGCTGAACAGGGCCCTTCCTGTCAAGCACCGCTCCGCTGGGCCCTTCATCTCAAGCACCGCTCCGCTGGGCCCTTCCTGTCGAGCACCGCTCCGCTGGGCCCTTCATCTCAAGCACCGCTCCGCTGGGCCCTTCCTGTCAAGCACCGCGCCGCTGGGCCCTTCCTGTCAAGCACCGCTCCGCTGGGCCCTTCCTGTCAAGCACCGCTCCGCTGGGCCCTTCATCTCAAGCACCGCTCCGCTGGGCCCTTCATCTCAAGCACCGCTCCACTGGGCCCTTCCTGTCAAGCACCGCTCCGCTGGGCCCTTCCTGTCAAGCACCGCTCCACTGGGCCCTTCCTGTCACGCACCGCTCCGCTGGGCCCTTCATCTCAAGCACCGCTCCGCTGGGCCCTTCATCTCAAGCACCGCTCCGCTGGGCCCTTCCTGTCAAGCACCGCTCCGCTGGGCCCTTCATCTCAAGCACCGCTCCGCTGGGCCCTTCCTGTCAAGCATCGCTCCGCTGGGCCCTTCATCTCATGCACCGCTCCGCTGGGCCCTTCATCTCAAACACCGCTCCGCTGGGCCCTTCATCTCAAGCACCGCTCCGCTGGGCCCTTCATCTCAAGCACCGCTCCACTGGGCCCTTCCTGTCAAGCACCGCTCCACTGGGCCCTTCATCTCAAGCACCGCTCCGCTGGGCCCTTCATCTCAAGCACCGCTCCGCTGGGCCCTTCATCTCAAGCACCGCTCCGCTGTGCCCTTCCTGTCAAGCACCGCTCCGCTGGGCCCTTCCTGTCAAGCACCGCTCCGCTGGGCCCTTCATCTCAAGCACCGCTCCGCTGGGCCCTTCCTGTCAAGCACCGCTCCGCTGGGCCCTTCATCTCAAGCACCGCTCCACTGGGCCCTTCCTGTCAAGCACCGCTCCGCTGGGCCCTTCATCTCATGCACCGCTCCGCTGGGCCCTTCATCTCAAGCACCGCTGGCCCATTGGCAGGGCCGGATCTGTGTCGGCCAGGGCTTCACGAAGCACTCTGGGCACCATGCCTCCTCCAGAACCAGTGGAGTCTGTAATCTACTTGATGGACTGTGGCTTTGCACTCCCCAGGATGGATCAGTGGGCAAGCCACCCACTGTAGAGACTTGAGAGACTGTGGGTTTGCACTCCCCAGGATGCTACAGTGGGCAACCCATCCACTGTAGAGACTTGTGAGACTGTGGCTTTGCACTCCCCAGGATGGTACAGTGGGCATGGAGGCCCCTCGTGGATCTGGCGTCGTGGACTCAACTGGCTGAGGTGCCCCCCTGAGGTGCCTGTAGTTTTACTATCTGATGCCCCTGCAGTGTTCTCTCCAATGGAATTGGGTCTCGTGTGTGGGCTTTGCCCATGTGTTTAGGCCCATTGGCCCACGAACTATCCTACCTATAATGTCCCTGTGACCCTTGGTTTAGCTGTGAATTTCTAGGGTTTTTAAAGCTATTTCCTAATTCTAATGTCCCTGTAACCTTTGTACGTGAGGGGGTTTGTGAGTGGGTGTATGAGTCGGATTGTGAGTGGGTGTATGAGTGGCTGTGTGGGGAGCAAGATATAGTTATCCTAGGGTGCAAGTTATAGTAACTTGAGATGACACTAACTATAACTGCTGAATTCCTAAGGTGTTGTGCAAATAAATTCAAAACCTAACTATAATGTCCCTGTAAACATATAGATAGATAGCATCCAAACCACACTCCTGCAGTACAGATGATGGTAAAAGTATTAATGACAAGACATGCAACGCATTTTGACACACAAGGGTGTCTTGATCAGGAATATATATATATATATATATATATATATATATATATATATGCATGGTAAAGGCATTTGCGTGGTTAAGACTTGCATACTATACTAAAGGCAATGTGTGGTAAAGCATTGTGTGGTAAAGGAGGCATGGTAAAGGCATTATGTGATAAAGACCATGTTGTAAAGGATGCTTCCCACAGCCTATACTTTTTCATTCTGGGAGCATTGACCTAGACTATACAACAGTTGTTCTGTATGAGCTCACAGTTTTTCTGTCCTTCACTGATGGCATTGCCCCTTTGCATTTCAAGATTGTCTCTTGCAAGAAAAGTAACACTATCATTATCTACGGGCAACTAATCACAGTGGTTACTCTTTCTGTCAAATGGTTTGGTGTTAACATTACCACTACTTGCCTCTTTTTTCTTTTTGGAATTTAATTTTTAATTTAAATTCCAGAAAAATAAATGGAACTTAATTTAATATAGCTAAATAAGTTAAGATTCAGTTCAAAGTTAATAACGCTGTAGCTTTTTGAATTTTGTTCTATAGGGAGAGTCCATAGTGGGGGTGAAGTCCTCCATTTGGTAAAGTATAGGGGACATGTAAAAATGTTATAAAACTTTATAATAAATAGTACAAATATGTTTGTGGTAAATATTAATGTAAAGTAACATATTTGGAGCAAAATATAAAAATTCTAAAGGGCTATTAACTAAGGGCCTGATTTAGATCTTCGCAGTGTTACTTCCAAGTAGCATCAGTGGCGGGCCCCAGAAGACTGTCAAATCAATGATTTTCCTACCGCCATATTTAGATATATTGCGGTTGAGCCAAAGACCGTCAGAATGGAGCGCTCTCCCTAGCAGTCAGGCAGACTGGTTCCGGCCCTCAGCATTTAGATGTTATAGTTGGACAGTCAGTGTCCTGCCTACAGGTTGCTGATGGAAAGAAGCCATTGCTGGACCCAATGGACACTGGACAATGCCAGTGGCCATGGAATAGAGGTAAGTCACACACACACTCTACGCTTCACATATGCTTCCCTCTGCATCACACATGACACAAAACTCCACATACACACCATTATCCTCCCGATACACACCATTAAGACTCCACTTTTACACCACAACACCTACATGCCAAAAACACACATACATGTATATTCGTAACACACAACATGCACACACCAGTGACACCACACCCACACACAACACAGCCACAACAATTAACATGCTTATCTACGCAAACACATGCACACACAAGCACAACTGCACACATCACAACAGTGACCACCACGCAAAAACATGTACCTGAGTTCTGCATGCAGCAACACAGTTTACAACACCATCCATGCAATATGCAAGTGATACACATACTGACACAAACACATCACCAACTACACCTCCCTCCACCTCACACTGCCAATCACATTGCATGCACACATACATTTACTAACTCACGTACACAACTGAAAGCACAACATGACAGGTACAGGTCCTTTTGCAATGTGCAGATATCTGCACAGTTGCGAAGTGTGATTGTACAGTCATTGTGGTGCAAGCATTCATTTGGCAATGAATACTGACACCATAATGACAGTTGTGTATGTGTTTGATATGTATTGTATTCCACTGTGTCCCCACCTGTGCCTGACTCTCCCATGTCTCTGACATATGCATGTCACAGTAATATAATGAAATTACTGTGACAGGTATATGTCTGCAGGGGTCCTATGCACATGTGTAGTGACCCCCAAGATACACAGTTCATGCGTGTTCCCTACCTTCATGTCCAGCGATGGGGAGGTGTTGTTTTCTCCATGGTCCAGTGGCAGCAGCAACGGAGGATTCTGTCCAGTCATGTCTAGCCAGAAACAGAAGAAGAATCAGAAGAAAAGGTGAGTTTTAACCCCCTTTCTCTCAGTGAGAAGTGGAGATTATGCTGCCACTGTTTGGCATATCAAAATCTGTATGTGTGGCTGGTGCCCTGCCGTTAGCCGCACTTTATTATGGTGCCATCGCAGCAGATGGAATCCTAGGTGGAGTTGGCAGGACTCGGACAGGTTAAAGTCAAGAGGACCACCAACATCTTAATCGGGTGGGTGGGCCACCAAGGCTGCAGGCGGGTTTTTCGTCAGAAAACCGACAGCTGGGCAGTTACCGCTAACATCTAAATTAGGCTAAATTAGTTTTGAATTAGGTCTTTAATTAATTGTTTCCACCCTCTTTTATTAGGGGGTGGAGATGTGTAAGTCTATCATTTTGAGTAATCTTATATTCTGATTTTGTGAATAGCCCAGAAGTATTAAACGTACTAATTGCAAGAGTAAATTACTCCTGTAAATTATTTACAAGTGTAAGTTACCTTTGTGCAGAACCCCATTAATTTTTAACAGATTTAGGTCTTAGATTTGAGGCATAAGAGCTATGGTTTAATAGCCAACACAAGAATGATCCATCGTAATAGTGTCATCCACTGTAGTCACTAATCTACATTGCGTATGACCGATTTGAGCAGTTCAGAAAAGGAGCATGGCAATAAATTAGTTTCACACTCTTTGCATCCACATCTTGCATACAATACTCCTGTCATTATCGTCTTGAAGCTGAGAATCTGAAATGGATTTGATTAAGCGGTGGACAAGTAGGGATGCTTGTTTCCCATTACAGTAAAATGAAGGAAAATTAAATTACAGAAACAAAGTACGTGTAAGGTTACATGTATGTGGTAGCTATATTAATAGAATGGGATGATTTGGTTCCTCTAGATACGATTGGGCCATCTAACAATACTAAAGTAACTTAGCGGTGTCACAGATGAAAGTTAGACCTTGTTGTACACATAGCTTGAGCTTCTGAGGAGAACATAAAATGAGGCATGGAGGAAAAAAATGGAGGATTACCTTACTAAGAACTCTATGGAACATTTTAGGATCGCCTAAAGATACATTAGCTAAAACATGAGAAGTTTTTGCTAGTGGTCAGAAAGCTATTGAAACATGGGACAAGAAACTGAAGTAAATGAGAGTACAAGTTGCAGTAGTTGGGTTGGCAAGTTGCAAAGAAAGAGAGGTTCATAGGTAAACCTATCTGAGGTAGTAAGGAAGAGGAAAGTTAGAGGAGAGGAGATTTTAGATTCTACAAGTACTTAGAATCAGTGTAGCTTGTCTGGCACTGTGGATGGGCAAGGAAAATGCCCAGATGAGAAGAGATTATGAAACTACCTATTCTCATTTGTCTGGTAAAGAAAGCATTTCAGATGATGCTGAAAGTGAGGTAACATGCTCACCTGAATTTGATTGAGCTCAAGATGTGATGTGGTTAACCACAAAAGAATATCTAAAGAGGCAAGTAGGGCCTCAAATATTAATCTGCCCTATCCATTTGTATTATAAATGTTTGATCTTCTTTTGAGCAATCATCCAAAGCCACCGGAATAGACTCCCTTTTCGTATGTGGCACAATATGTGAGACATTGGTTAAATAGGGAAGTTCTCAAGAAAGTGAGATCACATTTGCAATCTGAACTTCCCTGGTTATTACACCATATAAGGGAGCTTTGACTCCAGAACTGGATGCTAAAGTATCACCTTTTACAAGTACAGGAAGAAGGGAGCCAGGTATGAGTCCAGACAGAGGTTTAAAGTCATGTCAAGTGCATTTCATAGATGTGATTGGGCCACTGATGAAGATTTTTGATTTAGCAGAAGATAACTATAATAAGGATAAGCCTTTGAATGCACAAGAGTTGTTCCAGTTGGTTCAACATTCTGTTTGCCTCGCTCTATTTGATTTGTCATGTAAAGGAAAAGGTCCATCTTCAAAAGGTTGCTTCTTTTCAGAAGATTTCAAAATTTGCAGTAGTTTTTAGCTTCATCTAGAAATCTAAGAGGGATATTTAGTGGGTTTGTAGCAGGTTTTTATCATGAAAGGGAGAACAAGATACCATTTTTCTGTCTGATTCCAAGACACGTTAAGGGATCATATGCCCCTTGCATCAACACTGCTCTTTAGAAATAGGCACTTTGAGCCTGATTTAGAATTTGATGGATGGGGTTACTATGTCACAATAAGATGCGCATACAATCTGCTGTATTATGATTTCCATTAGAAATAAGAGAATCGTAATATGGCTGACGGAATATATGTCATGTTTGTAATGGAGTAACTCCGTTTGCCAAACTCTGAATCAGGGCCTTTGTGTTTGGTTCAATCCAATGGCCTTTCCCTCAAAGACTGAGAACTTGGTGGAGAGTATCATGGAGAGAGAGGCATCAGCAAGGATCTTCAGGTGAGTATCGCACCACACCCTGTAAAGCTGGGTGACAGACTTACCCAATCTTATGGTAATAAAAGGAAATAAATCATGACCCTTGGGTTCTGGAAAAAGTTGTTGGTTATAAAATAGATTTGCTAGGTCAACCAGTAGAAGACAGCTTCGGAAGAGAATTTGTATTCTCAAAACACATAAATATTGATGGACAAGAAGGTACAGAATATGTAAGTAAATGTTTTTAGTAGAAAAGAAGGACAAGGCAGTAAATCTCAGAGATCTGAATAATTAAGTGGTTTACCACCAATTCAAGATGGAAAGGATTGATTTTTTAATGAACTTTGTAGGGAGGAAAGATTGGATAAAAAGGTTTGATCTAAAGGATGCTTGTTTAACAATTTTGTTTGTGGTGCTCACCAAAGGCTTTTGCAGTTCCATTATGTCAACAGTCTTGCATTTGGTTTGTCTTCAGCCTCTCAGTGTTTTACCAAGGTGTTATGCACCGTAGTTTCTTTGCTAATATCCAGAGATATCAAGAACTATTGAGGCAGTTGTTTGGAGGCGTTATAACGATGCTTCACAGTGCTTGAAAATAGCACATTTTGAGAAAGAGAATTACTATGAAAAGATAAGATTGATTCAAGAGATGTTAAAAAGATGGGGGTCAGAGTTCAAAGGGATTGGCAAAGGTAGCCAAGGTGTTTTGGGATTACTGTTTGAACCAAGGAATCTCAGTTGTGGCAGAGCATATTGCAGATGTGAGCAACAGAGTGAGGGGCTGGTTCCCAAGTAACATCCAGGATACAAATTAATCAAAATTAGATCACAGATTATTTCTCATGATTAAAAATGCAGGGGGGAGGTGTCTTCTGGATCAAACGTTTGGCAAACAAATTGAGCACAACTTTTTCTCAGTGGAAACCGGATCCACAGTGCACAAATGTTAAGATACAGTAATGGTGGTGACTCCATTTTGGAGATCTCTGGCTTGGTTTCCAGACATGGTGGAAATGTCTGTTGGCTTCCCCTTAGATCACCCACTGTCCTCAAATATGCTAATAGGCCCTCAAAGAGAGTCCCATGCCTTGGGCATGCAAGGATAGTTGTCTCTGATGGCCTGGAGAATTTCATGAGACAATAGGAGAAGCCAGGCCTTTTGCAGATAGCTTTGAGAGTTCTTCAGAATCATGTGGGCTGAAAACAACAAAAGAATCTCAATTAACACTGGAAACAATGGGCTGGTTGGTGCTCATGATGGAATTGTGATCCCATTTCAAAAGACATACTTAATGTTGTGAATTACCGTTTAGAGCTTTTGGAATAAGGACTGTTGTACTGAACAGTCAATTTGTATAGAGTAGAAATAGCTGAAGGACATAGATAAACCACATAAATCACTATCTGAACAAACTCTTGCAAAATGGGTCAAAGAAGTTATGATGAGGTTGATGTGAATGTGAACAATTTTAAAGTGCATTTTATGAGCGAAGCATCCTCTTTTAAATCCTTTATGCATGGCAATATCTTGTGAGATATATCAAGATCTAGTGATAGGGCAAATTAATCAATGTTCAGATGTTGTTATTTTAAGCCATTGGCAAATGTTATTGATAATGTATTATTAAGGCTTTGAACCTGCACGATGTAACCCGGGCCATAAAGAGTACATTTTTCACAGCCTCATGGGCAGAAAGACTAGATTTAATGAAGGACATGGAGGCTAATATTATTACCCTAAGGATGTCTCTTTAACTTTGTCAGTCACAAAGGACAGTCTCCCTGCGGACTCCTGACAGTGTCTCTTTCTCTTAACACTTAGGAATCTAGTAGTAGTGGAGCGTCAAAGTCACCATCTCATTTTTGTGCGGATTAGCATGGGTCACGTAAGGGATTATGGGGTGAGTCACACCTTCTTATGGATCTCCTCGCAACACTGCATGAAGAACAAGTCTTAAGTCTTCACAGCATCTTAAAAGTCCCTTATAGTATGTGTTGCCTGTTTTGCAGAAATAGTATTGGTTAATTATTTTCCAGACAGAAAGATTTGAACAGAGATATTTATGCTGATACAGTTTAATCATATAATCTGTACATTTTTGGTTCCCAATCCAAGATAGCTGAGTGCATGTTCAATCCATCACATCCTGTTTGGGACTCTAAAAAGGGAGTTAATTTTAAGTCTGTTTAAGTTATAATTATTCCTGCTTGATTGCTCGTTTACCGTCTTGTCCAAGTCCTGTTCATGTGTTTCTTACTTTTTCTTTCCATGCTTTTTTCTGGTTTAATTTAAAAAGAAACTTATCATATTCACAGTATTTAAACTAGAAAGGCAGCTGCATGTTCTGGACTTCATTTGCGAATTAGAATCTCACCAAAGTTCAAAAGATTTCCTTCTGCTGCTGCTGTGAGCAAAAACAATAAACGATACAGGCATAATCGTAGCTGTGTCGTCATTAAAATCAATATTTTCTGCCTTCCTAGTTGTGGAACATCTACAGTTAGCGGATATGTAGGCCATACTCTTTTTAAAAGATATTTACAACTAACTGGACGGTTTTGAACTCTGGAATTGCTCTACTGTAAACATGTGTTTATAAGAAAAACACAACTACAGCTAGTGTTCACTTGTGAAGTTTTATCCTGGTTTTACGTCATGCAAATCATTTTTGTGTGATTTCAAATTGGCTTTTATCATTCAGTTCACTGTGAAATTAGATAGGTTGCCTGGTTTAGAGTCCAATGGATGGAAAGCGTACTCTACCCTGATAATGGAGTACCCCACTCACAAAACTCTTATTCCACCTGCCTCATATAGAGATGGGAAGACTTTAAGTATTCTGTTTATGGAGCCACAGGAGGCTCTGTTGGTAGAATACTTTTATTGATGGCTCAATATAGGGAATTTGTTTTTGAAAAATATTGTTGAAAGGGCATGAAAACTGATGGGGGTCTGTCACAGACTTTTATCAGACCGAAATGAACATCCATTACAATGGTTCATTTCAGCATACAGAGGCTACTGTTGAGCCAAGAGTTAACTCTAAACGTGGATTAATGGTACTCCTTTAGGGTGATGGAGGTAATGTCCTCCACCACCCTAATGGACTGTATTCAGTCTGCCAAACAATAAATCAGACCTATAGAGTATGCAGCCAATCAGCACTGACCTGGTGTGATCTGGCACAAGTTGAAAAGACTAACTACATGTGAGGCTTTTTGACTTATTAATGTTGAAGTCTATTCATATGTATTTCAGGGAAAGAGCCACAATTGAAAAGGTTCATTCTAACATTGGAAATGGCTAATTGGTTATTGAAAGGATGTGTGTTTAGTTTACAAGTATCTTATAAAATATTTAGTTTTTTTTTTTAGAATTTGTTTTAGTAAAAACGACAAAAGGTTTGCTATGCTAACGTCACCTTCTTTCCAGCTTTCAGGAACAGTCACAGTTGTAAAAAACACTTTTTCATAGTTTTTCATTTTTTGAAGTGGTAATCGGTCTTTCCTATTTTTTGTTGTTTCCATCTGCTAACAGTTTAGAAACAGTTGTGCATCCCATGGATAAACCCAGACACCTATAACATTCCAGAAAAGTAAACCAAAAAATTCTCAATCCAGCAAGAAGTAATTTGTCTAGATCGCTCATGGTTTAAGACAAAAATTGCAATATGTGACTAGGTTTTCATTTGCACATTTGTGACCTGATGGGCAATTGACAAAAGTAATGTACTCTTGTGTCTATCAGGATTTTCTGGTTACAGAGATATTTAGTGTTTGTTGCTTCTGAAACATGCAGTACACTAAGAGTCAACAACTATTCTGCAGCTTATAAGGATTTTTCATTGTGTACAACAATGCATCGATCTATATGTTAAAATCTAATGAATGAAAAATGGTTATGACGAAAAGCCACTTTTTTTCAAAATGTGCCATGATCATGAGTTTAGGAATATTGGTCCTCATTACAACCCTGGCAGTCGGTGATAAAGTGGCTGTAATACCGCCAATAGGCTGGCGGTAATTACCGCCAAATTATGACCATAGTGGTGACAACTCCCATAGACAGCCACTTTACCACACCTAGCGCCAGGGCGGAAACAACAGTCACCACAGCGGTAGCTGCCTACAGCCAGGCGGAAGCCAATGTTCCACCCACCGTATTAAGACAACCCAATCCGCCACCTTTTCCGGGGCGGTACCAACGACATCAATAGCCTGGCAGAAACACTGCACAGAAGGGAAAGGACTCACCATTGGAGACACAGGGTACAACGCCACCACCATGGAGCCTGAACTGCAGATCTTCCCAATGATTTTCTACGTCCTGCTCCACCACGAACACCAACAACGGCAAAGACGACCACGGTGAGTACAGCCGCCTAGCAGACAGAGGAGGAAAAAAAAAGTGACACACTCACGCAACACACACACCCCGCCCCCATCACCATACATACAATCAGATGCAGTAACACAACATATTTACCCTCTACCCCCCCGGAATAATGCAAGGACTACAGGAATAGATGAAAGTGAGTGTAATAATATAAATACAGTGGAAATACGAAAAGTCATTCTAATGGTATACACATATGTATAGTTCAAGGGACACAGCCCAGTCCTCAATGAGCGTGAGCCACAGGGCCACATGATAAAGTCCAAGGCCCCACTTGTCTCCTGCAGCAACACAGAGAGAACACTGCATGGACATAATTTGGAAAATAGGCAGGCACCTCAGGGGGATGGGAACGGGTGGCACCTCATCTGGCAGATGGTACAATACCAATGGTCCTGGAGGGGGCCACATACCCTGTGCTTGGTCCTAGGGAGTGGAAGGTCACAGTTTCTCAAGTGGGTGACTTGCCAACTGGCTCTGGAGGGGGAAACATGCTCATTGCGCTGCCCTGGGGAGTGCAATGCCACAGTCTCTCAAGTGGGTGACTTGCCTACTGGCTCCGGAGGGGGCATCGTGCCCTGTTCTTCAGATCCTGGGGAGGATGGGGTGAGTGGGTGCCATACCCACTGGTTCTGGAGGGGGCATCATGCCCTGTGCATCAGATCCTGGGGAGGATAGGGTGAGTGGGTGCCATACTCACTGGTTCTGAGGGGGCATCGTGCCCTGTGCTTCAGATCCAGTGCAAGGTCACAGTCTCTCATCTGGGTGTCATTCCCACAGAATTTGCATGTGGCAGATGGCACAACAGCCCATAGAGGCAGGACTACACACTGTCCACCGGTGGTGATGGCTGCTCAGTGGTGGTGGTGCTGCTGCTGGTCGTGTGGGGAGGCTCCAGCCCATCCCCTGCAGCCTTGGATGGCTGCCCACTGGTGGTGCTGCTGCTGGTGATGGGGGGAGGCTCCAGCCCATCTCCTGAAGCCTCGGACGGCTGCACAACCATGGTTGGTGGTGGAGGCTCTGACTGATTCCCTGCACCAGGCCCCTTGTTCTTCCTGCCTTCCTAGCAGCAGCGGGGGATGGCTCCTTGCAGTTCTTGGCAGCAGCTGGGGATGGCTCCTTGCTCTTCTTGGCAGCAGCTGGGGATGACTCCTTGCCCTTCTTGACAGTAGCTGGGGATGGCTCCTTGCCCTTCAGGGCAGCACTTGGGGCAGGCAGCCTATCCCCGAGGCTGTCTGGTGCCCTGGATCCTTTCCCACAATGAGTGGTTGTGGAGACTACTGGGCCCGTGGACTGGGTGGGTGATGTGCTTGGCTAGGTTTTTGCCACCCTGACCAGGCGTGGAGGACAGGGGGAGGGGTAGGGAAGAGGTCAATGGTGGAGAGGAAAAGCTGCTTAGGGACGTTGGGGTGGGGAGAGAAGGAAGAGGGAGTGGTTGTGGGAGGTGTCTGTCTGCTGTGTTTGGGTGCAGGTGCATGGGCTGGATGCTGTTGTGACATGGATGGGTGTTGAGTGTCTGAGTGCTTGCATTTGTGTACCCTGGGAGGGGGGGACAGACACAGTGGGAGAGGACACAGGGGACGTGTGCATGGCTCTTGTGGTGGTGGCTGCCAGTGAGGTGTGTGTTTTACTAGGTATACTGGTGATGCTGGCAGTGGATGATGGTGTAGTGCATGCAGATGTGAGTGTAGATGCAACTGGGAGGGAGGTGGTGGAGGAGGAGAAGGGGGACACAGTGGAGGCAGTGGATGTTGTATGCCTGCATCTGGATGGTGTTTGTGTGAGTGCCTGTGGGATGATGTGTGGTGCTTGTGTTTGCCTGTGCCACTCTTGTGTGTTGTCCTGTGTGCATGCTTGTCTGCCTGTGTGCTTGTGATAGGTTTGAGGGGAATGGGATTGGGAAGAGGAAGTTGGAGGGAGGAGGGTGAAAACAGGGACAATGGCTGCATCAGAAAGGAGGTCAGAGCCTGGATTGATCTCTGTTGGGCCGCCAAGGCAGTGTGAATGCCCTTCAGGGATGCATTGGTCTGTTGCATTTGGGTTGACTGCCCTACAGAGATGGATTGCAGGAGGTCAATAGCCTCCTCACTCAGGGCAGCAGGGCTAACTGGGGCAGAGCCTGAGGTGCCTGGGGCGAAGGAGATGCCCACCCTCCTGGGTGAGTTGGCACGGGCCACTCGCTGAGGGGCTACTGGGAGGGCAGTGCTGGTACGGGGTAGTGGCTGTACCTGTAGCTGGGGTGGTCACAGAGGTGTCCACCACCACCAGGGAGCTTCCATCTGAGGAGGTATCTGTGTCCGAACTGTCCCCTCTAGTCTCCGTCGTGGTGCTCCCCTCCGTCCCAACGGTGCCCTTAGCATCGGTGGACTCTGCCTCCGGGGTCCTGTGGGATGCAGCTCCCTAAATCGCCAGTGCCTCTGCTCCTCCATCAGATGATGCTAATGCACATAAGAAAAGGATAACAAAACAAAAAGGGGGGAAGAGACAAAGGATACACTGGGACAATGGGTGCATCAATGCCACCGTTGACGTACGCACCACACTCACACACAGGGAACAGCCCTACGCACTATGCAATGCACTACCAGTAATAATGCTAGACACTAGGGCATGGGGAGGGACACATACCACCAACTGCAGCACACCTGGGACCCACAGAGCCCTGCCCAGTAGCGGATGTCTACAAGCTAGGTAGCAGGAATATCACTTCAGAACCCTGCCCAATATGTAACCTACTCAGCAAAGTCAGGCCTGGCCTAGGCGCACCCATTAACACACATCCCCCACCCGTGTACCCCCCTACCATGCCTAAGTTGAAATGATGGGAACTGTACTCACCCCCTTGTGGTGGCTGTGATGCACTCAAGCACCCATCCAGCTCCAGATAGTCCACCGCCAGTATGCGGGCTATCAGGGGGGTCAGGGTTCGACGGGCACCCCTTCCTCATTGGGAGGCCATCCCCAGCTGGGCCTCTGCCATCTTACGTGCCCAGCATCTCAGGTCCTCCCACCATTTCCAACAGTGGGTGGTCTGCCTGCCGTAGACCCCCAGGGTCCGCACATCCTTGGCGATGGCACGCCATATACCCTTCTTTTGATGGACACTGACCTACAGAGACATACACACAGGGAAAGGTATTATTCAGACCGTCCTAACTGTTACACTCATGGCCCACCATACCCCTTCACATCGCCATTTGCACACACAGGGCCAAGCACACAAGCTGCCTGCCGCCCAGGGGCCATCCACCAACCCCCTCCCACACGAGGCCATCACACCACACTCCATGCATTCATGCCCCGTGCTTCGTGCCCACAGTGTACTCACCTGTTGGTCTGGAGTCCCATTCAGCAGTCCGTACTGGGGTAGGACCCCATCCACCAGTTGCTCCAACTCCACCGAGGTGAAAGCAGGGGCCCTTTCCCCAGTCACACGAGCCATGGTAGGTTCCAGACACAGGTCACAGCAGCACATGCAGTGTAGGTCCTCTCCTGTTGAAGGTCAGGCAGCAAGTAAGTGATCAGATAGAAAATGGCGGTCACGTCCACGCGGTGCATACCGGTGTACATCACCATTGGTCACTGTACCCCATGGGGCCCAATATTATCCAACGAGGTGTTGCACAGCGGTTCCAGTCTGCCTCCCGCAATGGTGCGCAACATCAGTGGAATTACCTCACTTCCACCTGTCACTCCACACAGGCCAGGCGGATGTCATGTCAGTGGGGGGGCGGCAGGCCCTGGATTATAACTGCATCACAAGGCACAATTGGACATACAGGAGAAATGCCACATATACTTAAAAAATTGGCATCATGCATTGTACTGTTGTGGCTACGATGTTCAGTTTGTGACCGGCTCCTTACTCTTTTGCCCAGTAGATTGCTACTGCTGCGGATGAATAGGAGAGGGAGACATACCCCCGTGTACAGACTGCTGGTAGACTTGGCAACAATGGAGGGCAGGCACATTATCCTCACCTATAGACTAGACAGGGCCACAATCATGGAGCTGTGTGCCCAATTGGAGCCGGACCTAATATCTGCTATCCGTCACCCCACTGGTATTCCCCCACTTGTGCAAGTGCTAACAGTGCTCTATTTCTTGGCAACTGGTTCTTTCCAAGTGACAGTGGGCTTGGCAGTAGGAATGTCACAGCCAATGTTCTCAAACGTGCTGACCAGAGTGTTGTCTGCCTTGATTGAACACATGTGCAGCTACATTGTTTCCCTCCAGGTGGAGGTTTTGGCCACAGTGAAGGCTGACTTCTATGCAATGGGACATATCCCCAGCATCAGTGGGGCAAATGATGGAACCCATTTAGCATTTGCCCTCCCCCCAGCAAAATTAACAGGTGTTCAGAAATAGAAAAAGTTTTTACTCCATGAATGTCCAGTTGGTGTACCTGGCTGACCAGTACATCTCCCATGTCAATGCTAAGCATCCTGGGTCGGTGCATGACGCCTTTACCCTGAGGAATAGCAGCATCCCAAATGTTATGGGCCATCTACAGAGGCACAGAGTGTGGCTAATAGGTAAGCATTGGTTCCCACCCAGTGGATGTTGGTGTATGGGTATGGTGTGGGCCATATGGGATAGTGTGTGGCTAATTGTTGTCCCTTGATATTTGCAGGTGACTCTGGTTACCCTAACCTATCATGCCTACTGACCCCTGTGAGGAATCCCAGGAACATCATAATGAGGCAAATGGGTGAACAAGAAGGATAATCAAGTGTACCTTTGGCCCCCTGAAGTCTAGGTTTCGGTGCCTCCATCTAACTGGTGGATCCCGGTGCTGCTCACTCAAGAAGGTCTGCTAGATAATCGTGGCATGCTGCATGTTGGGCAACCTTGCCTTGAGACCCCATGTGCCTTTTCTGTAGGAAGAGGAGGCTGGAGATGGCCGTGTGGCAGCAGTGGACCCTGTGGACAGTGAGGATGAGGAGGCAGAGGATGAGGATGAGGACAACAGAACTGCAGTGATTCAACAATACTTCCAAAGACACACAGGTAAAACAGTGTTACTTCATATTTCATTGACATTTTTTGTTTATCTTTATCACTGGCAAGCTGTTATCTCCCACTTCTATGCCCACTGATTGTACCCTTTGGCAACTCATTTTCCCGATGTTGGTGCCCCACGATCGCTTCTGGTGTGATCACTGCAGCCAACTACAGGTCATTCCTATTTGAACATTACTGTACAGTTTAATTGCAATGTTTGAACCTGGTTAAACCAATACATACTAAAATAAGTTTAACATACTCCATACTTGTATTTTTTAAATGTGTGTTTATTTAAGTGCTAAAATGTACAGGGACAAGTGTAATGGGCTGTGGTGATGATGGAGGAAAGTCCAAGCTATTGTTCCAGTCTATTGGTAGCACAGGTGCATAGTCCACGGGGACAAAGGAAGGGGAGCAATGGCAGTTCAAGGTGGACAGGGTGACTGTAGACAATCAGGAGAGTCTTATTTCCTGGTGGGGGTCTTGGCAATAATCTCTGGCTTCGTCCTGTGGTGGGGCCTCCTGTCCACTAGCGGCAGCGGAGGTGGAAGGCAGTTCAGATGTGTGGCTAGTGGCAGGGGCCCGCTGTTGTGAGACTGCCTCCCTCATACTGTTGGCCATGTCTGCCAGCACCCCTGCTATGGAGACCAGGGTGGTGTTGATGGCCTGCAAGTCCTTCCTGATCCCCTGGTACTGTCCCTCCTGCAGCTGCCTGTTCTCCTGCACATTGGCCAGGATCTGGCCCAGCGTATCCTGGGTGAATTGGTTTGCTCCCAGGATCTCCGTGAGTGCCTCCTGGAGAGTCGGTTCCCTGGGCCTGTCCTCTCTCTGGTGCACAGCAGTCCTCCCAGTGTCCCTATTGTCCTGTGCCTCTGCCCCCTGAACCGTGTGCTCACTGCCACTGACCCCAGGTCCCTGATTGTCTTGGGAGCGAGGTGTGCCCTGGGGTCCCTGTAGTGGTGGACACACTGCTGATTGATGTGTCCTGGGGACAGAGGTATGGGTACGCTGGGTGGGTGCTGTGGTGGTGTTTCCTGAGGGGGGAGGCTCTGTTGTGGTGTGTGGCTGTGCCTGGGTAACTGACTGTCCAGAGGTCCCTGATGGGCCAGGTTGGTCCTTCAGATCCAGACGACCAGAGTCACTATCATCACTGTGGGCCTCTTCTGTGGGGGGACTGGATAGTGCAGGCACCTCTTTGCCACTGACATTGGCTGGGATATCTGTGGGGATGTAAATGCAGTGTTATTGTTATGTGTGTGACATATTGTGGATCAGTGGGTTGTCCTCTTTGGTTGTATGTGCCCTTGCAGCTTTCACTTGAATAAGTTGGTATGTGGTGGGCTAGCTGATTCTCTCTAGTGTGCATGCTTTGGTGATAGGTGTCCATGCAGGGCTGTGAGTGATGTCCATGCATTGGTGGTACATGCAGGGCTTGGCATTGGGGTGGGTGATATGTGATGGTGGGGTGTTTGGGAGGTGGTGAAGTGATGGGAGTGAGGGTGAGGTTATGTAATTGCATGCAGGTAGGGGGATGATAGTAATAGAGAGTTGACTTACCAGAGTCCAGTCCTCCTGCTACTCCTGCCAGGCCCTCAGGATGCATGATTGCCGAGACTTGCTCCTCCCATGTTGTTAGCTGTGGGGGAGGACGTGGGGGTCCACCGCCAGTCCTCTGAACGGAGAGTTTGTGTCTTGTTGCAATGGAACGTACCTTTCCCTGTAGGTCGTTCCACCTCTTCCTGATATCTTCCCTTGTTCTGGGGTGCTGTCCCACGGCATTGACCCTGTCCACGATTCTCCGCCATAGCTCCATCTTCCTAGCAATAGATATCTGCTGCGCTGGTGCTCCAAATAGCTGAGGCTCTACCCTGATAATTTCCTCCACCATAACCCTTAGCTCCTCCTCTGAGAATCAGGGGTGTCTTTGTGGTGCCATGGGTTATGTGTGAGTAGTGTGGGTGAGGGTGTGTAGGGAGATGTGTAGGGGTGCATGGGTGGTATATAGGTGATGGTGGTGTGTGGCTCTGATCTTGTCTGTGGTCATGTTGTCTGTCTCGCGCCAATGGTTTGTAATTTGTAAAGGGTCATGGGTAATGTGGGTGTGTGTTTTATAGTGGTGCGGGTGTGTGGGTGTGGTGTGTGTCTGTGTGTCAGGTGTGTGTAATCTGAATTGCCCAATGTGGTGCTGTTTTGCTTGTGTGTGTTTTTTGAGCGCGGCGGTATGTACCACCAATGGATTTCTGCCACTGAATGTCCGCTGTGGTGATTCGTTGGTCATAATGTGATGGGTGTAGTTCTGTTGGCATAACGGTGTGGGTTTTGATACTGCCAGTTTATCACTGACATTTGGTGTAACGGAATTGTGTATGTGGCTGAATAGTGACGGATTGGTGTGTGTGTGTGGTGAACGGACATCCGCTGCGGCGATTGTATGTTGGCGGCAGTCAGCATGGTGGTAAGTGGCATTTACCGTCAATGTCATAATGAGGGCCATTGTGTATTTGTGTATTTCTTAGGGGCGGTTCACATGCTGTCATGTGATTCAGATTCCATTTAGCAAAATGTATTAAGTTTTGCACACACCTGTTGCTCCTACCCAATTCATATTTTATTAACATAAACCCTGGTGTCTGGTGGGAATTCTACCCTTTCCTGGGAGGGTAGATAGAAGGGAAAACCACCAATCTGTACCTGAGAGGTTGAAACACTGTTGGGGTGATTAGTGAATAAGTACACAGCTGATACCTGTGCAGGTCACCCTTACTCCATTGTTTTTTCTAGTAGGCTCTCCTTGGTGATGACAGATTAAAGGTAAACCATTCAGTTTTCCCCCAAAGGGTAGTGAAAGTCTGTTGGGGCTGTTAGAGAGATGGGGTATGGGCCAATGCCAGTGCAGGCCACCCCTATCACATTCTTTTTCTGTACACTTGATCCTTGGTTTCTAGTGTGACTTCTGCCTTCTGAAACTAGGTACTGCTGGAAAGATACTCATATGTAAAAGTCATATGTGACAGGTTGACCACATGCCCTAGACTTAGCTCAGGTCATTTGCACAGCCTAGATGTTAACATAAGCCACTTAATATGAACTTCAGCTGTCTCAAGTAGAGGTTTGCCACAGGGTCTCGCCTTTGACCAGGAACTTCACATAGTCTCCATATGGCTGTAATAGGCAGAATTGTAGAGCATTTTTTCAGCCCTGAGGAGTTTCTTGATATTCTTGACAAACAACAGAAGTTTAATTCTACCCAATTCACGGTGCTCTTTATGTTGACTTTGAAATGACAAAACAGAGGAGAAATGGCAGGTTTTGTACCTAAGACAATAAGGTAAAATACAGATCCCTGGAGCTTATGTTTTAGTTCACTGGTGGCAAAGATAGCTGCTCATGAACAAATTAATTTGCAGTGTGCAAAGTTAACAATAGGGACCCATGTGCACAAGTAAGATCATATATAACCATTACATTGCCATTACTGATGACATCACTCTAGCTTTGCAACCATTTTTATGTGTTGTTATTTACCAAACATGTATGAAATTGCATTCTTGTTCAAAACGTGTCACAAAAGTTAAATAGTATTGTAAACCATTCTCATAATATTGTAATTTACCAGCAAAAAGTAATTTCACTACACAAACATGAGTTGATACACTAAATAGGTAGAACAAGTTGGGTGATGTGTGTGAAATCCTGAAATCCGGTATGGAAATGTCAGTGGGATCTTGGCAGTGCTGGTATGTGTGCTCATGCTTAAAGGATCAGTGACAACATGAGTGAGGCTTCATAGAACTTCATAATAATCAAAGTGTTGAATTATCGCCTTCAGTGTGTATGATTCTGTCCTTTCTTTAATGGTTCACTGTTAGACCTGACAGCCTAAAGGTGGTCACCCCTAACTTTTTGCCTGCCTCCCACCACTTTTTAGATACTGTTTTGCCGGTTTTCAGACTTTGCGCGCGTTACCACTGCTAACCAGTGTTAAAGTGCATATTCTCTCTCCCTTTAAACATGGTAACATTGGATCATACCCAATTGGACTATTTAATTTACTTATAAGTCCCTCGTAAAGTGTACTATATGTGCCCAGGGCCTGTAGATTAAATGCTACTAGTGGGCCTGCAGCACTGATTGCGCTACCCACTTCAGTAGCCCTTTAACCTTGTCTCAGGCCTGCCACTGCAAGGCCTGTGTGTGCAGTTTCACTGCCAATTCAACTTGGCATTTAAAAGTACTGGCCAAGCCTAAAACTCCCCTTTTTCTACATAAAAGACACCCCTGAAGTATGCCCTAGGTAACCCATAGGACACGGTGCTGTGTAGGCAAATGGCAGGACATGTACCTATGTAGTTTACATGTCCTGGTAGTGTAAAACTCCTACATTTGTTTTTACACTGCTGTGAGGCCTGCTCCCTTCATAGGCTAACATTGGGGCTGCCCTCATACGTTGTTTGAGTGGTAGCTGCTGATCTGAAAGGAGTAAGAATTTCATATTTAGTATGGCTGGAATGGTGATATAAAATCCTGCTGACTGGTGAAGTTGGATTTAATATTACTAGTTTAGAAATGCCACTTTTAGAAAATGAGGATTTCTCTGCACTTAAATCTTTCTGTGCCTTACAATCCACTTCAGGCTGGGTTTAGTTGACAGCTTCTTGTGCATTCACTCAGACACACCCCAAACACAGGATACTCAGCCTCACTTGCATACATAAGCATTTTGAATGGGTCTTCCTGGGCTGGGAGGGTGGAGGGCCTGCTCCCACATAAAGGACTGCCACACACCCTACTGGGACCCTGGCAGACAGGATTGAACTGAAAGGGGACATGGTGCACTTCTAAGCCACTCTTTGAAGTCTCCCCCACTTCAAAGGCACATTTGGGTATATAAACAGGGCCTCTGCCCATTCCAACTCAGACACTTCCTGGAAAAGATAACTGGAACCAGAACCTGCATCCTGCCAAGAAGAACTGCCTGGCTCCCCAAAGTACTCACCTGACTGCTTTCTGTGAAGGACTGCGGCCTTGCTGTTGCCCTGCTGCCTTGCTGCTCCCTGGCTGAGGTAAAGAAGTGCTCTCCAAGGGCTTGGATAGAGCTTGCCTCCTGTTCCCTGAAGTCTCAGGACCAAGAAGACTTCTCTCTTGCAACTGGACTCCTTGTGCGGCGCACAGCTGAGCCGGAACGATGCAGCCCGACTTCCAGAGAGGAATTGACTCAGCTCCTGCCATGCAGTACAAAATTTGACGCAAAGCCCACCGGATCAATGCAGCTCCTGCGACTTTGTCCTGCCAGTGCAGAAAATCCACGCACTGTCCCCAGGGCATCTGAAAACCCCGCAACCCGAAAAAGATCCACGACCGGGCGTCGAAAATCGAAACACAGCCACCACCTGCGTGAAAACTAAATGACACATCGACGTGTGCGGCCCGAGAAATCGACTCACACCCCTTTGTTTCCACGCTTCTCCTCCTCTGTGGTTCTTGGCGGAGATTTTTCATGCGAACCAGGTACTTTGTGCTTGAAAGAGACTTTGTTTGCTTCTAAAAGACATAAGACACTTTATATCACTTTTCAGTGATATCTCAACATTTACTTATTGCATTCTAATCATGTTGACCTGCATTTGTCCAGATTAATATATCATATTTTTCTAAACACTGTGTGGTGTATTTTTGTGGTGCTATATTATGGTATTGTATGGTTGATTGCACGAATACTGTACACATTGCCTTCTAACTTAAGCCTGACTGCTCAGTGCCAAGCTACCAGAAGGGCACAGGATAATGTGGATTGTGTGTGGCTTATCTTGACTAGAGTGAGGGTCCTTGCTTGGACAGCGGGTAACCTGACTGCCACCCAAAGACCCCATTTCTAACATTGGTGATCAGCGGTGAGGATAGGACTTGTATTTACATACAGTAGCTAAGTATTTCACTACCTACCCACAGTTGAAGGTCAACTTGATTTTTATCTCTTTTTGCAATTTCGATTTTTTTCCTGACAATTTTTGACTAAATTCCTCTGGCTGGGTCTCAAGCAGGATATGAAGATATTGATCTGGCTATGCTGGAGGCCTACAATGTTAAGCAACTGAGGGCATTGTGCAGGGATATGTGTGTACCTACCCAGAAAGCCACCAGGAAGGAGGAATTTCAAATGGTGCTGAGGGCCCGGGCAGAAGCCCATTCAGCGGAGTATGTTGAGGCGGAGGGTCAAGAGGAGGGCCCCTCAGAGGATTTTTTGCCATCAGTGGATGATGTTACCACTGCAATTGTGCCGCCTGCCAAATCAGGAGCATTGTCTCTGATCAGGGCCTTACTGCAGAGGAAAGTAGAGAAGAGAGAGTGTTTCAATTGCAGATGGTATTGTTGAACATTGAGGCTCAACAGGAGTAAAGGAGGGCAGAGAGAGTAGCCAAGCAAGCTGAGGCTGAAAGAGCAGCCAAGCAGATTGAAGCTTAGTGAGCTGAAGCTGCAGCTGAGAGATCCTTGGATGAGAAAAAACTTTGGTTGGCTCATGAATGGAGTCTCAAGGAGCTGGAGATCAAGACGAGACAGTCTGTGTCCAGCAGTGATGGTAGCAGCATACATGCAGGACCTGTCGGAGAGAAAAAGGTTCATATACCCAAGAATGTGGTGTCAAGTTTTGTGGTGGGAGAAGACATTGACAAGTGGCTGGCTGCCTATGAAGTTGCACTAAGGGCCCATGGGACTTCTGAGGAGCACTGGGGGGCAGCCTTGTGGTTTTATGTACCAGTAGTTGGGAGGGACACACTTCTTACACTAGCTCCACAAGATAGGAATGTCTATGCTCACATGAAAGCCGTTTTACTGGCCAAGTTTGGGCTGACCCCTGAGAAATGCTGTCAGAGGTTTAGGGACAGCACCAAACTTTCCACACAAACTTGGGTAGATTGTTATGATTTCTCCAATAAGGCACTGTATGGATGGGTGCGGGGCAGCAAAGCAGATGATTACAAAGGGTTATATGACTTGATTCTGCGAGAGCATATGCTCAGTATTTCTTTTATAGAGTTGCACCAGCACTTAGTAGATAGCAAGCTGACGGATCCCAGGAAGCTTGCTGAGGAGGCGGACCTCTGGGTTAGCACCAGAGTGTCCAAGAAGGCATCTGGGGGAGACACCCACAAAGGTGGTCAGGGTTCCCAACAGAATAAAGAGGGGGCGACACCGGGGAGGCAGTTTGAAAATCCTCTGGAGCGTCGCACCCGAGGATTTTCTTTTTTTTTAATCCCCGGGAGACACGGAAGAGCTTCCGTGTCTCCCTCTGATCCCCCACCCGCCCCTTTGTGATGTCAGCGCGCCGCGAGGCGCACTGACGTCACACTGTTGTTTTCCCCGTAAGGCCGCTTCCTGCTCCAATGGGGAAAATGACCCCAAACGGCCTTCCCCACATTCGGTAAGGCCTCGTGTGAAAGGGGAGACTCTCCCCTTTCATACAAGGCCTTCCTGAACACGTTTCCTGGCCACCGATCGCAGCACTGCTGAGATCAGGGGCCAGGAAATGCCACTAGATGCCAGGGATTTCACTTGGGGGGGTCGGCCTCCCTAGGAAAATGGGCCGGCCCCCCCAGGGGCCATATTTTTTAAATTTAATGTTGGGGCCCCCTGGGGGGCGCAATCGTGCCACACCCAGGGGGTATTTAAAAAAAAAAATACGGACATTGACAGGGGTCGCCCAAAGGCAGGGCGACCCCCTGTGGGGCCATATTTTTCAGTGTTGATGTTGGGGCCCCCTGGGGCTAATAATTATTATTATTTTTTAACCAAATTGACAGGCAAGGCGACCCCCTGTGGGGGCAATTTTTTTTTAGTAGTTGTAGGGTTTCCCTGAGGGCCATTTTGGCCCCAAGGAAACCCTACAACTACCACCCAAAAAAATACAGATATATATATATATATATATATATATAGATAGATATATTCATGTAGATAGATATTTCTATATAGCGATGGCTGCAATCGGCCCCCAGGAAAACCAGACCCACATATAAAAGTGATCTATATATATATATCTTATATATATATATATATATATATATATATATATATTTGCCACCAGTTGTCTTGCAGTTGCAGCTTGTGTCTTCAAAGCAGTGCACATACTTCAACTGACGCTTTTCAACTGTAGCTTTTAGGCAGCAATAAAGAAGTCAAGTAATTCTTGTGATTATGTTTCTACTACAAAAGGATCAGACTTTTGTCTAGTGGCAGTTTCAGTGCCATAAAGAAGCGAAGAAGGTTTATATGACTACTGCAGATGAGCAAATCTGTATTTTAATAAATAGCTGAGTACGTTAGTAAAGTCAGCCACTACCTGCGCTATAATACAAATGAAATGTATGTGCGGGGTGGGGGGTGGCTATGGAGAGCACGTTTGCTGGGTGGTAATGAGGGAATCCGAGGAGGAGGACATGGGAGTGGGAGCACCAATAATGATTGTTGGACTGGGCGCAGGAGGTGCTAAAGACTGTGACGAATGGTATGTGACAAGGTGTTTGAGTGTCTTGAAAGAACGTGCTGATTGAGGGAAGAAGCACAGGTAAGGTGGCCTGTACTGTTGCACGTATCACACACACACACCAGCAATTTTGTGATTGTCTATGTAGGCTAGAGATGGCATCTTGATGGATGACTGCTGCTGACGTCACTCTGGTTATAGAGGACAGCTCTGACATAGGATCAGAGACTGAGACAGCAGATACTGAGACAGCATCTGAGGGATAGGACAATGGCGCAGACTTTGGGAGTGATTTTTCAGTTGGAGGAGTCCCATTGGATAACTCCTTCCAGTAAATTGTGAGAGAGGTGATGAGGGCAGTCCTGTTGTCCCTTCGCAAGCACAGTCTGTGCAACAGGGCAATAGTGGGTTAGCCCAACCCAGAGAGCAGGTGAATGCGGGGGCAAGCACAGAGAGGGTGCTCTCTTGGGAACTCCCCAATTTAGTTCAGCCCCGAATTCCACTGCCCAAATTGTATTGTGGAGACATCAAAATTATCTATCACAAAACAAACTGGTTTTGTAAGGCAGGCACCTGTGTTTTTGGTCCTGGGTTTGTCGGCTATATAGGGAAACATACTAAACCCAAACATTTCTGAAAACTAGACATCCGGGGGAGTCCACAGAGGCGTGACTTGGGTGGATTCCCCAAAGTTTTCTTACCCAGAATACCCTGCAAACCTGAAATGTTGAATAAAAACTCAATTTTTCTTGCATTTCTGTAACACAAACTACAGCAATATGCTGTGATCCACAAAATTCCTACCACCCAGTGATTCCTCACCTGTCCTGATAAAAACACTACCCCACTTGAGTGCCTACACCTAGTGCCTGCGTAAGGAATGGATCACCCCAGGGTCAACAGTTGCCTCATGTAAGTACCAACATTGACCGTTGTGTGATCTATTCCTGTCGCGGGCACTAGGCCTACCCACACAAGTGAGGTACCATTTTTATCGGGAGACTTTGGGGAAGGCTGGGTGGTAGGACATTTGTGGCTCCTCTCAGATTCCAGAACTTTCTGTCACAGAAATGTGAGGAAAAAGTATCTTTGTGGCCACATTTTGAGGTTTGCAAAGGATTCTGGGTAACAGAACCTAATCAGAGCCCCACAAGTCACCCCATCTTGGATTCCCCTAGGTGTCTAGTTTTCAAAACTGTGCAGGTTTGCTAGGTTTCCCTAGGTGCCTGCTGAGCTAGACGCCAAAATCCACATCTAGGCACTTTGCAAAAACAGCTCTGTTTTCTTTGTCAAAATGTGATGTGTCCACATTGTGTTTTGGGGCATTTCCTGTCGTGGGCACTAGGCCTATCCCCACAAGTGAGGTATCATTTTTATCGGGAGACTTGGGGAAACGCTGGGTGGAAGAAAATTTGTGGCTCCTCTCAGATTCCAGAACTGTCTGTCACCGAAATGAGAGGAAAAAGTGTTTTTTTGGCCACATTTTGAGGTTTGCAAAGGATTCTGGGTAACAGAACCTGATCAGAGCCCCACAAGTCACCCCAACTTGGATTCCCCTAGGTGTCTAGTTTTCAAAACTGTGCAGGTTTTCTAGGTTTCCCGATGTGCCTGCTGAGCTAGAGGCCAAAATCCACAGCTAGGCACTTTTAAAAAAAACAGCTCTGTTTTCTTTGTCAAAATGTGATGTGTCTATGTTGTGTTTTGGGGCATTTCCTGTCACGGGCACTAGGCCTACCCCCACAAGTGAGGTATAATTTTTATCGGGAGACTTGGGGAACGCTGGGTGGGAGGAAATTTGTGGCTCCTCTCAGATTCCAGAACTTTCTGTCAACGAAATGTGAGGAAAAAGTGTTTTTTGGCCACATTTTGAGGTTTGCAAAGGATTCTGGGTAACAGAACCTGATCAGAGCCCCACAAGTTAGCCCATCATGGATTCCCCTAGGTGTCTAGTTTTAAAAAATGTGCAGGTTTTGTAGGTTTCCCTAGGTGCCGGCTGAGCTAGAGGCCAAAATCTACAGCTAGGTACTTTGCAAAAAACACGTCAGTTTTCAATGTAAAAATGTGATGTGTCCAATATTTTTTTTTCCAGCTGTTATTTTCTGTAGGAAAACATTGTAGGATCTACACAAATGACCCCTTGCTGAATTCATAATTTTGTCTAATTTTCAGAAATGCCTAGCTGTCCGGGATCCAGTATTGGTTTCACACTCATTCCTGTCACTAACTGGAAGGAGGCTGAAAGCACCAAAAATAGTAAAAATGGGGTATGTTCCAGTAAAATGCCAAAATTGTGTTGAAAAATGTGGTTTTCTGATTCAAGTCTGCCTGTTCCTGAAAGCTGGGAAGATGGTGATGCCATTTTCAGGGAAAAAAACAGAAGCCTTCTTCCGCAGCCCTTTTTCCCCATTTTTTTGAAAAAAACAAAATCTTATGTGTATTTTGGCTAATTTCTTGGTCTCCTCCAGGGGAACCCAGAAACCCTGGGTACCTTTAGAATCCCTAGGATGTTGGAAAAAAGGACGTAAATTTGGCGTGGACAGCTTATGCGGACAAAAAGTTATGAAGGCCTAAGCGCGAACTACCCCAAATAGCCAAAAAAGGGCTCAGCACTGGGGGGCAAAAGGCCCAGCAGCTAAGAGGTTAACTACTTCGCATTAGAGTGTACCAATCTGAGAGGCATTCAAATGGATACTGTGTGGAAAGGACAAGCAAAGGAGCAATTCTAAGGCCAAAAGGCACTGTGCTTTCACTTTATCAGCCATAACTGTTTAATCACCTACTATGACCCTCCTCCCTCTCCTCAGCTACTGACCTTTATTCACCTGAGGGGATCCCACCTCTATATTGTGTGGGGGAGACTGGCATAGACAGAAATGCTAAGGTCAGAAGGCACTCTCTACCCAAAGTAAAATACCTGCCCAAGTACATTTGTACAAGCATCCTTCTATATCCACTCATAATGAAAATTAACGCACGTGAGAGAATGACTTATGTATGCTGTTTGTAGTACTTGGTGTAACATCAACTGAAAGCCCAGGACGGCCAATTGCTTAAATACCATGCACCAGGGCAGTGTCCACAAAGACATTGCATTGCTGTCTGTCAATTCGCTAATGAAGTTTACCTACCTGAAAGGGATAAACTTACAGATCATGGTACACTCTGTGATGTGGCAAATAAAGTAGATCCATCTTGAATAGATAAGCCAAAATAAAATTGGTGTGGACAATAAGGACAGCCCAAGCTGACAGACAAACAAAGGTACCAAGATGCCTCATCGCAATGCATATGGAAGTACAAAAACACAATGCACAGACCACTTGTTGACAAGTAATATGTTAAACAACATGGTCCTGGGTCTGCAAGCATGACAGTCTACTATGTCCCAAGATGAGCTAAGCCACCTCATGCCCAGCCACTGGTTTCACTGCACTGCTGGAATAATAGCAGTCCATGGACAGTTTCTTAAGTACCAAGATACCCACAGAACCTGTAGCAAGGTGGCTTGAAATATAATTTATCATTACCTCAAATGTCAGGTCCATACTGTTGATAGCAGGGGTACCTCTCACATAAAGGGAGAAAAGCAAAGCCAATGTGTATTTGTCATATAAAAAATGCCTCTCACATAAAGGGAGAAAAGCAAAGCCAATGTCAATTTGCCATATAACAAATGTCACTGTAAACTGTTGGAGGTACATGTCACAATACAACATGTAACATGCTGTCCATCACTTCAACAGGTATATCTACAATTGGGACCATGGAGATCCTTCCAGAGACTGGCCTCACCCTGACCACAATAACTCCCCCCAGCCCTGTTGCATCAACATCTCAAGCAACCTTTTAGCCCAAGCCTGTCCCAAGGCATGGTGGGCCAGGTACTTGTCGAACTCAGGGAGATCAAGCTGCAAAGGGATTACCACCATGAATCCTTACAATAGTGGGATGCCTACAATGCCACCTTGGCCTCCCTAACAGGGGTGCTGAGGAACTTCAACACCACCCTGAGCAGGGATGGGGGACAAAAACACACACCTTCCACTGGCCCCCTAACATCAAACCCTTCAACATCTGGGGCAGCCAGTGGAAAGGAGGCCCTGCCAGGGGGAGAACTCACCTCCGACACCCCTGCCACTGTAGCAGAAGAGACCCCACAAGTGGGGACATCCACCCACACATCAAGGAGGTGGGGATGCCAAGACCCCAACCACTGCCAGGAAGTAATCTCTTACCGATGGAACTCCTTTGAGTGCCACAGACTCACTCTGTTAACTGTTCTACATACACTTTCCGTTTCCCAGGATAGTAGAACACTGGACTTCGGACTTAAAAAGTTATGGCAGCTACTCTGACTGCATCCAACATTACTGATCCCTTCAATGTTTGTGTTTGTTATTTGTCATTGCTTTGCATTTTTGACTCAATAATACCTGTAAATAAACACATTGAGCACTCTATCTATGCCCAATAGTGTTTGTGTTTTCAGAATGTTTCAGGCTGTACAATGTGAAAAGCATGTGATATTAATGTCGTACATGTGAAAATGTCAATGTAAGGAGGGACAGAGCACTGACTGGATCAGGCTGAGTATCACCACCAAAACTAAGACAAAAGTTGCCTGTCACCCAAAAATATTTATTTGTAATGTACATCCTATAGGCTTCAAATATGTCTGGACTGTAACAGCCAAGAATGCCTGAAGATTAATTCACTTGTATAGATATCTCAAAGTACAGTCCACCTGACCATAGGGAAAAGGACCATGTCAGATCCAGTACCATAGGATAGCCAAACAGATAGGTAGATATTGTCCCCAGCTTGATCCTTATCCCATACAAAACCAAGTCTATCCAAATTGACATACCCCATGACACAGACAGAGGACAGTACATCGGTTCCTAGTCTGAGGCCCCTCCTATTATAATGTTTAGCCATCCACTGCCATGTCACACACCTATATCAGTGTAATGGCACAGCAACTATGACCTGTAATGAGGGAACACATAAACAGCTACTTACAGGGCATATAGTAGCATTTTGAACACTATGTGAATGGAAAATGAAAGGATTGGCCACAAGGACATGTCACAAGGGCACATCACCACACACATGAGACCATTGGATGAACATACCAGGCCAAATAGGTCCATTCTCAAGCTCAGGAAACTCACCTCCCACTGTCCAGGCAGCCTGCGCATGGTACCCAGACAAACCATATTTGTACTAAACAGTAACCGAATCCATTCCATTGACCATTCACATGTCAGACCAGCCACTTCTACCTGAAAATTACACAACTCAGAAATGTCCACTTGACGATGGCATGCTGATGAGAGCTGAAAGGAAAAAAGTCACATAAATGGAGTTAGGCAGGTAAAGGCATGCTTTAAAGACAAAAGTCAGTTGCATCATCTGTAGTATCACTGACAGTGCAATATGACTGTATATATCAAAAAAGATGCTCAAGTGCAGGACATCCTCAAGTCTGATGTAGCCAGCAAATCTTTGCTCTATGATGTTTTGTATATTATGTCCTGTCTTACTGTAAGATTCATAAGCGCCACAACATATCATGAACTGTACAGTAACCCATGCAGTTAGAGTAATCACAGAACATCAGGTAGTTACAATCCGGTGAAGTAATGATTAATGAGATTTTCCAGCACATCTCCACCTTCATCCTCATCACTGTCATCCTCACTTGTCATTTACGGATTCTCACCACGTGGCACTGCCAGCTCTCCCTCATCAGGAATGTATGGGATGTTCCTTCTCAGGGCAAATTTGTGTAGCTTGCAGCAGGCCACAGTGATCTTACAAACTTTTGCAGATGAGTAGAGGAGGGCTTCATCTGTTTTGTCAATGCTACAAAATCTTGCCTTCAGGAGCCCAAAACTCCGCTCCATGACAAGGCGCGTTCACCCATGTGCCTCATTAAAGTGGACTTCCCCTGGCATAGCTGGGTTTCTCACTAGTGTCAACAATCAGTGTAAATAACCAGGGACAAATGGGAAGGCAGAATCCTCTGTAAGACAAGGAAACATATGTGCAACCATGAGTACAGAGCAAAGTGCCACTAACAGCAGACATGTTACATACAAATACACATGACATATGACATATGTGATTTACCAACCAGTCAGGCTCTCTATGGGTACAGTTGTGTCATTAGCTGTGGAATAGCGCTGTTCCACATAATGAAGGCATCATGGACTTAACCTGGGTACCGAGCACAGACTTGGGTAATGTAGAGGTCTTCCAAACACACTACTTTGACATTGAGAGAATGGAAGCTTTTCTTGTTCCAGAGAATTCTGCTTTCACATGCTCAAAATCTTCATGTTTAGGAAACCGGATTTGGCTGTCCAGGTGTTTCAACAATGCTGAGAGGAAATTTTTCAAGACCAATATGAACATAGGTTGGGACATCACAGAAGATAGGGTCACAGTATTTTGAAAGGACCCTGTGGCCAGGATGTGCAACACGGACATCACTTGTACAATGGGTGGTATGACAGCTGGATGACGGATGGCTGGCTTCAAATCTCAAATCTGGCCCCAGCTGACGACATATATCCATGATTGTCTGCCTATCCAGGCGGTAGATCTGAATCATTAATCTGTCTTCCAGGGTCTGCAAGTCAGCAAGTGGATGGTACACAGAAGATTGTCTGATCCGACTCCTCCCAGGGTTACTATGTGGGTCATAAAACAAGTAAGTTATTCACTCAAAGTGTCCATTACATTTGACATGTAACATGTGTGGTACATGAAATCACATATAATGTGTGTCACTGTAAGCTTTATGTGCAAGCACACCAGGTCTAAGCCTTGCACTTCCTGGGACATTAATACCCTCATAATTAACATATGTGGCAACCATCCTTATGGACAGGAAGCTCATGGTCGATGACTACCTGAACTGCCTGTGATTTAATGCACAACCTCTTAGGTCATACGTATGGGTGAGGGTGGTAGCTGTACCTACAAGCATGTTGTTACATCAGCATAACTACATATCAATATGGTTGGCACTAGGATTGACTTATATGACCTGATTAGGAGAGTATTCAATATCCCCCAGAACATTGCTTATTTCATTAGTGATGAATCAAAATATTTTGTGTAATTGCTTTAGATGGCTCAAAAATGCCTGGTGCCTAACCCACTCCTTTAGTCATCAGGAATCGCCTGTGACCGCCTGCGGAAGTCATCATGGTGATAGGCGGATACTACTATGATAGACACTGCCATAGGATAACATTGCTGTCTGTGACATTCTTGCCCCAATGGCAGTATCTACCAGATGTGATGGTTGTCTGCGTGGTGGGCGTCACCACACTTTTCTGCAGATTTCCTCACTTCACTCCTGATACTGTTGCCAGCAAGACCTCCATGACCTGAACTGCTGTGTACTGCCTCTGGGAGCAATTATGCTGCATCCAACAGGTTATAGAGCTCCTGCCTTCTCATCCAAAGAGGTGAAAAGTCTGATGTAGGAGGTCCTACCCCTGTATGAACAGCTCCATGGCGCACCAGAGGAGTAGGTAAGTGCACCATATGCACACTTACCATCTACCTCTACCTATCTTAGCTTTTATTAGCATGTGTTCAAGGCCAGTTAGTCAGCGGGAGTCTGCAAAGACCTATTTTGTGCTGTAAATCTGTATGCATGGTTGATTGAATGGGCAGGTATCTATGTCAGGTGAGAAGTGTGAAGTTGAGAGAAAATGTGGTGGGTGTGATTTGAGTATTGCCTCTATGTTTGCTCCACCTGTCCCTCCCTTCGATGTGGTCAATGCACAATGGGTCTGTCAGTAGCCTTGTTGTTACATCCTATGACTTTTACCAGCAAGTGACATTTGGAGGTTGTGTATAAAACACTTGCTACTTTGTTGGATGTGTTCATCTTCCACTCATCAATGTCAGGTGATCATGTAATGATTCACAAAAGTTACAGTAATAACAACTGGTCTTTGGAGGGCCTGAGTTTTAGGGTATCTAGTGCACCCAAATGGTGAGTATTTGCAGTCATGTACCTGTGTACAATGACTGATATGTGCCACAGGTGGACAGGAAGGTTTAGACAGGATGTTCTAGGTTTGGTACACTGACATGTATGTGAGTCTGCCATTTTAACAATGAACTTGTGGACATGATTTCTTGTCTTTTTTTTATGCCTCCATGCAGGCCAACTTCCAGCAGAAGAAGGTGATATGGAGAGCCATCCCTAAGACGGTGCGGACCTTGGGTATCTATAGTCGCTGAGCGGCCACTGTCGGAAGAGGTGGGAGGACCTGAGACGCTAGGCCCCAAAGACTCCAGAGGCCCAGCTAGGAATGTCATCCCAATGCAGATGGGGTGCTGATCGGAAAATGACCCCCCCTAATGGCCAGCATTTTGGCAGTGGCCTATCCAGCCTTGGATGGGCATTTGAAGGCTGCACAGCACAGGTGTAAGTACATATAGGTATGACATGCTAGTCCCTTTACCAAGTGATGAAGTGAGGGACAGACTGCTCCCCGTGACAATGTGGCATGTGGCATGTGTCACATATCTCTCTCATCCGATTTCTTTAGAAAGGCCATGTGTCCCCAAATGGTGTGCTCATCCTTTAGGACTTGGGACCTAGTACTACACTATGGTGTCCCCTCAGTATACTTGACCAGCAGTGAGCACATATGTCAGTGGGACCTGTCCAGCTAAGTGTTGCAAAAACTCTGCTGAATGTCACTTTGCACATAGAAATCTCTGCAGGCACATGTTGCAGTCCAGTGGTTAGTATGATGCGGGCCACTGTCCTCCATCATGTGTCTCTGGATATGTGTAGGTTAACATCTGCAAACCAGGGTGAAGTCTTCTCCATTGTATGTTGTGTGCTTGTGCCTCACAGCAGTCTGTGATGCATGGGTATTCATCATACATGTGACATTACTTTTGTGGCAAATGTATTGGCAGCTGCAGCAAGGGACTTCCCCTTGGTAAGTGGGGAACATGCATTGTCATAGTTGATGTGTCATCATTGTATCCAACATGTCTTGTGCCTACGTGTCTGCCTCTGGTCCATTTCTGAGACAGTACATATCTATGTTGAGATGTAGGCATGTGGTAGCCATGCAGATGATATCCCTAGATCCCTCACATATGTAGCCATGAGGTCCTGTTGTAGTCAGAATACTACTGCAATGGTTGTCCATTTATTTTGCTGTCCCAGATAGGACTGGGTGACCATCATATATAATCAGACAGAAACATTCATGCCTCAAAGTATGCTGTAAGTCATGTGTAACAGAAGTAGGCATGATTAACATGAAAGGTAGGGGCAGGGTGTTGATCTACTTGAGGTTGATTAGTATGATATTTGTGGGTCCCCAGAACTTGTATGTTGTTTGGGAATTGTGCTCTGACTGTATGGATGTATCATGGATCAACTTGTTGTGATGTCAGCATGACTTGTATTGTGTCATCAAGGATTCCCCACAGACAGATGCAAAGCTTATTGTGAAGTGGGTATTGATGTTATCTTTGTAAAACAATATGGTGTCCTCCTGATAGTGATTGTAAGGTCTGTGTCCCTCCATCCTGCATGATACAGTTATCTACTCAGTAGTACAGATGGACATGTGTAGGAGAAATGTGAGGGCCTGTCCTGGGCCCTACGAAACCATTCATATGTGTATTCAGGAGACATCTCTGCAAGAGCAATGGGGCCTGACTTCCATGTAGTTTGTTAAAACTTTAGATGTGTGCCACATCTGTGTGGGCCTTGAAAATTCCAACCTTGAACTACATTGATAAGGTGTGACTTGTGGAGTTGTACGTTGTTGTGTTGTGTCCCTACTGAAATGAATGTTTCCATGTCACCTAATCCAGGCATGGCATGACTTCAGTATTATTGATTGCCTTTGCTTAGCACCATCAGTTATCTATGATACATCATATCATTGCAATTCAGATGTGTATATAGGCATGTGTCAGATTAATTGTTAGGATACCTTACAGAGTGATCCTTAGTTTGGCTAATGGTTCCATGTGGTGTACTGTAAATTGCACAAGTTTGATGTGGAGTGATCACCTAGTTGTGGTGTGTTTGGTATATTAGGTAGACTACATCCGTGCCATTGTAGTCATGTGGCACCACAAACGGAAAGTTTGCTAATTATGGATTTAAATATGGCATGCATGTTTTAGTAATGGCACATGATGGTGGCACTTTGCTGTCACTTCATGCAGGTGGTCAGATGATTTGATGGCATGTTTTTGCCTCCCCGTCTGCATTGTGAGGTCATAACATTACTTTTCACTTTTTCTGGCAGCATCAGCACCAACAGGCAAAGGAGACAAGGCCATGCTAAGTGGGGAAACATCTGGCCATAGGACCTCTGGTCACAAAACCACTGAGAGTGAGGTACCCAGTGTCCACGAGGTTGAAGGGGGTGCCACAGGAGAGAAAGGGTCAACATCTTTATCCAAGGATTCTTCTTCCAGTGGCCAATCCCTAGTCGTGGTGGACCCATCTGGGACCACCCCTGTGCCACCTCTATCTACCACCTCCCATTCAATCACCGCCTTCCCTGTTGATCCCCACCCAGTTGGCCTGACCTGCTCACCCAAGAGGGTGGGGGTCTCCTTTGCTGCATAAACCTTTGTGCCTGCCCCTGTTAGCCCTGCTGCCCTCAGTGAGGATGCTATTGACCTCCTGAGGTCTATGTCTGTGTGTCAGGTGGCCATCGTCAATGCCATCCAGGGACTGGCAAGCCAGATCCAACAGAGAAATGCTTTCCTGGAGGGCATTCACAGTGCAATCTCTGACCTACAGAGGTCATTTCAGGCTCTAGCCTCCACACTGAAGGCAGTCAGTCACCCTTTGTCTACTGTCCCCCCTCCTTCCTCTTCCCAGTTCAAATCCCCCTTCCCTGACCCAGCCAAAACAAACAAAACACCAGGCATGTATCTACCTCAACATCCAAGGGAAGCTAATACAAACATAAGCACCACAAGACAAACCACCAGCATGCACACAAACAACATCCACCTACAGATACAGCACCAGTCACAACTTGCCCTGACACTCCCACTACCCTCAGCATCACAACCACAACACCTGGCACACCTGCAGGCACCACACCAACTTTCACTCATCCAGCCACCACACCTATCCTACCAACATACAGCACCTCATCGGACCCTCAAATATCCACTCCAGTCACCACACCTGCAGACACCACAACTACTGACATGCCTACATGCAGCACATCCACCATACCTGCAGCCACCAGCCCAACAGACAGTAACCCCCCCACCACAGCTTCACCCAGCATGTCCATCCCCCTCAGCCCAAAACACATAAACACCCTTACTCACCCACCCAACAGACACCCACCACACACAAGCACACTTCCCACAAACATGCACCCAAGACATCTACACCTAAACATCAGATAACCACTCCCTCACCCTCCACAACCAAGCCCCCTTCTGATGACTGTCCCTATGTGTCTGAAAAGTTGTTCCTTTCTAACTTTTACCTTTTCCCTACTGTTCCTTTCCCCTGTGATACCCCCAAAAGATCAGTTTCCATCCCCAAGGCCATTCCTTCCATCTCTAAGGCCTCCCCTATCCCGGACAGCACCCAAGCCCCTCCCCCCACAAATAAGAGATCCACCCCTGCCAAAAATGTTCCCCCCTGCCAAACCTAAGCCAAAACCCACCCCACCCAAGTCCAAGCCCTAACCCCTAACCCCTCATCCCTCACATCTCCAATACTACCTGAGGTGCTTGCCAGCCCCCTTGATGCCCCCCTGGAGGTTACCTGGCAGTCAGGAATTGAGTTGAGGCCCCATTTTGTGTCTTTGGTGCAAAAACATTGATAATTATGGACTAGCCAATGGCCTTGGTCTTTCATATTGTTTTGCACTTTACCATTATTAAAGCCAACCAGTTGTTTTTTTGGTTATATCTTTGTCCTGCATTTCTTTACCTAGGTGTGTGTTGTTCCTGGCTGACATTGGTTGTGTGCCAGTATTTTGTTTTTTTGTGCTGCTTCATGCATTGTTGAGCAGTATGTTCAGTTGTGTGCAGTGCTGTTGTCCCCCAGGAGTAGGGTGTGTGTTGTGTGATAGGGTATGTGCATGTAGCTGGAATGATGGTGTCCTGGTTGTGTGTTGTGTTTGTATTGATATGTGTTTGTTGTAGTGATGTTCAATGTGGTTTTGTATGGGGGATGGCTTGTCCCCTGATGTGGCTATTGTGTACATGTGGTGTGTGTTGTGGAGTTTGATCATAGCAGAAATGGAATGTGCTGAGTTGTGCAAGTGTGCTTTGCTTTTGAGTGCATGTGACTATTTAGGTGTGTGTTCCTCAGAGATGGCTGGTGTCTTGTATGGGTTTTGGAGTAGTGTATGCTTTCTAGCCTTGCGCTTCACCTATATGTGTGACTGTGCATTACATTGTTGTTGGCATTGCTTGTCTATGAAATCTGAGTAGGGCCCACTCTTGTGGGCATGTTATTTTGCGCCTTGTTTAATATGAGAATTGTCCCAGTATGGCCTCCTTCCATATATGTTATTGCTGCTCCTCTTGCTGCTATGTTGGTCTTGTTGTGATGTGTTGCTTTGTGTGTTTTGTCTGTTTGTGCCTGTGTGTATGTGCATGGCATGATAGGTTTGATGTGCTGTGTGTGTGTATGTGTGTGTGTGTGTATGTGATGTGTGTGTCCATAGCTCAATAGTATGATGGTGGTGCTGTGTGTGTTCCATTACACATGGATGTACATGTGTGTTGTTTGTGTGTCCAGTCCCTGGCCAGTTTTGAGTGAGAGTATGTGAAATGTTTTTGCAGTTGTGCAGTTGTTGTGTTGTTGCTACGAGTATGTATTTTGTATGGCGATCTGTGCACCTGGGCCTGTGCTGTGTTGCTGCGCATAAATGTGTGGTGTGTGTGTGCTGGCTGAAGTGTGCAGGATGTGAAGGTGTGGGTGTCTTTGAGGTAGTATGTGACTGTGTGTGTCACTATGCTGTTACTTGTGTTTGCAGTCCTTCGTTCCCCCTTCCTCTGTTATGTTATGTAACTGTACAACTGTATACATTTCACATATGTAACAGGTGAGTGTGTGTTCTTACCGTTGTTGTCGTCCTTATCAGTGATGATTCTGTTGTCCTTCCGAGAGAAGGAGCAGCGGATGTCGTCTAGTTGTGGTTTCATGGTGGCTTCCAATTTCAATGGCTTCCTGGAGGTGAGTGTCTCCTTTTATACTGCCTGTTTCCACATTATGGTGGTTACACTGTGGGGGTCACATTGAGGGTGTGCAACCTCCTAATAGGTCCGGCGGAAACCTGGTCTCCGCGTGACTGTTTGTGCCTCCAGACGACTTCCCCGGTCTGTGCTGGATGGCAGTGCTGGAGGACCGCTGGCAGTCTTCTTTGTGCACCACTGCCAAACTCATAATTTGGCAGTCCACTCCGTCAGCCTGTTGGCAGGAAAGGGAAGCCAGGAAAGGGAAGCAACATCAAACTAGGACAGGGTTAGAACAATGAACACAGAACAGGACATAAGAAGTCAAGACTAAAAATGTGCAAACTCACAACATCAGAACATGAAATGTGAACTAGAAACACTGGTTTATAAAAGGGACACAGAGGTAGTAGCAACAAAGAACAGAAATTGGCAAGTCAAAATAACTAAACAGGTAGGGAGTAAGAAATAAGGGAAACCAATACACACAAAAGTAAAGATAATGCCTGAAAGCAAAACAGCACAGTCTGGTCAGAGTGAGAGCCTAGCAGTAAAGACTGCGGAGAATCTCAGCACAGTAACCTCACATGGTAGAATTAGCAGGAAGTATAGTTGAAGAACACACGTTCTCTGGGATAGGCTGGTGTGAATCATCAACCAGGTGCAGGGAGTCAGGGAACCACCAATGAAGGCAAGACTGCATAGGAAGCCAGAAAGGGAAAGACTATGAAAGTCATCAGGCACAAGAAAGAGAACAGAAATAAACTATAGAGGTCAGTAGCAAAAGTGGTGATGAACAGAGCTCCACCTATGTAGAAATGTGGAAAAGGAAAGACTATGAAAGCCAGTAGACACAAGTAGAGAAATAGGGAAATGAGGAACCAAGTGCAGATCAAAGCTGAGAGTCGGAGGAACATCTTTTTTCACATTGGAGAAAAGTTTGTGTATGAAGAGAGGGATCATACTGAAACTTTACATCTACTGCACTTATAGAAGAGGTCCACTGTGCCTATTGTGGGTGTAGGGAATGAACATTAGGAATACTTGCCTTTGTGGCCACCTCTAGTGCTGGTACAGGAGAAACAATGATAATATTTTCCCTGTTCCAAATTACACTCTTTTAGGATAGTTGTTTGCATAGCTGTCAGGATCTTTTCAGTGGAAGCAAAACATGCTTCAGCCAAGGAATATAAGTGTGACTTTCTTTCAGTTTTTCCTTCGCTGTAGGTCACATGAGTGTAACCATGGTGACAGTATGAATTTGATGAGTAGGTTGGTTTGCTGTTTGTAGTTTATTAAATATTTAGGGGCATATATATGAAAAGTAGCACTGCACACAGTGCAGTGCCACTTTACTTGCTCCTCTTATTGCCCCTCTACCGCCACCATGTGTGAGCCATATTTAAAATATGGTGCACCATGGCACAGGGCAGGGGGCAATAGCCTCATTTTTCTTTATGCTATTGATGTACTCTGCAGGAGTAGAGCCAAAATGTATTTATATAGTACAAAGAGGCCCATTGTAAATAATGATGTGTCCCCTTTTAACGCCTGCTCTGAGCAGGCATTAAAAGTGCTGAAAAAATGACACAAGGAAATCTTTTAGATTGCCTTGCGCCATTTTTGAGCCCCCCTAGCGGGGGAACGACCCATTTGCATACATTATGCCTGGAGCAGGCATAATGTAGTGCAAAGGGTTACAAAGTATTGCATGGCATGCATTGTGCCGCTTTATAAAAGTGGTGTGGTGCTTTTGGCCTTCGAATGCCACAGTAGCATAAAACAAATGATGTTAATGTGGTGTTAGAATGGTGCTAGGGGCTCTTAAACATGCCCCTTAGTCTCAAGCATGTCTGCTTTTAGAGCACACAAGATATCAGAAAGCACTTTCATCCATTGTTTGGATGAAAATGTGGGAGAAAGCAGGTCATACAAGGGCCTAACCCTCTCAGCATAGTGAGGTAAATTTGTATGTCCAAAGTTAAGAAATCACAGGGTTGCATGGTGGAGCACTTCTGAAGAATGTCTGGAGCTAGATCCTTGCCCTCGCTGGATAACTCGGATCCAAGAATGCCAACATCAGTTAGGCAATTTTACAATTTTTTTAAATTAATTTTGTAACCATGTGATGTTAGTATGGTCACCACTCTGTCTACCCTGGTTCAGTGTAGATTCAAATCATCATCAGTTAGGTAGATATCATCAGTGTATGACAATACCTCAGGCCCTGGTTGTAAGATTTCCATAGTTCCAAGACAAGCCAGGACAGATCTGACTACCAATGGGCAAGCATTGGAATTAAAAGTGCACTGTCAAAACAGAAAGCAGTTAGATGCTCACTCTCAGGTACTATGTTGTGAAAGAAAATGTAATTTGAAAGATCAAGGGTTGTTTTATATTCCTACTGTACTCCTCTTGTCATCAAACCTGTGCTATGCACATTTTGTACTGCATATGTTCGGGTGCGCGCATTCAAATTTCTATGGTCTAAGGTTTTTCTATAGGAACTGTCTGGCTTAGAGATGGGAAAAAGGGGTTTGCTCATTGTTGGAAGCAAGGCGCTATTATGCCCTGGCACTGGAATTGAGCTAATATTGCTTTAATACAATGTTTTGCTTCTGATTTTAAAGGGTATTGTGCTTGTGGTTGTAGTTTACTGTGTAAGGGGATAAAATGTGTACTAGAATGTTCATCCCAAACTGTTTGATTTTCATATAAGACTGGAGCTTGTCTCACAGCCCATTCACTGACATAAATTTCCCTGACATACTAAGGTAGTATAGGAGCAAAGGATATCCTTATGCCTTCCTCCCTCCAGTGTACTTCCCTAATGAAGGCTTAAGGCCAGTCCTTCTTCTACTAGGATGATGTCATAATCAGCGATAATTTGTGTCCAGAAGACTTCTTTGATTATACATAGTATGCCCCCTTCAGTTTATATGTTCAAGTTGTAAACCATAAAAGTTTAAATGTCGAGCTGAAATCTCCATTTGTATGAAGTCATCAGTTAGATTTGCAACCAGAAACCTCTGAAACGCTTGATGTACTATTGTCACTTCTGCTGAGCTGTCTAGGAGTGCTCTCACCCAAGTCCTGTTTTTCATTGGGACTCACAGTTGAATCACATTTTTTGGGAAAGTTTAGCTGTTTTATTTATAGGGGTTTTAAAGTCCAATCTTTTCACCTCCCTCTTTACTCTGGCATCAGTCTCACGTCCTGTTTTACTTTTCCTACTGTACTCCTCTTTTCTTCAGTACTCAGATCGATTCCCTTTTCTGCAATTTTACCTTAAGTGTCCTGAAACTGTGAAGAGTGGCTATCAGAATACTGATACTGGTCAGATTTTGACATTTTTTTGCAGTCTCTTAAGTTATAAACACCCGTTCTTTTTTTGTAAACAGACTTTATTGCTTTTTCTAACAAAGGTAATTGCTTAGCACTTATAGATTATTTATCAAGTCAGTCTATTTCTAAAGGTAATATTAACAACTTCAATAAGAGGCTTCGCCGTTTTCCTGCCACCCCTTCCTGAGCTTGGATGTGGGACACTGCTTTTATGCAGTATATTATTCAACTGCTCCAGGGAGCAAGGGCAGGTATATCCGCTGGTGGCCCTCACAACAATCATAACCACAATCACATAGGACCACTGTGGTTGTGCTTCTTTGACCATTCAGAGTTACTCAGTCCTCCTTATGTTCTCCCCTCCTGGGATTTTAATTCAGTGGTGGGATCAGGTTCCTTCATGCATTCCACCAAACTCTCCCATGCCCGATCCACCTATATTGAGCCCCAGCCCCTTCTGGCATCCTGGAATAGCACCTTGCCTTCATACTTGCCCCACCTTCCCAGCTCTCTACCAGGCGCTTACCCTAGTTCCTTGGCAAGCTTTCCAATTTTGGATGATCTCTTGCTTCGCCAGGGATGATAGTCAGATCAATAAACCTGTTAGTAACTTTGGCTTTGGCCGGGTGTGGGAACCAGTGGAATAGAAATGGCCCAGGCGAACACTGGACCTCCCTGTCACTGATATCAGCCACATAGGTTGTAACCACTCCCCAGGAGTCAGACAAAGAGGGGCAGGACCATAACATATGGTGGACATCTGTTCCAGTTTCACCACATCTAGGGCAAGTTGCCTGCGCAGCATGGAAGAATTTGTTACTTCTGCCTGAGGTAAGGTACTCTTAGTGGAGGATAAATAAATTAATCAGTTTAAATTGTATGTTTCTCAACACCTTTGGTGTTTGCTCCAAGATCTTTACTCACTCTGCCTCTGGTATCTGGGTCCCTAAGTCATCCTCCCACTGCCCCTGAAGCCTATCTAGTGAGTTATGTCAGTTCTGAAGGCCCTGTTAAAGCAGGAGATCACCTTAAGCACTCCAAAGGATGTATAGACAAGATGGCAGCTTTAGCTTGTAGTTGGCTCTGTCAGACCCATCCCACAGTCCTTCTACAAGGCTGCCACCACTGCTGTGTGCAACAAGAAGTGTCCTAGTGCGATACTGAACTATTTCTGCAGGTATGCTAATGGAATCAATGCCTCAGCTCAGAACAAATCATCCACCAAGTGATGCCAGCCTCCACCCACTCCAGGACCCCCTTGCCAACTGTCACATGGGGTAATAATTTCAAGATTGATAACAACATTTCCGGGGAAAAAGGACACCAGCATTGATGCAGTATTTTAAAATCTTCTGATCCCTCTTTGGTGGGTCGTTGGAGCCCCAGAATCAGGCAGTACAATTGGAGGAACTCGGGAAGAAAGGGCCCTATCACTGGTGTCTGGTCCCACTATATAGTAGACCTCCAGGTCTGAGACTAGTAAGACCTGTTCTGTACCTGTCATTTCAGTTTTGCTAATGCTACACTACACAGCCAGACCTTCAGATAAAAGTGATAAGGAGTAACTCCATGTCTCTAAAGATCTCCAATGGAAACAGCAGTGGAAGGGCCACAAAGGGATCAGACCACACCCCTTGAACTCCCTCTAGTAATTCACCAGTGTCATGATATATCTTTACTCCTAAATATTGTATGCATCAACATTCCTGTATCTCGGCTCTCAGGCCCGCAGCTGGGAGTAACCCAGCACACATCAGAAACAGCTTAGATTTCCGCCAGTTCATCTTCAACCCTGACATTGCCTTCAAAGCGATGCAGCCCTCCTGCAGCACCATGCAGTCCCACAGTAGCATCTTGTAGGAACAAAAGAAGGTTGTCAGCATATAATGCAATACAGTGTCTATAATCTTGGATCTCAAGGCCACTGTAATTTAACCTCTCTCTGACTCTACCCTAAAGATTCCAATGCTAATGTGGACACCAGTGGGGAAAAAGGGCATCCGTGGCACATACTTCAACCCACCTCATATTCCTCCGAACATTATACCACCCGTTTTAACTCAGACCATAGGTCCAGTGTACAACAGCCTGTCCAGTCTACAAATCCTCCCTGCAGCTGCAATTTTCGCATTACTTTGTACAGGAATTCCCACACCAAACTATCAAATACCTTTTCAATATCTGCCAAAAGGACTGCTGCTGAGTGCCTGTCATAATAGTCATCCCTCATCAATGCAAGTAGCTGCAAAAATGTTAAGCACAGTGTTTCTTCGCAGTATAAATCCTGCTTGGTCAGGATGTGCCAATTTCATCATATGTGACAGGAGCCTAGATGCTAGCACTGTACTGAGGATTATATAGTCAACATTCATCAGCGATAGCAGCCTGTAGGCTTTTCTGTCATGAGGGCAGCTAGGATTTAACAGGTGGCGCACCAACACCGTCTATGTGGTGTTCGGCAGTTGACCCAGTTCTTTCACCAATTTATATATCTCCACTAGTTTTGGTGCCAGTGTCTCTGCTTAGGTTGCCTAAAATTCAATGGGGAGGCCATCCATGCTGGGGATGTGTCCCCTGGCCATACTTTTCAGGGCTGCCTGCATTTCGGGCAGTGTTATATTACTCACTATATTTGCTCCCTTCTCTTGCGTGGGTGTCAGCTTGTGCAACAGTTCTAAATAAGCATCTACCTCGTGTAGAGCTGGAGCTTGTGCGCCTGCGTATATAGATGCATAATAGTCTTTGAAACTGTCATTGATAGCACCTTGTCTATACAGTCTCTCTCTCCCCGGTCTGATTCTACTCCCAAAATCATAGAACCCCTGTCAGTCAAACTAAGATCATGCCTGCCTTATCCCTCTCAGCATGCATCCAGGTCATATATGCTCAACAGTCGAAACACAGAAGTTTCTCTACTTTGCTGACTCAGAGTTCCTTAGCTTCCAGTAATGTTCACTGCAAGTCAGGTTTCCCAGGTTGTCTCTTCTCTATGTCTTGCAGCACCTCTTCTCGATGCTTTACCTCCTGCAGCAGAGTGCACCACACACCCACCGTCTCTGCCATACAATTCCCCTAAAAATAGCTTTATATATATCCTATTCAAACTGTGGTGAGGATGCTGTTCCCTGACTGTTCTCATAATATTCCTTAATGCTTTTCCTGGCTGAGTGTTGGAAGACTGGATCCTTCAGCACCTCAACTTTCAACCACCATGTAAGGATATTGGAGCGCACCATCTTCCAGTTGAGATGTAGAAGCACTGAGTTATGATTGGATAGTGTTTTTTTTAGGTATTCATCATCTCATACCATTCCTTGGACCTCGGGTGAGCATAGGAAGATACTGAGGTACACATGAAGCTCATGAACACTCAAGAAAAACAAATAGGGGGACATTACGACTTCCATGGTATTTTTTAAAGACTGCCGAAGCCGCGGGCGCCACAGTACGGCCAGTGCTGGTGGTATGCATGGCGCCCTATTATGACTTTTCTGCTGGGCCAGCGGACTGAAACAGCGTTTCCGCCTTCTGACCCAGTGGAAAAGTCACATCAACATTGAAGCTGGTGGCAATATTGATGTGCAGCGGGTGCAACAGCACCTGTCACACATTTCACTACCGGTAATTCGGGCAGAGAAATGCACAATGGGGCTGTGCCTGAGGACCCCTGCACTGTCCATGCCAAGTGCATGGGCAGTACAGGGGACCCCGGGGGCACCCCGAGTGCCCCTCACCGCCAGCCTTTCCATGGCGGTGTTTACCGCCATGGACAGGCTGGCGGATGGGGACTCATAATCCCCAGGGCAGCGCTGCTTCCAGTGCTGCCCTGGCGGATGACGACCACCTAGCAGTAGGCTGGCGGTACCGGCAGTATGACCGTGGTGAATGCACCACCAGCCTGTTGGTGGTACTATTGCAACCGCCGGCGGGCGGTCCGGGACCGCCGGGGTCATAATGACCCCCATAGTCTCTAGATGTTGGGTTAAGGTGCCACCAGGAGTCCCTTAGAACCTAATGAGTCTGCCATCCCCCAAATATATGGCCCGCTCATGAACTGGTGAATCCTGCAATAGTGGATGTGACCTGTCAATCACAGGATCATCCACACAATTAAAGTTGCCTCCAAGAGGCATTGAGTGCATCGTGTAGGTGACAAAACCCAAAAATCTCAACTGGTCTATGTTCGGGACATAAATGTGTACGATTGTTAAGTCTTGATCCACTGATTTCCCTGACATCACCACATTTTGACCTGCCAGGGCTTCCAGTTCTGCTGCCTTCTGGAAGAGGACCCCTCTTGCAAAAGTGAAATAAGTGGTATAAAATGTCTGCCCACACCAGTGCTTGATGAGCGTTGCCTCTACATTATCTGGGAGATGTACCTCCTGTAAAAGAGTGAAAAGTAAGAATATACCCTATATTTCTTGGATATAGTATTCAACCCCTGGACATTCCACAACAGAAATCTGTAGTTTATTGAGATGTCCATACCAAAGCAAGTGGCACTTTCCCTAGTAGCCACAGGGCAAGCGTGCTGCCACTCAGCACTTCCCACTCCCTTTCCCATAGCCAGTAAGTACTCACTCCACCCACATAGCTCATACAAGAACCCCAACTCCTGGATCTCAGGACAAGAGGGCAACATCCCCCCATTCGAACAATCAACCCAAAAACAATTACATGCATGCCAGCCATACATTAACCTCTCATTTGGGTATGTGCTACCTGAGGCACAACCCAGCCAGCCATACCACCATCCAGCAAGATGATGTCCAACAGTTCAGGGAGAAGAGGGAACTAAAGTCATCCAATGCAGCATAAGTACTTTTATGTCCAAAGGGATTCCAGCCATTGCCTTCAAAGATTGTGGGTGACAACCCCCTCTGTTAAGTCAAATCATGGCTGTGCATGGTGTCATCTTGGGTAGTGTGGAGACAGAGCCCATCATCAAGTGCACCCCTTGATCAGATTCTGAATCAGTAATGTCATTTCTTCCAGCTGTTGATAAGGTTTTTCATTTACCCCAACCCAATGCTGCTGCTGCCTCTACTGCACGTAGTTACTCTTGCTGGGCTTCCGATATGGAAAGGACCACCTCAATGCATCTCGCACATGCAGCTACGGTCTACTTCTGGGGGCTTATGAACCACCAGAGCTGGTACATCTGGAGAGACAAGCCTTTGGTCAATTCAGTACCAGATGTCTTGTGGAGAATAAAAAAACTATGCTTCCTTATCTGTGGACACTTTCAGTCTGGCGGGATATAACACTGCATATTATACTCCAAACCGCCACAGATGACGCTTAGCATCCAAGAAGGTGGTCTGTTGCTTTTGTACCTCTCAGGTAAAGCCAGGGAAAATCATGACCCTGCTGTTTTCCACCTTCAGGTCTCCTTTCGATGTGGTCCATTGTACGACATGGTCTCTATCCTTATAATGGACCAATTTAGCCACCACACTGTGAGGGCCCACCCCAACAGTGTTGGCTTGGTTTACTGGGACTCAATGAGCCCTTTCCAAGGAAAAGACCATGGACAGGCACCCCGGTTCTACCTCTTCCCTCAGCTATCATTCAAGGAATTCTAACATATTAGGACCTTCAGAACATTCAGGCAGACCTATTAGGCGAATGCTGTTCCGTCACTCTCTCATTTCAGCGTCTTCGACCCTGTAATCCAGGGTCTTGACTTATTTCTCCATGGTTGTAAGCCTTTCTTTCAGGGAGTCTATTTATGGGGGTATCTCCAGCAGGGTACATTCTTCTGTAGTAACCCAGTCTGATCTTTTGAAGAATCCTCATATCTGCCACTACAGTGTTAATTTGTTTAATCCATGACTTTGTGGGAGTCTTTAATTGTTTGGAGTATGGCATCTAGTGTAAGCTCTGTCTCAGAGCCTCCTTGACCATCTGCACTCTCCCAGCCCTTCTCAGTAGAGCTGGGGCCCACTGAGGACTGTAACATGGTGGCTCCTTCTTTCAAGAGGAGAAAGCCCAAACAAGGGGCACAGGTAGGTCACCTGAGACTCAGAAAGGGATGGGGTGTAACTCCAAATGGGCCAATAGGAGCGTACATGAGCTGCACCTGTCTTAGCAGTCTCATGGTCCACAGGTACCACCTTCAGTTGACTGTCGGGAGGGAGTCCTTTCTGGGAATTGGGATCATATGTCTCCCATGAGTCCACTCTGCTACACATGGCACTCCTTTTTCCTCTTTCTCTGCATCACTATGCAAGGCCACTCTGGTGGCAAAGCCTGGGTGCACCCACTCACCACATCCAGGAGCTGTCTTGTCCAGGTCTTCTATCTGCCAAGGGGCTGCAGCTTTCGACCTCTCATTCAGCTGTTGCTCTCGCTTATGGCTCACCTAGGGTGCTGTGGGCTCAGTTCATTGTGGCTGCGTGGGTGCTGCTGGCAGAGTTTCAGGGTAAGCTGCATGGGCCCCTGATTACCACTCCATGCTGAATGCTTATTAGTAGTCAATTCAGGGGGTCCTCCAGTTTCAGGGCTGCCATTTGCAGGGCAGCACTCTGCCACTTGATCACTGCAGCTGATCTCTCAGGGGGCATCTGCGGGGCCCCCACACCACATTGGCATCCCCTTCTCTCCGTATGGAAGAGTGTGAGGCCCTCCAGGTCAAATACCAGCTGTCCTGTTATCTCCTGAGCCTGCACGGCTCAGCGGTATCCCTCCAGTGGCCTTAGAGCCCAGGGCTGCCATCACTATATCACCACGGCTTCCCTTCACTAGCTCAGCTCCAGCCTCTGCTTGCTCCAGCCTGCACCAGGACATGGAATGTGAGAGGTACACTCCCAAGAGAGTCCCACCAGCTCTCCTGAATAGACTGTTGGGGGCACCATCCTTTTCCATTAGGTCCTCTTCTTCACTGGCCAGCCATACTCCTCTAGCTCCATCAGAGCCATGCCGCCACTATTTAGTCAGCACGCCCGTGCTGTCTTCAGCTCCCGCTGCTGTAATCTTGGTCAGCTGAGGAAGACAGAATCACCTTTGCAACACTCCTGGGGCTATGGGAATCCTTTTCCCACTGGACAGTGGCCCCTTTGGCCAAGATTGAGATCAGGATGCCACTGTATAGGGTCAGCTGGCCGAGAGCGACAGGTTCCGATCATATTCAATTGGCGTACATCTGCCCCAATCCCTACAAACACCCCTTCTGAATTCCAGAGAAGCAGGTGATCCACTCTATCTTTAATCTTTATCTTTCTGTTTTCCTTCTCTTCCATTGAGGACTTCTCTTTATTGGAACCCTCAGTGTCATTTTTTGGTTGTATGTTTGGATTAACGTGTTGAGTAACGAGGGTAACTCTTCTTACAGAGGTAGACACTTTTGTGATTAGTTTTGTTTGGTTCTCATTCACAATCCTGATCTGAAACTGCTTATAGTCTCTGGCCTTTAACCAAAACTGAAGCCTCTCCCTTAATATTGGCTATAAAGATAGAGGACAGTGTAGATAAATGCCCCATTAACTTCATTCCTAGCTCCAGAGCTGGTGCAACTCCATGCTTGTTTTATAACTGGCTAAGTACATCAGGAGGACTGCCAAATAGCCATATCATGCATACTGATGTAAATGCATGCAAAGACACTTACCCAGGTGTTCTTCTATGGGAGACACCTTTCCAAGAGGGACACACACAGTCACTATTCAGTAATTATCTTGAGGGGTAGTGTACATGCTTTGAAGGTGCTTTTCCCATGATAGCATTAATAGTCTGTGGACTAATAGTTTTGTGTAGGGCCGGAAGGTCCTGCTGCAACAGCAGGCCTTGAGCTCCAAGTATGTTGTACAAACTTATTAGTCTCCTGTATAAGAAAAGTGTATAATGTAACATCCCTACCACCTTAGCTTGTGTTAGGTGTTCAGGGAGTGGAATGGCGGTAAACCCACCAAAACTGACCATGTAGCCCCATTGTTACTCACAGGTCCCAGGTGGACATTTCTGTGAGTGTGTGGCAACTGACCATCAAATCAATCTTTGTGTTCTTGGTAAGTTAAAGGGATTTCCAAATATTGTTAGGCACTATAATGTGCTGGCAGGTCTACCACGGTATGTTCTTGAAACTGCCTGGAGGCAGCACCAATAAGCTCAAACTACACCCATGAGTAAAACACATCAAAGGCATATGCTGGATGTGCAGCTAATATAAAAGTAACTGCCCATCCTCATCAAGAACACCTCAATCTCGGAGATACTGAGTGACTGATTCCCTGCAATTGACCCCCATAGCGATAAGTACTGCCATAATGAATGGATTTAATTGAAAATTGGAATCAACAAAGAGAAAACCCACAGAATGAGGAATAACCTTTTATGAGTCCAGCTTTACAAACGTACGAAAATAGATGCTAGGTTATCCCCAATATGAGGTAACCATGATTACTTGGGACGTCTCCGTAATGGCATTATAAAGGTTCATGTGTGCGAATAGTGAAAAAAATCTACTCAAGGTGTAAACATAAGATTCAGGCCCTTCGTTTGGGCTTTGTGTAAGTTATGACTTTAGCATAACTCTCCAATGTGTGCTTTCCTACCCACTGGTGACATGGGAGAACTTGATTAAAATCACCAATGGTGAATGTGAAAGACAGTCTAATGCAGCCCCGCAAAATGCTTTTCAATGTGTGATTGCCATAAAAATATTGCTTTTGGATTATTAACAATCTCATAAAAGGATCAGGGGCACAGTGGTAACAGTCACAAACCTTTTCTTGTTATTCACTGTACCATGAAGAATGAACACTTTTAAGTAAAAAGTATTTATTACTACAGGAATCGTCTGTTTCTCATTACAACTAAGACAGCTTCACTGAATATTATAAAAACAGCATGCAGGCTTGTTCTAAATAATGAGAATAAAATGAACATATCTAGCATTATTAAATTATTAAAATGTTGTTTAAAATGTCATCTGGAATCTAATACCCTAACGTCTACTTTTATGCACTATCCTAAGAGAGTATAGAAGGCAGAGCAACTTGCAGTCTAGAGTTTCTTAGGGAGAAGAGATGCACTGTATACCTTGTTGAGAGCAAAGGCTGACTTTATCACCGGAGGCTTGAAGGCAGTGTTTTGGCAAAGGACACACACTGCAGTCTCCCTCCGGGACTCAGTTTGATCGGCTTCAGCCTTCAGGCGAGATGTAATATCTGCAAAGTGCCGGCAGGAGGTGAGACCTTCTCTGGCAGAATCTGGGGTCATAATCTAGACAAAGGACCTCTCCTGTCAAGTGGTCAAGAAGTGAATACCTCCGACTCAGAGGTAGCCGAAATACAACCATCAGTATTACGACTCAGCAGACCACCAGCATTTCCGTGGCGGTCGGACAGCCACAAAATGCTGGCGGTCATGCACCTGGTGACAAAAATCTCCTTTCCTGTCACCGGCAGCCACACCCCACATGACCACACACCTACATTCACGCACCCCCGCTCACCCACACATTCCCTTACATACACCCCCTGACCCAAACATGCACTCAGATACTCAAATTCACTTGCACACAAGCACTCAAATAGACACATATACTTTCATGCATGTACTCAAACAGATGCATACACTGGCATGCACGCACTCAAACTGACACCCTCTTTCCTCCCCACATTTCATACACACACGCAAACACCACAAATGTTCATACAACACTCCCCGACACTCCTCTCTTCAGACGATCAACTTACCTGATTCAGTGAGGTGGGAGTCCGGGAGGGGATGGGTCCCCGTGCTTTCCACCGCTGGCAATGCACCTCAGTGCCGGAAACCGCTGCATCATATTACGGATCGAAATACAGTGGGCCGCGTCCTGTTGGCGTGGAGGCGCTGGTGGTGGAAACCGCCTCTATTATGATGTCAGCCAGGCTGATGGTGTCAGAATTCAGCCCGAAATCTGGTGGAAATCGGCACAATGTTGTAATACGGCGGTCTTCAGATGCCCACGGCTTTGCAGTATTTCGAAAAAAACGCCAAAGTCGTAATGAGCACCTGAATCTTATGAAAAATTGGAATTCCCCTTATACATTTAGGAATGTCTGATATAGATTATATGCATCAAGGTGCGTGGCCCGGATGTTTCCTTATGCATATGTAAGATAAAAGGACTTCTATTCAGAATACACTACTTTAGTGATGTTATTTAACCATGGCATGGTGAACAATAGACATTTGACCCAGACGAATGTCACATCAAGTGTTGTATTTATGTCATCAATCAAACGACTTGACGCTTTCACAGTTCTTAGAAAGATGAGCAAGGCAATATCTGCATCTAATAGCAAACAGGACATAAATTCTGCATAAATGGGGAAAACTTTCACTCTTTGAGAGAGAGAAAATGGCAACCTCCATTAGTCAAGAAGGAGCCAAGGCCTACATAAGATGGAGTCAAAACTTAGGGACTTTATGTCAATTTCTCCTAGTAGATGGCACTAAACATTGCTCTCCACTGATGTTGTGTACTTTACTCACAGACACTTGACTGATTAGAAAATGGTGAACATCCCCTTTTATAATTTTTGTTAAGGAATTACCACATTTAAAAAAAAATTAATCTAGTTTCTAAAATAAAATGTTTCATGACTAAACTTATATTTTTATTTTAAAATATTTTAAAGATGTCTTTGACCTTACTAGGTTGTCTTTTCCAGTCACCATCTTGGTGTGGGCAATTTAAAAAATGCAGAGGAATATTTACAAGAAAGTGGTGCATCAGTCCTGACGCACCATATTTCTTGTGTCACCCTGCACCTCCCTAACAACACAATGTGTGTACCGTACTTACAATAAGATACAGCATGGCACATGTTAGGACATTAATGTCAAAAATGTTGATGTTATTTTGGTGCTTTGCAGGATTAGCACCAAAAATGACGGGGCTAAACCTGCAAAGTCAAGGGCGGCTCATTGAAAAAAATAGCAGCCTCTCTTCAAAACCTGCCTCAAGCAGCCATTAAAAATGATGCTAAAAGTGGCAAAGTGAAAGCTTGTAAATTTCACTGCACCATTTTTAAGGGCCTAGCTGTGTGAGAACACCCTCCTTGCATACATTATGCCTGGCGCAGGCATAATGTCCTACAGAGGGTTGAAAAGTGGTGCACTGCATGCATTGTGCAACTTTGTAAATATGACATGGGGAAATCGCCGCCTTGACCCCACATTAGCGTAAAAGAAATTATGCTTGTGTGGCGCAAGGAAGCAAGGGGCTTGTAAATATGCCCCTTAATTTTAAAAGCTTATTTTATTTTCTAGCATCATTTTATATTCTTTATCTGTAATTTATGTTTCAATTAAGGCATTAAATTGTAATAAAAAAATCTGCATTTCTAAAAAATTAGTGGAGTATAGACATATGTGGTAAAGGACAATTACATAGGAGTAAATGTATTTGCTGGGTAAAGATGCACAAGATAAAAACAAATCATAACGGCATGCCAGGTAAAGGCATTCAAGATAAAACCTCATATTCTCAATAAAGATTGAACTATGTCACATAATGATAACGTAAATGGGTTATGCAATTCCACTCTTTCCCTACATACAATGCCTCTCTTTCTCTAACATATTAAAAGTAGACTTTATTGCCACTATCTTGTGAATTCAGATTGAGCTCTTAACTGGCGACACTATACAAATGAGGATTGTTCAAATAGTTCACCAGCTACAAAAGTTGGAATATGTCCAAGAAAAAAAAGAAAATGAGAAAAACATGAGCCAATCATTGCATAACTACTAATTCCTTCATGTATTCCCCATTCATGCATTAAAATTCAAAATAGCTTGGTAATGCCATTTGTTGGACATTGGGTCTCTTGTTGGCAGAGTAATGCACACTGTCCAAGCAGGAACCACACTCCTAGACTCCTAATCAGGGTAGGTCAGATACACACCCTAAATTAACCTATGCTCACCCTCTGGTACCTTGGCACAGAGCAGGCAGTCTTAACCTAAGATGCAATGTGTAAAGTATTTGTGCAACACTTGAAATGGTAAAGCAGTGAAAACACACTGCATGAAAAACATCTGCACAAGGTTAGAAAAATAGAGCTTACTTTAATGAACAAAAAAGACCAAAATAACAAAGGCACAATACCGAGATATCGAGATATGAATTTTTAAAGAATACATGCAATTGTGGTGCTTAGGAACTTAAGGCACCAACCGGGGCTATCTGGTCATGCTAGACTGAGGTGAATCCAAAAGTTCAGGCTAACCATGATGGAGAGTGAGCTGGCTACATTGACCAACCTTGTCCCACTGAATATTACCTTGTGTGGAGGGGTTGTATCGATGTTGACGATCTAATGCGAGGAGCAGAGAAGTCAATGCAAAGCAAAGCAGGAGTCCAGCAGGTTCCAGCAGAGTTCCAGCAAAGTGGCAGTCTGTTTAGCAGCACAGCAGTCCTTGTTCCTGGTGGAATGCCCTCTGGTCTAGAAGTGTACTGATTTTGTGGTGTCTGGGGTCCAGTAGTTATACACAGTTATGTCTTTGAAATGGAGGAGACTTCAAAGAGACACCTTTGAGAAGCACAAAGTCCCTGGCCTTCCTTCCCTGGTTCCAGAGACTCTACAGGGGGTTGTGCAGCCCTTTGTGAGGGCTCAGAACCCAGCCTATTCCAGATGTGTCAGCTCCTCCCTCCCATCCTGCCCTGGATGACCCATCAAGTTTTTAATGGCCACTCATGATGTGGATGCCCATCAGGCACACCTAGCTCACTTTGTGTGTAGCTGTCTAGAGGGAATGCCCAAGAACCCAGCTGTCACCTGCTCAGAACTATATTTAGAGACAGGGAGAGGCACAGAATTGTTAAAGTAACTTTGTAAAAAGTGGTGATTTCAGACTTGTAACTTAAAATCCAACTTTGCCACCAGTTGGGATTTTAGGTTGTGAGTCCAGAGACACCAAACCTGAACTATCAATCTGGTCCAAATTGGAATTTACAATAATTAAATGTGATAATTCAAACCAATGTTAAGCTATTGGAGGAATAGGCATTGCAGTAGTGAAAAACAAATGCAAGAGTTTTTCACTACCTGGACATGTAAAACTGTCCAGCAATTTAAACACACTGCACCCTGCCCTTGGGTCTGTCCATGGTTTACCTTAGGGGTGACTTTATTGTATTAAACTGCACACACATGCTCTGGCAGGTCTGAGTTATGTTTAAAGGGCTACTGAATTGGGTGGCAAAATCAGTGCTGCAGGCCCAATAGTTAATTTACAGGCCCTGGACACATGTAGTGCACTTTACTAGGGACTAATAAGTAACTTAAATATGGCAATTGTGGATAAGCCAACATTAACATGGTTGCTGAGGAAGAGCACACACACAATCCTCTGGTCAGCAGTAGTAAAGTGCCCAGAACCCTAAAGACAGCATAAACTAAGTCCGCAAAACAGGAGATCAGAAGGTAAAAAGACAGGGGAAAAGCATGCCAAGGATGCAAGATCTAACACCGCTCTATGGAATAACTGTACCACATGTACCTTTAAAGAAGAGACCCGGTGAATTATGCTACAGAAGGTCTACAAGGGCAAGCACATTATCAAACAAAGGAGCATTCTGGAATGTGTATCTTTGGTACTTATAAGTTTTTAAGACTAGGTAAAGTTTATTGTTTTTTCCACCAAGTTAACACTTTAATTCTTTGTGAGGTGCTATTGATCAGGCTTATCCCCATATGTTCTACTGAACACCCTTTTAGTAACTCTTAAAACCAACACTCAAAAAGAAATTGATTATAAGAAATTAGAGTAATGAAGAAATTGGGGCCAAATGTACAAAGCATTTTTATGGCTGCAAATGCTCCCATTCAATTTGCAGTCTCCAAAATGCTTTTTGCAATATACTAAATCTATTTTGGGAGACTATAACTTTTTTCCAACTCCTAAAATGGGTTTAGAAATTAATCAGGATCTTGGGAGAGGTTGTGGTTGAATATTGTTATCATGAACAGAACACAGTAAAAACGATTTCAAAATTAATGAATTAGGATTCACTATTTGGAAGGGGTATGTGTGGGGTCCTTTTCTGATGAAGATTCCTATCTATTTGTACAGTTGTTCACTGATAAATATGGAAATGGGTGATAAAGAATTAGTTGTTGTAAGCAGTTGAAAAGTTACCAATCCATAATTGGGCTGGTAACCCACTCCCAAAAAGGGAGAGAACCTTCCCCTTTGTAAATGCAAAAAAACTAACTTTGGGCCAGATTCACAAAGGTAAAGTTAGACCGAAAGTTTAACTTTACTAGTAGTAAGTTAGACTTTTGGTTTCAGTGTAGACTTTTGGTCTAGACTTAGACTTTTGATCTACATTTATCTTTGTGAATCAGGCACATTTATGAGGAGTAGACGATGGTCCAGGGACCACTGTCTCTTCTGAAATAAACTTTGAAAAACTTTGATTTTTTTTTTTACATCAGTCCTTTCCCTTTAAGGAAAATGGGCTGAATTTAAAAAGTGTTTAATTTAAAAAGCAATCACAGACATGGTGGTCTGCTTACTCTAGCAGGCCACTATTCCTTTGATGGTCACCAATCCTAGTTAGTCACAGTTTGCCTCTTACCTCATGTCTATCGATGGGGGAGGTGGGAAAGCGACCAACTGAGATTCTAAATTTTGTGAACCAACCCATTAGTACATAGGGTGGTTTGCAAAATTCCACACTGGTGGCAAAAATACTGGTTGCAGTTTATGAACACTATTTTGCGAACAGTGCCTAATACATCTGCCCCTGTTGTTGCTTGTATCTTATGTTAAAAATAACATGGTATGATCTAATGGCTCCAAGCACGAATGCCGAAAAAAGCGGTGGTTGATAAATTGTCGTTTTAGTAACTGGCTTCACATAGAATATGAAATTTATATATCGTTGCATTTTGTGAAAGCTCTTTAGAATAGGCCATTAAATTGCTACTTTGTTTCCTTTTGAAATTCAATGTGCTTACTTTTATTTTTAAATTTCCGGTTTCCTGTAAAAGAGTCAAAAAACACTCACCCTTTGCACCACGCGCGATATTGTGAACTCTGAGCAAATCTAGAATAATAATAAGAGATATTTGATCTCTTCAAAATTATACTAATATGAAATAAATGCAACAACAGACGGCAAAAGATTAAACTGAACAAAGGGTGTGCACAAAGCATCGAATGCCAGACTTTGCAACAGCTGTGCCCAATATTTCACATGTCTATTGTGGAGAAGTTTATTTTTATTCGCCCTTGTAATTTTATTATTAACTGTGCTAAAACTAGTTCTTGAAGTCGCTGACATTAGAACTTTTTTTTATTTTATTTTTATTTTTGAGCCATTGATTGTTTTCATTAACAATCATCAGTAACACTTCACTGAAACATTTTGCAATTGTATCCTGACCCTTTTTCCTAAATCCTCATGCTGGAGTGCCGCAAAGTAGCGGTATAAATAATTATTTGATGCTTTCTGTAAATGAAAGCCCTTAGAAATCTCTTTCTTGGGAACCTATACCAGGACGAATACATTTTTATTGGAAATTTTACAACTCTAAAATCTTAACTCTTGCTCAGAATATGAAAATATTGATAGGTATCTGGGTACATCAAATGTAATTTATCATCAATATCCGGTCAAATGCACTGAAAACTATTGATTTACATTTAACTTTATTTGGTTGGCTTTTATTGAGTTTGAAACACTGTAAGACATATTGATATGTGAGCCTTCACTTTAAAAATATTTCAGAAAATGATGTATTCCTTGAGTTTTCATTAAAAGAAAGAAAACCCTCAGGTGACAGCTTTGGAGCTAAACTCCAGACAATTGTTTTTTTTTAAATGGAATGGTTCCTATTAAAAATAAATAATCTGGACCTTATTCACATTTTGATAAATATGGGATATGCACTTAATCAGGCTGATGGAACTTAAAATTAATGGCCTCAGTGCAGTTTGGCTGAAACTCAGAGCTGCAGCTACACATCTCTCACTACAGTCCATGACAAAGAAAATAGGAAATTAGTTGATGGTGTATAGCTACTGATTGCTCCTGTAGTAATACTTTGCCTACTCTTGAATGCCGTTGTGAACCTGTCCTAAAACATCGAAAATTAGACTACAACGGGACCATTCAGGAAGCGGTCATGTACAATTAGTACAAATAGAAAGGACCCCTCCTCGTTCACTTTTACTAATAAGGAGTTGGATGTTTTGGGGTCGATTGACAAAGGCTTTTAAGAATGCATTAAGAATACTCATGTAAGATTACTTCTCATACTCATTAATGCTTTGCTGAATCATACCCATTCCCTTTTAAAAATATGTATAATATATACATATATTTTTCTTTGGGTCAGTATCTTCCATTCATTCAGTTCGTTATCTCAGGAGTGTACAGTCATTATCTTGAAACATCATCGATCCCATCTTAGATCTGCCCACATGAGTACTTCAGTCTCATCACCTTTCTATTGGCTGTTGGCATGTATTCTTTGGTCTCCGTTGGAATGCATGACAAGTATCTTCTGTATAGAAAAAAGTACTCTATCACATCTCCTGGCAAATTCAATTATGTATCTCATACATGTATTGTGGACATAAAGCAATCCATTTCTAATATTGGTCTGCACTACAAAATGCATCTTAGTCGATTTGCCACAAGAGGCAATGTGTTCATCCTCTTGTCCTTTAAAACAAATCTTCCCCAAAGATTGAGTTGGACAGTGGGCTACGTAGTACAGTGGTACAGAAATGTGAAAACAATGGAAGACTGCAAAGACGTCTGTGTATACACGTAGACTTTTTAAAGTGTGAATCTCACAAACCAATAAAGCAAATGGCAGCTTCAGAAGGCTTTGCTGCTGCAGTCAGACATTTCACTGGAGCAAATGATCATTAAGGGCAGCAAGTGAACTGCTCTGCTTAGCAGCACTGTTCTACTGAATGAATGATTACAAGTGTCATCTGGCAAGGATTAAAAACAGAGGAAAAAATGTCTCATAACTACCAGGTTTGTTTTTTCCCTAAACTGAGAATTATTGAAGTTGGCACGAAACTTGGGGTTGTGGAGAAATTCCAGTGAGTAGCCACAATGACAGAGAAATAGTGGCAGACCAATCTGGCCCTTTTGAACATTAGAACTCTGAATAGGTTTACAGATGCTGAGCATAGACATTGCGAAGGAAAATAGCATAGAAAAGTGATTGAAGACTCAAAGGTCCTGATTAATTAATGACGTCATGACACATATATTATAGTTTTGATTATAGAATCATTTTGCAACAGGAAGCCAGGAAGCCAGTGCAGGTAGACTAAATGCCCAGTAACAGATGAACAAAGAGGGACGTCAAGAATATGAATGGAATGACATTAACCTAGTCCTGACATAACAATGTATTGTTTAATAATTTTGTGACAGCCAAACAGTATATGAAGGTTCACCTTAGGGAGAATGTAGAGATGAATAAAGCAAGAATAAATTATCTTGTTTCTGTGACGTACTCGAAAAGGACAATGCTTTGGTGAAAACTACTGTAAGATCGCATGCAGAAGCAGATGGAGACAGAGGCAACTCCTTAGGAGGCCTCCAGCCTGAAGTCCAGGCTGAGGGAGAAGCACCAAAGATAAGAGCTTCAGTCTTATAACTGCTTCTTTTTAGGAAAGTGCATTTCACCCAAATTGACATTTTCGGGGACATCATCTAGTTGAACCCAATACAAGATCATTACGAGGTATGATGTGTTAGCGCATCAGACCTTAGGGCCATATGTCTGAACACATTTTCACATAAACACACAATGGGCAAAACCCTTTGATGCACCTGGCCCTCAGTAAGTTTTGACTCGTATTAAGATGTTCTTACCATAGCTCTAGTGCAAAAATCATTAAATCAATACAGAATAATTAATAATCATTAGTAATCAATAAATCAATAATCAATGGAGTCAGTAAATGTGACCCATCATGACATTTCAGCCATGAATAACCACACCTTTAGTAAATGTTTAGTACGTTTATTTCCCTTATAGTAACAATGCTAAAATCAGGTAGATTAATCTAAAAATCAAATGAAACACATAGAAGAACAAAACTGGTTGTCCAAAACGATGGACGAAATGCAATCTAATAAAAGCTTGAATCACAACACATTCTAAGGTTACGGAGCATATCGATAGCAGAGTTAGCTGCAACAAAGATATTTCGTACATAGAATTCAACAAGATAACTCATCAAACATTAGTCCCTGAAATTTGTCAGTCATTTTGTGAGTACCCTCAACTAACCTCAGATTAGCATCAGCATGTTGGGCTTCATGCAAAACAAGTTGGTACCTAGAAAGAAAATGCATAAAATGCATTACGATCACATTGTCATATCTACCTATCCATGTTATGAGTCAGCAAGCAGAATCAGTCTTCGTCCTCAGGTCATCAATCGATCAGCAAAGCATCAGGCTCTCAGTCAGAGAGTATGAGCCCAATGAGAGAATCTCAAATCTCTTCTAAAGTCTCTTCTTCTCTCAAATTTGCATCTCAGATCAGAATAAGGTCTGAAGTCTTTTCCCTCTGTCACGTTGTTATATCAAAGTCACCTAAACTATCCCCTAATTCTCTATTGGTCAGTTAATCATACGTTTATATTCTACCCAATAATATTTCCATACCAAATCTATGAATTCTAATATTTCGCTCTTCTCATGAAGTTGATTGGTTCTCTTTACAATGATACATAGTCCTGCGACTTAAGATGTGCACTGCATTTCACCAGAGCAATCTTTTCAGGCAATTGAATTGCATATAACAGTTTGTTTATTCTCTCACCATTTCTCAATGGTGACCCAAATTTACCAAAATCATGAACTATTCCGAATCCATATTGACTATCCATATAGATAGAAACTATCAACTGGGCAGAATCATGACACGCCCTATTAGGAGCGACCAATTCCGCTACCTGGGCAGAATACACTCCTTGATGCCAAGAAGCTTCCAAGGTACCTGTAATCGTGCACACAGCATTTCCTGCTCTCAGTGTCTCTGTGTTGTCTCTCAAACATGAACCATCAACAACAATTATTTGATCATTTTCTTCCAATCTGGTATCTTTAATGTGAGCTCTTGGTTTTGTGCAAAACTCAGTTACTTCGAGACAATCATGTTCAACATCTTCCTCTTTTTCATTTTCAACAGTTTCACTCGGAGTAAAGTTTCTGGGTTCAGCACTGTACATCTTTTCAGTGCCATGTTTGGTGTTCCCAAAATACTCGTCTCATACCTTGTCAGTAAAATCTCAATCGAGGGACCATTACAGTCAGGGGATATCCCATCACCACGCCTTCATACTGTGAAAGACTCTGACCAACTGCGGCAACTGCACACAAACAACCTGGTAAAGCTGCTACAACTGGGTCCAAAGTAGCTGAAAAATATGATACTGGGTGATGAGCACCTCCATGAACCTGTGTCAAGACAGACAATGAACATGCATCACGCTCATGACAAAACAATGTGAAAGGCTTCGTGTAGTCAGGCATACCCAACGCTGGAGCTCTGCACAAACTCTCTCTTAACTCAGTGAACGCTCTCATTTCATACTGGTTTAGCACTATGTGATTGATGACTTCCTTATGAATCAGTGTTTGCAATGGTCTTGAGATGACTGAAAAATTTGGGATCCACTGGCAACAATAACCCACCATTCCCAGGAACATCCTAATATCTCTCTCTGTAGTCGGGGGACTTATTTGTAGTATCATTGTAATCCTTTCTCTGGATATTTTCCTCAACCCTTTCTCAAATTGGTGACCCAAATACTTCACTACCTTCTAACAGTACTGCAATTTCAATGGAGACACTTCATGACCATATTTTCCCAAATGATTCAACAGGGCAATCGAGTCATACTTACACTCGTCCCTTGTCTTGGACGCAATCAATAAGTCATCAATGTACTGCACCAGAGTCAATTGGGAAGGCAATTCTAATGACTCCAAATTCTTTTTCAACATCTGGATGAAAAAGGATGGTGACTCTGTGTACCCTTGAGGAAGTCTACACCAGCAATAGACTTGATCCAGGAATTTGAAACAAAAGAGAAATTGGCTATCCTCATGAAGAGGCACAGAAAAAAACACTTGTGACAAATCGATGGCCATAAACCACTCTGCATCACATGGAATTTGGATCATTATTACAGCTGGATTGGGCACTACGGGACAGCACTTGACCACAATCTCATTTATTTTTCTCAAATCCTGAACAATTCGAACCTTCCCACAGGGCTTCTTTAAACCTATTATCGGTGAATTATATGCACTGCTCTTTACTTCTTTTAGAACCCCCAGTTTTACAAAATCTGCAATTATCTGTGCCATTTTCATCAGGAAATCTTGTGTCCTGTAATACTGTGGAACTTGAGGAAAGACTACATTTAGGTTTAAGGTAACCTTGATTGGCTCCACTCCTTTCCTGTTAAATCCCACACGTTCTCTTGTACTGTTCCCTGCCAATCAGAATGGAGCTCTTTCACTGTGAAAATTGGGAAAAACTCAATCAAAGGGTGTTCCTCATTGGTTGTTTCACACTCAGTTTCTGGGGCTTGGCCTTCCTCTTCATCACTATTTATCTGAATCTCGATTCCATCATTTGAACAAGTAATCAAACACTTTGGGGGTCATTCTGACCTCGACGGTAAAAGGCGCTTACCGCCGGTCAGAAGACCGCCATAACACCGCCGCGGCCGCGGGAAACAGCCACGGTCATTCTGACCCGCAACAGGCAAACCACCAAAAACCCGACATCCACAAAAGTCCGCCACACCAACGGCCAGCGAAAAACTGGCAATGACCAAACCTCCACCTTCACACCAACAGAAATACGCCCATTCCATTCCGACCCACGAATCCACGCGGCGGTCTTTCAACCGCGGTATTCCATTGGCGGTACACACCGCCACGCTCAAAATACACACACAGCTCCAAAACACTGCCACATTGGTCATTTTGAAACACACACACCTGATACACATACAAACACCACTCCCACACACCCAACACAATATAAAACACACACCCACATCACCCACAAACCCCTACGACCACCATTTATTGACTAAGGCCAGAGAGAGACACCACCAGCTAGTACAGAGCATTCACAGGCACATTACACCATCATTCACACAACATCCACGCACAAAACACCACACACCACCACACTCACCACACTCATCACCACAAACACCATCCCACACCTCATCCACACCACCCCATGGCACCCCAAAGACACCCCAGGTTTTCAGACGCTGAACTCAGGGTGGAGGAAATAGTTCGGGTAGAGCCCCAGCTCTTCGGGGCACAGGTGCAGCACACCGCCATTGCCAGGAAGATGGAGCTATGGCAAAGAATAGTGGACAGGGTCAACGCTGTGGGTCAGCATCCACGAAATCGGGACGACATCAGGAAGCGGTGGAACGACCTACGAGGGAAGGTGCGTTCCATGGTATCCAGACACAACATCGCGGTGCAGAAGACTGGCGGCGGACCCCACCTCAACCCCCAGAATTTACAACATGGGAGGAACAGGTCTTGGCGATCCTGCATCCTGAGGGCCTCGCAGGAGTAGGTGGAGGAATGGACTCTGGTAAGTCGAATCTCAACTACTTCATCCCCCCCACCCACCGGCATGCCAAATCATACCCCCACCCTCCCCCCCACCCCCATCACACATCCTCCTTGCTAATGTCTCACCATCACAACCCACCCATCCCAACACCAAGCCCTGCATGCGACCACAAACCATGGACACTCATCACCTAAGCATGCCCACTGCACATACCCATCCCCCCCCAAACCACCCTCACAACAACCCCCACAAGGGAATGCCAGCACTGGGGTACACGGGCACCTACCCATTGCACGCTATGGCACACACAGAAGCAATAACCATACTCTTATACCCCTGCAGGACCCAAACGCCACGACACCGCCCAGGAGGGTCCAGAAATGTCCATTCCACCCCCAGAAGAGGCCCACAGTGATGACAGCAGCTCTGTCTCCCTGGACCCAGATGACCAGCCCGGCCCATCGGGGACCTCGGGACAGTCGGTTCCCCTCACACAGCCACAGGCCACAGCAGACCTACCCCCCTCTGGGAACACCAGCACAGCACCCACCCAGCGGGCCCATGCCTCTGTCTCCAGGATACGTCAACCATCGGTGTGTCCACCACTACAGGGCACCCAGGTTAACCCACCACCCCAACAACAACAGGGACCTGGGGGCAGTGGTAGTGGGCACACGGTCCAGGGGACAGAGGCCCAGGGAAACAGGGGAACTGGGAGGGCTGCTGTGCAACAGGAGGGGGACAGGCCCAGGGAACCCACTCTCCACGAGGCCCTATCCTCCATCATGGGAGCATACCACCGCTCCCAGGAGACGATGGCGACGGTCCTGGCCAGGTTCCAGGAGATCCAGGTACTGCAGGAGGAACAGTTTATGGGGTTCAGGGAAGAATTCAGAAACATCAGTTCCGCAATGGGCACCATCGTTGTGGCTCTCAATCAGATTGTCAGCACATTGCGGGACCATGTGGCACCACAAAGGGCCCCTGTCACTAGCATGGACCAAGACCAGGCTTCCACCTCCGCCGGCGCTAGTGGACAGGAGGCCCCGACACAAGAACAACAGGCCACCAGAACCCCACCCCCTGCAGAAGGAGAACCACCCCGCAAGCGGGGCCTGAGATCTAGGAAGAAGACAGAGTAAGATGCCAAGACCCCCGCCAGGAAAGGATACCCCCTGATTGTCATCCCACTGTCCCACATTGTCACCCTGTCCAACCTTAAACTGCCCCTGCTCCACCTTCCACAGGCATATGGACAATGCACCTGTGAGACTGAAAATCTGGACTCTGCCATGGACATTCCTCCACCATCACCCATCACCGAATTGCAACCATTTCCCAAAATTTAACACTTTAATAAACACACTTATTGCAAAAAAATAATCTGGAGTCTGCCTGTATTTTTGAACAAATGTATTACACAGAACTGTGCCTAAATGTCCAGTTACATTGTGATGACAACATACCACTGTCACACAGCTGTAGTCCATGGGGAAACAAAGCAGAGGTCACGGAGTGGGGCCCACATCTCTGAAATTGGAAGGGAAAGTCACAACTCAGTCAACATACACTGGGGGGAAACTCAGACAGTAGAGAGGCAGGAGACTTTAAGTAAAAGTAAAATGCCGGTGTTGATTCTTACCTGTATGTCATTGAAAATACTGCTGTATTACTGTGTCCCTGTTGTCTGTCTCGTCCTCTTCGTCTTCCTCCTCTTCACTCTCCACAGGCTCCACAGCTGCCACAACACCACCATCTGGACCATCCTCCTGCAGGAAAGGCACCTAGCGTCGCAAAGCCAGGTTGTGAAGCATACAGCAGGCCACGATGATATAGCACACCTTCTTTGGTGAGTACATTAGCGATCCACCTGTCATATGGAGGCACCTAAACCTAGCCTTCAGGAGGCCAAAGGTCCGCTCAATTACCCTCCTAGTCCACACATGGGCCTCATTGTAGCGTTCCTCTGCCCTTGTCCTGGGATTCCTCACTGGGGTCAGTAGCCAGGACAGGTTGGGGTAACCAGAGTCACCAATTAGCCACACACGGTGTCTCTGAAGTAGTTCCATCACATAAGGGATGCTGCTATTTCGCATGATGTAGGCGTCATGCACTGACCCAGGGAACTTGGCATTTACATGGGAGATGTACTGGTCAGCCAAACAGACCACCTGGACATTCATGGAATGATAACTTTTTCTGTTCCTGTACACCTGTTCACTCGTGCTGGGGGGGACCAAAGCAACATGTGTCCCATCAATTGCACCAATGATGTTGGGAATATGTCCAAGCGCATAGAAATCACCCTTCACTGTAGCCAAATCGCCCACCTCAGGGAAAACAATGTAGCTCCGCATGTATTTCAGCAGGGCAGACAACACTCTGGACAACACCTTGGAAAACATAGGCTGAGACATCCCTGATGAAATGGCCACTGTTGTTTGAAATGACCCACTTGCCAAAAAATTGAGTACTGACAGCACCTGCACTAGAGGGGGGATCCCTGTGGGTTGGCGGATGGGTGACATCAGGTCTGGCTCCAGCTGGGCACACAGTTCCTATATAGTGGCTCTGTCAAGCCTGTATGTCCGTATGACATGTCTTTCTTCCATTGTCGACAGGTCCACCAGCGGTCTGTACACGGGAAGATTCCTCCATCTCCTCGGAAGTCCCAGCGGACGGTGCCTAGGAAGGACAACATGGAGCACAGAGTCATCAACCCACAGGTACGTCCCCACAGCATGCACAGTACACGATTCTCAATGCATTGAATGGCTTGTATGAGTGTTGATGCAAGGCCTAGGTATGTGTGACGCAGTAGAAATTAAGATATGGGGGCCCTTGAAATGGCGGCTGCCTGACCTGTGAAGTGCGACAGTGGGATGTGAGGTCAATGCGCTGGCGTGGCATACCGTGGCGGTAGGCGGTCGAAGACCGCGGCGCAAAGCCGCATTGGTTAACATTGAACCCTATGGGTTTCACGAGCCAATGAGGATGTGCGCCGGCGGTCGAGGTACGCACCGCCGCGGGCGTGACCGCCATTTTCTATCTGCTTAATCACTCGATACCTGATCATCCACAGGAGAGGACCTATACTGCAAGCGCTGCTGTGACCTCGGTCTGGAAGAGACAATGGTTGCTGCGACTGGGGAAAGGGCCCCTGCCTTCACTTCTGAAGAATTGGAGAAACTCGTGGATGGGGTCCTCCCCCAGTATGCGCTACTCTACGGTCCTCCAGAGCAACAGGTAAGTACACTGGGACCATGCTTTGTGGCCAATGCCTGGGTTGAGTGGGGTGAATGAAAGATGGTGGGGAGGGGAGCGAATGAGGCATGCAACAAACGAAAGATGAGAGCATGTGCCACATGGCAAGGGTGGGGATGGGGGGCCACTCACATCGAGCATGCAGAAGGTGATGTTTTTTTTTTTCTCCCCCTGCACATGTCACATAGGTCAGCGCCCATCATCGACATTTGGCGTGCCATCGCCAAGGACGTCCGGACCCTGGGGGTCCACAACAGACGGGGCACCCACTGCCGGAATAGGTGGGAAGACATCTGCCGCGGGAGCAGGAAGACCGCGGAGGCTCTGCTGGGGATGGCCTCCCAACGTAGGAGGGGTGCCAGTCGTACTTTGACCCCCTTGATGTCCCAGATCCTGGCGGTGGCCTACCCCGATTTGGATGGGCACATGAGGACATCACAGCAGACACAAGGAGGTGAGTACAAGCACATTCTGCTGATTTTGCGCACATTGGAGGTGTCTGGGTGGGGGAGGAGGGCTGTGGGTATCCCTAGGCCAGGGCGTTTTCTGTAGGCTAGGCCCCTCCATTAGGCATGGCCCTGTACCCCCACCCCCCACCTCTGTAGGTTGCCTAGTACAGCTAATCATGGCCCTGTGTCACCTATGTGTGGAGTTGTCGTCCATAGGCTTGTAGGCCATGTCCCACGGATTGAGTAGTGTACCCCAAGTGAGCGGCGTAGTGCAGGGGGCTTCTGTGGCCCACCGCAACAACAGGTACAGCCGCCACCCAGCGCGCCAGCTCCGCCCTCCCAGCAGCCCCTCAGCCTTCGTCCCGTGCCCACTCACCCAGGAAGGTGGGCATCTCCTTCGCCCCAGGCACCTCAGGCCCTGCCCCAGTTACCCCTGCTGCCCTCAGTGAGGAGGTCATTGACCTCCTGAGGACCATCATTGTTGGGCAGTCTACCCTTTTGAATGCCATCCAGGGTGTAGAAAGGGAGGTGCACCGGAGTAATGCATACCTGGAGGGCATTCATTCGGGTCAGGCTGCCCATCAGCGATCGTTCAACGCTCTGGCCTCAGCACTGACGGCAGCCATTGTCCCTGTCTCCTGCCTCCCTCCTCTAACTTCCTCAACCCAGTCCCACTCCCCTGTACCTCTTCTTATCCCAGACACACCATCAGACCAGCCTGCACACACCTCAACACTCAAGGGAAGATCATCCAGACATAAGCACCACACATCACACAAGCATTCACCACTTGCAGACATGCCAACAGCCACTGCCTCCTCTGTGTCCCCCTCCTCCTCGTTTCCCTCCTCCCTCCCTGTGACGTCTCCACTCACACTTGCATGCACAACATCTTCAGCCACTACGTCCATCACCAACACACCCACCACCATTTACACGTCCCCTGTGTCCTCTCCCAGTGTGTCTGTCACCCCCTCTTCCAAACCACACAAACGCAGGCAGCCACCCACCCAACAGCTATCCACCTCACGACAGCCTCACGACAGCCTCCAGCACAAGCACCTGCACCCAAAGGGACCAGACTTCACTCTCCTACAACCACATCCTCTTCCTCCACTCCCATACCCACTACAACTACCCGTCCCTGTCTTACTAAATTGCTTTTCCTTTCCAACCTTGACCTCTTTCCATCAACTGACCCACCCCCTCCATCTCATAAGGCTCCAATCAGCACTTCAGCCACCACAAAACCTGGACCTACAAAAACAATAGTCCAAGGATTTTGGAGTCCACCACCTTCAAGCCCAGCTACTTCGGCTAGGAGTAAAGAGACGGCCAGCCCACCCCCTGCAAAAAAAGCCAGTGCCCGGCGCGAGAGGCCAAAGACAGCAGGCTCCAAAAGCACTACCCTGGCACCGTCAGGGAGTGGGGTGCCACCTGGCACACCAGCAATGGGAGGAAAGGGCCACAGACGAGCAGGGAAGGGTGGCAAGGGCAGCACGCCCCACAAGTCCGGCAGCAGGCGAGCTGCCCAGGAGGGCCCAGCCAGCCCCAGCCCAGCTGGCCAGGAGGGCCCTGCCAGCCCCAGCCCAGCTGCCCAGGAGGGCCCCGCCAGCCCCAGCCCAGCTGCCCAGGAGGGCCCCGCCAGCCCCAGCCCAGCTGCCCAGGAGGGCCCGCCAGCCACAGCCCAGCTGGCCAATGAAGGAGCGCCAGCCACAACCCAGCTGGGCAATGAAGGAGCGCCAACTCAAGCAACGCTGAACATGGCAAGGACTGCCAAGGCAAGCACCGCTGAACAGGGCACCGCCATCTCAAAAAACGCTGAACAGGGCACCGCCATCTCAAAAAACACTGAACAGGGCACCGCCATCTCAAGAACCGCTGAACAGGGCACCGCCATCTCAAGCACCGCTGAACTGGGCCCTTCAAGTCAAGAACCGCTGAACTGGGCCCTTCAAGTCAAGAACCGCTGAACAGGGCACCACCATCTCAAGCACCGCTCCGCTGGGCCCTTCATCTCAAGCACCGCTCCGCTGGGCCCTTCATCTCAAGCACCGCTCCGCTGGGCACCGCTGTCTCTGCACCGCTCTGCTGGGCCCTTCATCTCAAGTACCGCTCCGCTGGGCCCTTCATCTCAAGCACCGCTCCGCTGGGCTCTTCATCTCAAGCACCGCTCCGCTGGGCACCGCGGTCTCAAGCACCGCTGGCCCATTGGCAGAAGGGGCAGGCCCGCATCTGTGTCGTGCAGGGCTGCACGAAGCACTCTGGGCACCATGCCTCCTCCAGAACCAGTGGAGTCTGTAATCCACTTGTGAGACTGTGGCTTTGCACTCCCCAGGATGGCACAGTGGGCAATCCACCCACTGTAGAGACTTGTGAGACTGTGGCTTTGCACTCCCCAGGATGGCACAGTGGGCAACCCACCCACTGTAGAGACTTGTGAGACTGTGGCTTTGCACTCCCCAGGATGGCACAGTGGGCAACCCACCCACTGTAGAGACTTGTGAGACTGTGGCTTTGCACTCCCCAGGATGGCACAGTGGGCAACCCACCCACTGTAGAGACTTGTGACCACGGAAAAGGTGGCGGATTGGTGGGTTGTGATAGGGTGGGCGGTACATTGTCTCCTGCCTGTCTGTTGGCGGTGACCGCCGCGCTGTTTGTTTGTCCCGCCGTGCCGGTCGGAGTGTTAATATGGCGGTCTCTGTTGGCGGTTTCCGCCAGGGTCAGAATTCCATTTTATTTACCGCCTGCCTGTTGGCGGGTTGGCCACCGCTTTAACACCGACCGCCAGGGTTGGAATGACCCCCTTTGTCTTACACAGCAAGTCCCTTCCCAGTAAGGATACCGGACATGAATCACAGACTACAAATGTATGCAGTTCCTGGAAATTGCCAATCTCAACTTGCACTGGATCTGTAATCGATTTTGTCAAATACTGATTCGCTACCCCTACAACCTGAACTGTTCTTCCTGAAAGGGGCAAATTCGGAACCTCTGCACTTCTCACTGTAGAGCGTGTAGCCCCTGTGTCCACCAAGAATGAAACTCTGTGACCCATAACCTTTATCCTCACATAGGGTCCTCTCTGATCTACCTCTAAAGAAGTCACAAGCACACATGGCTCCTCATCTGAACTGTCACCCATCCATTCACCCTATATTTCATTCTCACTGTGTAACGGGAATTGATGCACTGTGTTACTACTTCTGTCTTGTCTTTGACCTGTGACCTGTTGAGAAAGCATCATCTGTTGTTGATCCATCGGGGCTTGAGGTATCTGCATTTGCTGTCTAGCTACCATGGGAACCTGCTGCTGCATCGGCTACAATTGTGACACTTGTGCACTAGGCATTTGCACCTGTTGCATATGCTGAAAATTCTGCATCTGACTCATATTATTCTGGAAATGTGCGTTAGGACCACTTAGTCTCGTCCTCTCACATTCTGAAATGTATTCATGTAATTACCTTGCTGAACAACACCCTCCTGCACCATCATTGGACACTCCCGCTTCCAATGTTCCACGGCTCCTGCAAATGTGACACAGCAATAGATTTTACATTCCCTGCACATCATTCTGAACCACTACAGCATCCAAATCTGGACCACGCTTCATATTGCCTCCACGACCTTTACCTCTCATCTGAGGCTGAAACATGTCATTTCCCTGCTGCTGCGGCATCTGCTGCACAAAATTTCCTTACACTCCTGTTTGAGCTGCTTTAATCTACATCACCATCGCCTTCTCTTTCAACTTCTTCTGCTTCAACTCAATCTCAACACTACAGTATTTTGCATACTGCAACAACTCATCAATCGGCTTTTGTGTGCCAGCAAATCAAATGACTCTTAATCATCTGACCAATTTCAGGTCTCAATCCTTTCACAAATATAAACACAAATTGCAGCATGTCTTTTGGCTCAATTGCTTCCTTACCACTATACTCCTTGAAAGTCTTCAACAAGTTCTCATAGTATGCATGCATCGACTCCTTTGCTTCCTGCACTGTCCTATCAATCCTCTTCCAATCGATATTTTTGGGTGAACTCCTTGTTTTCAGAAACTCAGTCACCTTATAGTAATATTTCATTACCTCAGGAGATGGTGCACCTGTATTTTTATCTCTCTCTGGTTCACTTGTTGGCCAATCTACAGTCCTCTTACACTCGACCCATAAGTCAGCTGGAAGAACTATCCCCAGTGATGTGTTCAAGCCCTCCATGAACACTTCACAAGTTTCACAAACCTGTCTGTCTGCTAATACAACTCTACTTTCTTCTTCCTCAACCTCGGATAATCATTCGTAAATGATAGAATGTCACTCCTACTCCAAGGAACATGAACAATATTCCCCCCTAGGATTTCCATAATTGGAAAAATATTCACCAGATCTTTGCCCTGTTGTACATTCTCAATCACCTCCAGAGAATCTCTTTTCTTCTTGTCCCCTTTCTTTACTAATCTGCCTTCCCACTTCTCTAATGCTCCCCAGACCTGAGCACTCTGCAATAATTCTTTAAGATGTGCCTTCATTCCGGCTGACCTCAGGCATTCAAAATCCCTTGCCTCAAAATCTAATCTGTAACTCCTGTTCAAATGTTCTGTTTTCTCAATTTCTATGCCATGTTTCTCTGCCAAATCTGCTAATCTCTGATCTACCTTGCCCACCTCTCTTGCAATCCTTGGGCATAAGTATCTCAACTCTGCTTCTGTGTAGGACTCTAATCTATTCACCCCCATTGTTCCTTCAACTAGTTCACCTGCTTCCATGCTTAATCTGACACAATTCAATTGCTCCTCTCCCTTAGAGGCATTCTGTGGGGTATTCAGCTTGTCTAGCCATTCAGTTAACTGCTGAGCTGTTAGTCCCTCTAACGAAATGTCACTCACTTGAACCAGTGGTACCTACTTCACCACTGCACTCGGAGTCTGCGGTGTCAATAATTTCAGGCTCTGACCTGCATTTGGTCCAGTCACAGCATCTGGAAGTGCAACAAGTGGACTAAGATCTAACAATGATCTCGATCCATCAAAAGTCTGACTCACATAAGAGACCACCTGAACTTGTTCATTATGTCCTCTCCTCATTAAACTCTGAGCCATTGCTCCCTGTTTACTCACAATTGGTTTCTTTTGTGCAAATAATGGTACTGCTGGACCAACAGTAATCAGCAGCGATATTGCATCCGGGGCTGCTCTGGCACCTACACTCTGTGGAAGAGTGACTCCCATACTCTGATTCATTACCAGAGTCAAGTCTGACAGCGTCCCTGTAACCAAGGCTGCACTTGGGGCAACAAAATCGGAGTCGGCGCAGTCTGGACCAGCATTGGTCTCGGAACCACTTGCTGCGTAGGCACCCCTAAGTTCAAAGTCGTCTCTAGAATAGGCACATCAGGATAAATTCTCTGTATCTGTGACAGCTGCATCTGTGTCTGCACTACAGGAGTAGTCAGCTCGTTAGGACTATTTTGCTCTGCATTCTGTGTTAGGTTAGCATTAACCTGTACCAGACTCACTGTCCCTGTTACCTGTGCCGGGGCTGTTGGATCAGCACTAGTATTCGGACCACTCTCATGCACTGTATATGGCGGTGGTCGATCTCTCAATATCTGTGTAACAAGATCCACTGCATCTGATTCCTCCTCTACTATGGAAGATATTCTAGCTTCCTGACCATTGGACGACTTCTATTATTTTTTCAAGTCACTTTCTTTCCTTCCATCTCATCCTCCTGTGTAATAGCTGGAAACAACTTAACTCCCTGCAAAGACTCTGATCTCCATCTCTTCTGTTCCCAATCCCATCTCGCTTCTGCTAAAGTCTTTTCTACCCTTCTTATTCTTTTCTCAAATTTCAATTTCTGTTGCTGTCTGGCTAGAGGCTCCCAAACTGCTAACGCCTCAAACTGTGCTGGTCTCAGAAGGGGCTTTGATTCATACAGGGCCATCCGTAATTGCGCCAAAATCCTCAAATTGAATGTCCCATTCTCAGGAAACGCTAAGCTCCCATTTTTCTCTGTCAACTTGCACCATTGCTTTAACCAAAGACATGGGGCAACACCTCTCTCTTCCATTACAATGCAAGCTGGTGTATTCTCTGGTGGGGTAGGCTCTCCTACACTCGCTTTATTGTATGTATCTCCCCTTAGGGCACTTTTCAAGTCCTTGAAAAGCTTCATCTTTTCTACTTTTTTTTTCAAAAATTAAATCAGGAAATGACTTTTAATCCCAAGATTCCTTTCACCCATGTCCTCAACCAATTGCCTCTCACGGACGGCTGCCAATGTGTGTGCGACCCTTCTTACTCACCAACCTATCCCAGTGTGGCTCCAATGACGTCACACTCACACGTACTGCAGCTGACAAAGTCTTGCAGCTACGATTCACACCAACTAATGCAAAATATTTCAAGCACTAATCAAAAAGCAAAACAAATCTGCTGGTTTACTACAGGGAAGGGTAACAGAATCAGTTCAGAAACCTTACAAGTTTTCACTGATGGCTCTTTCGTGCTTACAGCTATTCCTCTTTCTCGGTCTCTCAGATTCACAAGCAAAATTTGACCAGCAAATTTTACTCTTAACTGATCAATGGGTCTATCCTGGTTCACATAGGACTCGCCAAATCTCATTCGAAATTTCCTCTCGCCCTCTTTAACTCACACTGACTTGTTGACCACGCCCAATCAACCTACTAAATCAGACAGATTACAACATATAACCAAGTGCCTCATACACTTTTCAATATCCTCCAGAGTCTTAGACCACGCATGGTCCGTACATCAAGTACATGGACAATTTTTGAGCACAAAGCGCCACACACACATGAGGTTCAACAACTTCCCTACTCTCACACTGCGGAGTACGCACACTCCTACTAAAACTTCATTTGGAGTATGCAAACTCCCTAAATCCTCACAAACCTCACAATTCACCTGCGATTTGCATAAGCAATGCAAGCGCAACCTATTTCACCCACTCTATCACTAGAATGCCAGGAACATACTCAAACACCACTAGCAGGATCCAGGATCTGGGAAAGTCATTTCTAGACTTAAGGGAACATAATTTTCTCTCCAAATGTCATCACTGAAAAACAAAATCCAAATCTCAATAATACTGAATTCTCAAAAGGACCAATTTCAAACCACTATCATCCCTGAAAACATCTCACTCTGCACAGACACCTATGGCAAGCTCTTAAAGAGACAAACCATCAGTCTGCTGCCATAACTGTTAGCGTGTCAGACCTTAATAAGTAAACTTACAAGGGGACATGAACAGGCCGATTAACCCTTTGACTTGTATTAAGATGTTCTTACCATAGGTCTAGCGCAAAAATCATTAAATCAATACACAATAATCATTAGTAATCAATAAATCAATAATCAATAAAGTCAGTAAATGTCAAGCACCATGACCTTTCAGCCATGAATAACCACACCTTTAGTCAAAGTTTAGTAAGTTTATTTCCCTTATAATAACAATGCTAAAGTCATGTAGATTAATCTAAAAATCAAATGAAAAACATATAAGAACAAAACTTGTTGTCCAAAACGACGGAAGAAACGTAATCTAATAAAAGCTTGAAACACAACACATTCTAAGGTTACGGCGCATTTCATTAGCAACAAATATATTTTGTACATAAAATTCAACAAGATAACTCATCAAACGTTAGTCCCTGAAATTCATCAGTCATATTGTGAGTACCCTCAACTAACCTCAGATTAGCATCAGCATTTTGGGCTTCATGCAAAACAATTTAGAGCACAAATTTAGGAAAAAATTCTAGCTACGGAATAGCGCAGTTGGTACCTAGAAAGAAAAGGCATAAAATGCATTATGGTCACATTGCCATATCTGCCTATCCACTGTATGGGTCAGCAAGCAGAATCAGTCTTCGACGGCAGGTCATCAGTCGATCAGCAATGCATCAGGCTCCCAGTCAGAGAGTATGAGCCCAATGACAGAATCTCAAATCTCTTCTAAAGTCTCTCCTCTTGAATTCTCATCTCAAATCAGAATAAGGTCTGAAGTATTTTCCATCTGTTGCGTTGTTATGTCAAAGTCACCTAAACTATCCCCTAATTCTCTACTGGTCAGTTAATCATACGTTTATGCTCTACCCAATAATACTTCTATACCAAATCTGTGAATTCTAATATTTCGCTCTTCTCATGAAGTTGATTGGTTCTCTTTACAATGTCCTCATCATCAAACTCGTCAGGTAACAATATTGTTGCATCTTCAGCTCCAGTCAGTGTCTTCATTGTTCTCGTCCTGGGAAAGTACATCTCACACACATTACACATAATTTGTTACACTGCTAGGAACATCATCTCCTGTTAGTCGGTTCTCACGGAAAGCTTCTGTTAAGCACTTTCAACAGGAGAATGGACATTTCACAGTTTAGTTCACTCTATCAGCAATTTTATTAAACCCTAAGAAATACAGCTTCTTCATCAGGCCTGGCAAAACTAGGCCAAGACACCTGCTAAGTTTAGGCTTACAATTAAAAAAAGTAGAGCATGCTTCATAACCCTAAATATGACATATTACTACATTAATCTAATACATTTTCATTATTTATTAAGTATTAATCATTAATTAGTACACTTCGTGAACACTGATGGCCATTTTTCGAGGTCACATTTCCCAAATATGTGCCTTATTTGCAAAGTGGGGTTGAGGGCAGCAAATTTGTGAACACTGATGGCCATTCTTCGAGGTCACATTTCCCAAATATGTGCATTATTTGTCTACATTATTCATTTTCTACATAATTCAATTATCTAAAATTCATAAACACTCATTAATAATTTCCACTTAAAACATCTGCTTTAGCAGATGTAAAGGAGGAATCATGTGGGACTGAGGGATGAACCCTGGAACACTGCCCAAGGTAGACCATTAAAGGCTGAGCAAAAAGGAGGTAGGAGTAGCCTGTGGAAATTAATGAAACCATGAAAGTACTTGATCTGTGATGCCAATGTGAATCATACACTGGATTAAAATCTCATGTGAATATTTGTCAAAGTCAGCACTCAGATATAGTAGGATAATATCAGCCTACTACCACAATTGAGAATGGCACAAAGATCTTTGGATAATGCTGCACGTTTCAGTGATGAGCGATTCCAATGTATCTAATGACTTATGGATGATAGAGGTGAGGAACAGCCTCTTCCGCTTGTAGAAGAGAGATAAAGAATAAATGCTTTCCTGGAGGACAGAGACTACTCCCTGGAGCATAGTAACAGTTCCCTTTCACACCAGAATGACAGCACTGTTGACAGCTGCGCTCAGGCCAATGTGACATCCTCTGCCGGTATGGTGAGTGGGATCAGCTCTCAGTGTGCTCCTCCTCGGACACCTAACTCATTGCCAGAGGTCACAGCTTAGTCCCCTACCAGACCCTGTTCCCCCAGCAAACTCATAGTCCCTGGCCACTTGCAGGATGTGACTGAAACCCTGCTTCTTTGTTTCTCCGTGCTTTTCATTCTGGCACTTTTCCTTGCGGACATAACCTGGTACGAGATGGCGTGCTGGTGGACCTGGTCACCCTCAGCTTCCAGAAGTTGCACAGCATTCTGGAATGCAGGAGCTGCATATTCTGGCCTGCCTGAGAAGAAGGACGTGCGTTGCTGCAGCAGAGATCAGGTAGCATCCATCTTGGAATACACATGTGACTTTTAAAGGTGCATGAGGAACGCCCTGCTTGCAAAGTGGGGTTGAGGGCAGCAGAATGCTTCAGTGTCCTCAGCCTTTTACCTGCCCTGATGTCCTCAATGTATGCCCCCCGAGTGGGCAGAATGTGCTTTGGAATCCCATGCAAGTGTCCATTCCTAACCCATGATGAAAGGATTCCTGACTTTCTCAGACACCTCGAATTACTGCCTTACATACTCAAGGGCATTAATAGTGACCTGGACTGATAATTAATATCACCCTGACCACCCTGATGTTCACCATCAGCTATCAAGTATCAGGGCTCGAGGGGACGGCAAATATAACTCATCACAGTGGCCCATGTACTCTGAAGGTGACGGACGGCACTGCTTTAATGAAACACTGTATGCATTAAAATATATATATATATATATATATTTTAAACAGAGAATATGAACACAGGGGCACAGAGTACTAGCGACGACTCTGCCACTCAAGGGTGTCAAAATGTAATGTAAGCAAAGGACCGGCCAGTCCCCACATGCAGATATAATTTGTAGTTTCCCAATGATAAATAAAAAATGAGGACTGGCTATTTACTGACTTAACTGGGGAAGCCCATGGATCCTCATGTCAAAACTGACTGGAATAATTATTTGCCATTGAAGCACATTCATACTGAGGTACAAAACAGGCCCTCGCAAATGGATCACACTAATAAACAAGGCTGAGAGGCACACTACAGGCTGTATTTATAGGCCCCTAGCGCCACAGGAGCATCAGTTCTTGTGACGTTCCTGTGGCTCTAAGCACTGTGCTGTATTTACAAGGTGGCGTTAAGCCACTTTTTGTGGCTCGACGCCACCTTGTAAATATGGTCCCTTCCCACGCAGCACTGTGCGTGGAAGGGGCGTGCAATGGTTGTTGCAGTGGGCATGCCACAGCAACACCCATTGCATTCTGATGCTGCCTCAGATTTATGAAATTCCGTAAACCTGAGGCAGCGCCAAAATCTAATGTTAGCAGGGCACAACAAGGAGGAATACTTTTAATCCTCCTCGTTACTTGCTTTTTCTATGGGTGCTGCATTCTGCAGCACCCATAGAAAGAGCAAAATGCCAGAAATTATTGTTTATGTGCAGGAAGGTGTCCCTTCCTGCTCATAAACAATCATTTGAACATGACGTTTCACGTGCTGCATTGGGCAGCACACACAGAAGTGCCAAAGAGCCATTAGTGATTGTTTATGTGCAGGAAGGGACACCTTCCCGCAAATAAACAATCACACCCCTCAACGCAGACATCCTTGCACGATAGTGCAAGGATGCCTGCATTGGCACTGCCAGCTAAATTTAGCACCAGCGCAGGGGGAATCACAGGGCTGCGCCGTTCAGTTAAATACAGCGCATCCCTGCATTTCTAAAGTGACACAGTGCGGCGCTGCCAATTTTGGCGCATCACCGGGCTGCGCCACTTTTCAATAAACCTGGCCATACGTGGCTCCCTAGATGCAAAAACATAAACACAGTGACAAGGAGCATACGTCTGAGCCTAAACAGGAGGGGTGTGAAAAAAACAAAACATAAGTATTTCAGCAGCCCCCACCTCTTCTCCTCTCTTCTTTCCTTTTGTGTTGGACTCACAAGTTGACGATGACCCATTTAAGGCCCTAGGCAAATCAAATCAAATCAAATCAAATCATTAACATTTATAAAGCGCGCTACTCACCCGTGCGGGTCTCAAGGCGCTAGGGGAAAGAGGGGGTTACTGCTGCTCGAAAAGCCAGGTCTTTAGGAGTCTCCGGAAAGCGGAGTGGTCCTGGGTGGTCCTGAGGCTGGTGGGGAGGGAGTTCCAGGTCCTGGCTGCCAGGAAGGAGAAAGATCTCCCACCCGCCGTGGAGCGGCGGATGCGAGGGACGGAAGCGAGTGCGAGGCCAGAGGAACGGAGGAGGCGGGTGGGGACGTAGAAGCTGAGGTGTCGATTGAGGTATTCCGGTCCCTTGTCGTGGAGGGCTTTGTGTGCGTGGTTGAGAAGTCGAAAGGTGATCCTTTTGCTGACTGGGAGTCAATGCAGGTGTCTCAGGTGTGCGGAGATGTGGCTGTTGCGGGGTATGTCGAGGATGAGGCGGGCCGAGGCGTTTTGAATGCGTTCCAGGCGATTTTGGAGTTTGGCTGTGGTCCCAGCGTAGAGGGTGTTGCCGTAGTCCAGGCGGCTCGTGACGAGGGCGTGGGTCACGGTTTTTCTAGTGTCGGCGGGGATCCAGCGGAAGATCTTGCGGAGCATGCGGAGGGTGAGGAAGCAGGCGGAGGACATGGCGTTGACTTGCTTGGTCATGGTGAGAAGAGGGTCCAAGATGAAGCCGATGTTGCGGGTGTGGTCTGCGGGAGCCGGTGCGGTGCCGAGGGCCGTGGGCCACCAGGAGTCGTTCCAGGCGGACGGGGTGTTGCCGAGGATGAGGACTTCCGTTTTTTCAGAGTTCAGCTTTAGGCGGCTGAGCCTCATCCAATCTGCGACGTCCTTCATACCCTCTTGTAGGTTGGTCTTGGTGCTGGCGGGGTCCTTAGTGAGGGAGAGTATAAGTTGGGTGTCGTCGGCATAGGAGGTGATGATGATGTCGTGCTTGCGTACGATGTTGGCGAGGGGGCTCATGTAGACATTGAAGAGTGTCGGGCTGAGTGATGAGCCTTGGGGTACGCTGCAGATGATCTTGGTGGGTACTGAGCGAAACGGAGGGAGGTAAACTCTTTGGGAACGGTTTGAGAGGAAGGAGGTGATCCAGTCCAGGGCCTGGCCTTGGATCCCGGTGGAGCGGAGGCGGGTGATTAGGGTGCGGTGACAGACGGTGTTGAAGGCAGCCGAAAGGTGGAGGAGAATGAGGGCGACTGTTTCACCGTTGTCCATCAGGGTTCTGATGTCGTCTGTGACTGAGATGAGGGTGGTTTCCGTGCTGTGGTTGGTTCGGAATCCGGTTTGTGAAGGGTCGAGCAGGTTGTTGTTTTCCAGGAAGGTGGTCAGCTGTTTGTTGACGGTCTTCTCTATTACCTTGGCTGGGAAAGGCAGGAGAGAGATGGGGCGGAAGTTTTTCAGGTCGCTCGGGTCAGCCGTAGGTTTCTTTAGTAGGGCGTTGGCTTCGGCATGTTTCCAGCATTCGGGGAAGGTAGCAGAAGAAAAAGAAGAGTTGATGACGGCCTGGAGGTGCGGGGCGATGATGTCGTCGGCTTTGTTAAAGATGAAGTGAGGGCAGGGGTCCGAAGGGGCGCCGGAGTGGATAGAGTTCATGGTGGATTTGGTTTCTTCAGTGTTGATGTGGGTCCAGTTGTTGAGGGTGATGGTCGGGGGTGCGGGTTCGGTGGTGTTTGGTTGGGTCTGGTGTCCGAAGCTGTCGTGGAGGTCACTGATCTTGCGGTGGAAGAAGGTGGCGAGGGATTCGCACAAATCCTGTGAGGGCGTGACGGCGTTGGCGTTGGGGTTGGAGAACTCCTTGACGATGCTGAAGAGTTCTCTGCTGTTGTGGCTGTTTTTGTCCAGTCTGTCGGTGAAAAAGTTCCTTTTAGCAGCGCGGATCAGGTGGTGGTGTTCGCGGGTAGCGTTCTTGATGGCGGTCATGTTGTCAGCGGTGTGGTCCTTGCGGCAGGCCTTCTCGAGAGCGCGACAAGTTTTCTTTGGTTCTTTGAGGGTGTCAGAGAACCAGAGAGGTTTTTTGGTGTTGGTCTGTCGATGCGTGCGTTTGAGGGGAGCAAGGTTGTCTGCGCAGTTGGAGATCCAGTTTGTGAGGCTGAGGGCTGCGTCTTTGGGGTCGGTGGTGAGGGTGGGTTGGTTGGCGGCGAGTGCGAAGAAGAGTTGCTCTTCTGGGATCTTGTTCCACTGTCGACGAGGGATGGGTTGAGTGCGGAGGTGGCCGGTCTCGCGTCGGAATGTGAAGTGGACACAGCTGTGGTCGGTCCAGTGTAGAGCGGAGGTGTGGCTGAAGAAGATGTGTTTGCTGGCGGAGAAGATAGGGTCGAGCGTGTGTCCGGCGATGTGGGTGGCGGTGTTCACCAGTTGTTTGAGGCCGAGGTTGGCGAGGTTGTCGAGCAGGGTGGTGGTGTTGGGGTCGTTGTTTTGTTCCAGATGAAAGTTGAGGACGCCTAGGAGGATGTAGTCCCGTGAGGCGAGGGCGTGCGGGGAGATGAAGTCGGCGATGGCGTCGCTGAATGGGGCGCGCGGTCCAGGAGGACGGTAGACGAGGGATCCTCTGAGGGTGGTCCTCGGGTCGGTGCGAATCTGAAAATGCAGGTGTTCAGCGGCGAGAGGGGTGTCTTCGGTGGAGGTGGTGACGCTGATGGAGTCTTTGAAGACGATGGCGATACCTCCTCCTACTTTGTTGGTGCAGTCTTTTCTGGAGATCTTGTTGCCTTCGGGGATGGTGGTGGCGATGTCTGGAGCAGAGGAGGCGTTCATCCAGGTCTCCGTGATGAAGGCGACGTCCGGGGCTGTGGAGTCCAGGAGGTCCCAGAGTTCAACGGCGTGCTTGTGGACGGAACGAGCGTTGACCAGGATGCATTTGAGGTGGTTGATGGCGCGTGGGCTTGTGGTCGTGGTAGTTGCGTGGTGGAAGATGCGTTTGCAGGAGTTGCAGGCGAAGGGTCCATGGGTGCGTTTGGGGTGAGCTTGGAAGCAGGTGTTGGAGCGTCCTGGGTTGAGGGCGTGGAGGGTGGTGGGGTCGTAGCGGATCAGCGGGGCTTGGGAGAGCTGGGGACCAGGGGTCGTGGTGCTGGGCGCGGGCTAGGCACGGACGGGCGCAGACGGGCGCGCAGCGGCTGCCATATGAGGTAGGAGGGGGGAGGGGTCAGCTGGGGGCGAATGGGAGCTGGGGGCGGGGGCGTGCAGGAGGTCGCGGCGGGAAAGCGCGAGGTGGGGGACAGGTAGAGTGAGAAGAGCTGGGGGAGGGGGGTTTAAGGGTGGAGGGGGGTGAGTGTTAGGAGGTTTAGGAGATTAGGGAGAAAGATAGGAGTAGGGTTGTGAAGATAGGGGAGGGGGGGTTGTAGAGGTGGGTGAGGGTGAGAGGTAGAGTGAGAGGATAGGAAGATAGGTAATAGAGGGGGTGGCGGGAAGGGGGGGAGAGATAGTGAAATAGATAGAGAAAATCGATAGATAGAGAAATCGATAGATAGAGAAATAGATAGATAGAGAGATAGGTAGATAGGAGGAGGTGGAGAGTGAGGGAGTTAGATAGTGGGATAGTGGGATAGAGAGATAGAGAGATAGGTAGATAGGAGGAGTGAGGGAGGTAGATAGCGAACGGGTTAGATAGGGGTGATAGAGAGGGGGGAGGCGAGCGAGGGAGGGGGATGAGGCAGGAGCAGGAGGGCAGGCACGGGGAGAAGAAGACGGAGGAGGCAGAAGAGCCGAAGGCAGAAGATAGAAGACAGAAGACAGAAGAGCAGAAGACAGGAAGAACAGAAGAACAGAAGAACAGAAGACCAGAAGACCGGAAGAACAGAAGAAAGGAAGACCGGAAGAACAGGAGACCAGAAGAACAGAAGAACACAGAAGAACACAGAAGAACACAGAAGAACACAGAAGAACACAGAAGAAGATACAGAAAACGAAGAACAGAAGGCAGAAGACCACAGAAGAAGATGAGGAAGAAGAGAAGAAGAGAGAAGACGGGGAAAAGAAGAGTACAGAAGAAGATTACAGACGAGGAGCGAGGAGGAAGAACAGAGAAGAAGAAAAGAAGAAAAGAAGCAGGAGCAGGAGAAAGGGTGAGTAGCGCGGGGCAGAGCGAGGGGCTGGGAGGTGGGGGGTACTTACTGTGAGGTGGGTCTCAGGAACTCAGGAACCTGGAGGAGCTGGAGGAGCTGCAGCGGCAGGGGGAGCGACCTACCCTTGGGTCAAGGGTCGCTACCACTGTCGCGCAGCGGCCGCCATATGAGGTAGGAGGGGGGGAGGGGTCAGCTGGGGGCGAATGGGAGCTGGGGGGTTGGGGGCGTGCAGGAGGTCGCGGCGGGAAAGCGCGAGAGAGGGGGAGACAGGTAGAGTGAGAAGAGCTGGGGTTGGGGGGTTTAAGGGTGGAGGGGGGTGAGTGTTAGGAGGTTTAGGAGATTAGGGAGAAAGATAGGAGTAGGGTTGTGAAGATAGGGGAGGGGGGGTTGTAGATGTGGGTGAGGGTGAGAGGTAGAGTGAGAGGATAGGAAGATAGGTAATAGAGGGGGTGGCGGGAAGGGGGGAGAGATAGAGAAATAGATAGAGAAAATCGATAGATAGAGAAATCGATAGATAGAGAAATAGATAGATAGAGAGATAGGTAGATAGGAGGAGGTGGAGAGTGAGGGAGGTAGATAGAGAACGGGTTAGATAGGGGTGATAGAAAGGGGGGAGGCGAGTGAGGGAGGGGGATGAGGCAGGAGCAGGAGGGCAGGCGCGGGGAGAAGAAGACGGAGGAGGCAGAAGAGCCGAAGGCAGAAGATAGAAGACAGAAGACAGAAGAGCAGAAGACCGGAAGAACAGACGAACAGAAGAACAGAAAACCAGAAGACCGGAAGAACAGAAGAAAGGAAGACCGGAAGAACAGAAGAACACAGAAGAACACAGAAGAACACAGAAGAAGATACAGAAAACGAAGAACAGAAGGCAGAAGACCACAGAAGAAGATGAGGAAGAAGAGAAGAAGAGAGAAGACGGGGAAAAGAAGAGTACAGAAGAAGATTACAGACGAGGAGCGAGGAGGAAGAACAGAGAAGAAGAAAAGAAGAAAAGAAGCAGGAGCAGGAGAGAGGGTGAGTAGCGCGGGGCAGAGCGAGGGGCTGGGAGGTGGGGGGTACTTACTGTGAGGTGGGTCTCAGGAACTCAGGAACCTGGAGGAGCTGGAGGAGCTGCAGCGGCAGGGGGAGCGACCTACCCTTGGCTATTAGTGAATTCAGTGCACTGACAAGATGGCTTTCTGCCAGAAGTGGAAGCTGGGAAGTTACTACATGATAGAGGAGTATGAAATGAAGCATTTTGTCAGTACCAAAAGCAATAAGTCTGTCTACCCATATACAGTACATAAGGAAGTCAGTTCAGAATGGTAAAAGTGATGATAAGCAATGTAACATGATTATGACCTTAAATTCTAAAGAATGCATCTTTGCTAAGCTGCAAATACCAAATAGACTTGCGCTACAAGTGATGTTAATATGAATGAGCAACCCGTTTATGTTATGAAAATAGAATAGATTCATAGTAGCAGTCTGGATCTAAATACATGAATTTCTTGGACGTGAGTTTCCAGTTTTTTTGCTGCTCTGAGCATATTATCCCCCTGATTGTTTCTGCAAATCTCCTGTACTAGTTTAATGGTGTTGAAGCACAGTTTTATGATGACAGATTTCCTCTCCTAGTTCACAAAGTTTAGTGGTTCAACTAGAATGGTAATGAAAACTACAGCTAGCAATAATACATTAGCTTTAAGTGATGAAAAGTTCACTAGCAAATGGTGATCAAAACAGAGGAATGTGGCATACATTTTAGTTTGAAAATGAAATTTGTTAAAACAGAACTCATTGGCAGTTTATGGCGGATTATTGCGAGACAGGATCAAGAATTAACCAGGGCTGTTCTTCAATAAAGCTAAATTCATAGAAACTTCAATGCTGTTTGTATAATGTTACTTATCATTGAGACTGTACAAGACATGGTTATATAGCTCAAAGAGAATAAATCTATTGAGATAAAGGGTCAAGATTTGTTTCTTACCAATTTAAAGAAAACTCATTAACTCGTACGGTGCCTTGGACGAGATCACCTCGCCCTGCACCGGGAACCGGGGGAGCGCTAGCGCTCCCCCCATGGGCTCCCCACCCACACACCCCGGTCGTGGATGGAAGTGGAAGCCCTTCCCCTTCCACCCTCCCTCGGCAATCCGATGACGTCAGCGCGTTTACAGCGCGCCAATGTCATCAAATGTTGCAGAGGGACGTGCTGGAAGCCATTTGCTTCCAGCGCGTCGAGGGAACAGGACATTGAGGTGAGTCCTTCCCACTTTGGGGGGTGGGGGTGAGGGAAAACAGACACGGGGGAAAGGAAAGGGTTTTTACTTCCCCCCTGTGCCTCTTTTCAGGGGATTCCTGCTCCATAATCGCAGACAGGGCCCGCGATCGTGGAGCAGGAATCCCCACTAGGCACCAGGGATTTCCTTTTTATGTTAGTTTTGGGGGGCGACCCCTTGGGCAAGGGTCACTCCCATTGGGGGTCATTATTTTCCTTTTTTGGCCCCCCCGGGTGCCAATTGGACGATTATTCGTGGATGGGGGTCGAAACCCACTAGGCGTCAGGGATTGTGAGGTGTGAGTATGTTTTGTGTGTTTGGGGGCACCCCTTGGGCAAGGGTCTCCCCCCCAAAGGGCAGAAACCACCAATATGGCAGGGATTATTTTTTTTAGTTGCCCTTTGTTAGACCTGACAGCCTTTGGGGGGTCACCCCTAACTTTTTGCCTGCCTCTCTCCACTTTTTGGACACTGTTTTTGCTGGCTTTTAGACTCTGTGCACTTTACCACTGCTAACCAGTGCTAAAGTGCATATGCTCTCTCCCTTAAAACATGATAACCTTGAATCATACCTGATTGGACTATTTAATTAACTTATAAGTCCCTAGTAATGTGCACTCTATGTGCCTAGGGGCTGTAGATTAAATGCTACTAGTGGGCCTGCAGCACTGGTTGTGCCAACCCCTTAAGTAGCCCCTTTTTCCTTGTCTCAGGCCTGCCACTGCAAGGCCTGTGTGTGCAGTTTCACTGTCACCTCGACTTGGCATTTAAAAGTACTTGCCAAGCCTAAACCTCCCCTTTCTCCACATATAAGTCACCTCTAAGATGTGCCCTAGGTAACCCCTAGAGCAGGTTGCTGTGTGGGTGAAAGGGAGGACATGTACCTGTGTAGTTTACATGTCCTGGTAGTGTAAAACTCCTAAATTCGTTTTTGCACTACTGTGAGGCCTGCTCCCTTCATAGGCTAACATTGGGGCTGCCCTCATACAGTATTGAAGTGGTAGCTGCTGATCTGAAAGGAGTAGGAAGGTCATATTTAGTATGGCCAGAATGGTAATATAAAATCCTGCTGACTGGTGAAGTTGGATTTAATATTACTATTCTAGAAATGCCACTTTTAGCAAGTGAGCATTTCTTTGCACTTAAATCTTCTGTGCCTTACAATCCACGTCTGGCTGGGCTTAGTTAACAGCTCCTTGTGCATTCACTCAGACACTTGCTGGAGAAGAAACCTGAACCAGAAACTACATCCTGCCAAGAAGAACTGCCTGGCTACTCAAAGGACTCACCTGTCTGCTTTTTACAAAGGACTGCTGCCTTGCTGTTGGCCTGCTGCCTTGCTGAACTCTTGTCTGGCTGTGAAAGTGCTCTCCAAGGGCTTGGATAGAGCTTGCCTCCTGTTCCCTGAAGTCTCAGGACAAAAAAGACTTCTCTTTTTCACTTGGATGCTCAGTGCGCCGAAATGTTCGACGCACAGCTTGTTCCGCGGTGAGAAAAACGCCGCACACCGACGCTGATCGACACGATGCCTTCGGGACGACCGGAACTTCGACGCACAGCTTCGCAAGGACAACGCCGCCCAACCTCCAGAGGAGAAATCGACGTGACGCCTGCCGTGAGATCGAAATTTCGGCGCGCAGCCCCGCAGAACGACGCACAGCCGGAAAACAAGCAGGAAAATCCACGCACAGACCCGGGACATCTGGTAATCCCCGCGATCCACAGAAAGAGACTGTCCGCGCGCCAGAAAACGACGCACGACTTTCCCGCGTGAAAAATAACAATGCAAGTCCGTGTGTGCTGGGGAGAAATCGACACACACACCCTTTTTCCACGTATCTCTTCTTCTGTGGCCCTCTGAGGAGATTTTCCACTCCAAACCAGGTACTTTGTGCTTGAAAGAGACTTTGGGGGTCATTCCGACCCCGGCGGTCTAGGACCGCCGGGGCCGGGGTCGGCGGGAGCACCGCCAACAGGCTGGCGGTGCCCCGCAGGGCATTCTGACCGCGGCGGTTTGGCTGCGGTCAGAACAGGAAAACCGGCGGTCTCCAGCCGGTTTTCCGCTGCCCTTAGGAATCCTCCATGGCGGCGCAGCTTGCTGCGTCGCCATGGGGATTCCGACACCCCATACCGCCATCCTGTTCCTGGCGGTTCGCCCGCCAGGAACAGGATGGCGGTATGGGGTGTCGTGGGGCCCCTGGGGGCCCCTGCAGTGCCCATGCCAATAGCATGGGCACTGCAGGGGCCCCCGTAAGAGGTTCCCACAAAGAATTTCAGTGTCTGCTTTGCAGACACTGAAATTCGCGACGGGTGCAACTGCACCCGTCGCACCTTCCCACTCCGCCGGCTCCATTCGGAGCCGGCTTCCTCGTGGGAAGGGGTATCCCGCTGGGCTGGCGGGCGGCCTTCTGGCGGTCGCCCGCCAGCCCAGCGGGAAACACAGAATCACCGCGGCGGTCTTCAGACCGCGGAGCGGTGTTCTGTCGGGGGAACTATGGCGGGCGGCCTCCGCCGCCCGCCAGAGTTAGAATGACCCCCTTTGTTTGCTTTTTAAAGACTTAAGACACTTTGGGGGTCATTCTGACCCTGGCGGTCTTTGACCGCCAGGGCGGAGGACCGCGGGAGCACCGCCGACAGGCCGGCGGTGATCCAATGGGGATTCCGACCGCGGCGGTAAAGCCGCGGTCGGACCGGCACCACTGGCGGGCTCCCGCCAGTGTACCGCCGCCCCATTGAATCCTCCACGGCGGCGCAGCTTGCTGCACCGCCGTGGGGATTCCGACCCCCCCACCGCCATCCAGATCCCGGCGGTCCGACCGCCGGGATCCGGATGGCGGTAGGGGGGGTCGCGGGGCCCCTGGGGGCCCCTGCAGTGCCCATGCCACTGGCATGGGCATTGCAGGGGCCCCCGTAAGAGGGCCCCTACATGTATTTCACTGTCTGCTGCGCAGACAGTGAAATACGCGACGGGTGCAACTGCACCCGTCGCACAGCTTCCACTCCGCCGGCTCGATTCCGAGCCGGCTTCATCGTGGAAGCCTCTTTCCCGCTGGGCTGGCGGGCGGTCTGAAGGCGACCGCCCGCCAGCCCAGCGGGAAAGTCAGAATTACCGCCGCGGTCTTTCGACCGCAGAACGGTAATCTGACGGCGGGACTTTGGCAGGCGGCCTCCGCCGCCCGCCAAGGTCAGAATGAGGGCCTTTATATCACTTTTCAGTGATAGCTCTACAAATTCACATTGCAACTTTTTTCGTTTTGACCTACAATTGATAAATATTATATATTTTTCTAAACACTGTGTGGTGTATTTTTGTGGTGCTATATGGTGGTATTGTATGATTTATTGCACAAATACTTTACACATTGCCTTCTAAGTTAAGCCTGACTGCTCGTGCCAAGCTACCAGAGGGTGGGCACAGGATAATCTTGGATTGTGTGTGACTTACCCTGACTGGAGTGAGGGCTTTTGCTTGGACAGGGGGTAACCTGACTGCCAACCAAAAACCCCATTTCTAACATTGGTGATCAGCGGTGAGGATAGGACTTGTGTTTGTGCAGTGACATACAGTAGCTAAGTATTTCACTACCTACCCACAGTTGAAGGTCAACTTGATTTTTATCTCTTTTTGCAAAATTTTGTTTTTTTTTCTTCCTGACAATTTTCAAAAACTAAATCCTCACTCAACATGTCTCTGACTGGGTCTCAAATGGGAGACTTTGACCTAGTCCTGTTGGATACATAAACGGTCAAACAGCTAAGAGGGTTCTGCAGGGCAATGAGGGTAACCACCCAAGGGGCCGCCAAAAAGGAGGACTTTCAAGTGGCGCTGAGGGCCTGGGCAGAAGCCCATTTTGAAGAGGATGATGAGGAAGAGGAGCCAGAAAATGGCCCCTCAGAGGATTTGTTGCTATTTGTGTATGATGTTACCACTGCAATTGTGCCCCTTCCAGACCAGGGAGCAGTGTCTCTGTGCAAAGCCTGACCGCAGAGGAAAGGAGAGAGGAAAGGGAGTTCCAATTGCAAATGGCAAAACTGAAAATTGAGGCTCAACAGGAGGAAAGAAGGGCTGAGAGAGAAGCCAAGCAAGCTGAGGCTGAAAGAGCAGCCAAACAAATTGAAGCTGAAAGAGAAGCCAAACAAGCTGAAGCTGAAAGAGCAGCCAAACAGGTGGAAGCTGAGAGAGCTTTGGCTGAAAAGAAACTATTGTTGGCTCATGAACGGAGTCTCAAGGAGCTGGAGATCAAGGCAAGACAGTCTGAATCCAGCAATAATGGTGGCAGCATACAGACAGGACCTGCTGGAGAAAAGAAGGTTTGTATACCCAAAAATGTAGTGCCCAGTTTTGTGGTGGGAAATGACATAGATAAATGGTTAGCTGCTTATGAAGTTGCACTAAGGGCTCATGAGGTTCCTGAAGGGCAATGGGGGGTAGCTATGTGGGGTTATGTGCCGCCATTGGGGAGGGACACACTTCTCACATTGGATTAACCTGATCAAAACACATACCCACTTCAGAAAGCCACTTTACTTGCCAAGTTTGGGCTGACCCCTGAAGGATACCATCAGAGGTTCAGGGACAGCACCAAACAAACCACACAAACATGGGTAGATTTCTTTGACTTTTCCAGTAAGGCACTGAATGGATGGGTGCGGAGGAAACAAAGTAGATGATTATAAAAGGTTATATGACTTGATTTTGAGAGAGCATATGCTTAATACTACTTTTACAGAGTTGCGCCAACACTTAGTGGATAGTAAGCTGACTGATCCCAGGAAGCTTGCTAAGGAGGCGGACCTCTGGGTTAGCACCAGAGTGTCCAAGAAGGTACCTGGGGGGACACCCATAAAGGTGGTCAGGGTTCCCAACAGAAGAAAGAGGGGGGAGATAAACTTACAGATAAGGAACTCTCCAAAGGCCCCCAAAAGAATTCCCAGGGAGGGGGTGGCAACCATTCCTTTTCCAGATTTGGGAAAAAGCCAGGGACATATGATAGATCAGGGAAATCCAAACCCAAATGCATGGAGTGTTACCAGTATGGTCACTATAAAGGCGACCCCCAGTGCTCCAAGAGAGCACCGTCCACTACCAGACAGACACCTGGGTTGACTAGTGAAGCGCTCGGGGGGAAGATGGACCCAGATAGCTTTGGGGAACAGGTAGAGATTTCCCTAGTGTACCTGGGAGAAGGAGAAATGGTGCCCAAAGCCCACATGCCCCAAAATACTTCCAAGTACAGGCAGTGGGTCACCATTGATGGGCAGAAGGTGGAGGCTCTGCGTGACACAGGAGCCACTATGACTACTATCAAGAGTCAGCTGGTGTCAACAGAGCAGATAGTCCCTAATACATTCCACCAGGTCATAGTCTCTGACAATCGTGAGAGTCACCTACCAGTGGCTCTAGTTCCCTTTGAGTGGGGGGGGGTCTCTGGTACTCTGAAAGTAGATGTGAGTCCTGCCATGCCTGTGTATTGTCTGTTAGGCAATGATCTTGAGCATACTGCTTGGAAAGAAGTGGAGCTCAGATCTCACCTGGAGATGTTAGGGTTACCTGAGTGGGTCTGCATGACCACACGGTCCATGGCTGACCGAGAGGGAAGTCAAGGGCGTCTGGAGCCTGGAACAATGGCCCAGAGAGCTGCCAAGAGGAGGGGCAAGGGGCACAGGAAACCGGCCCCAGAAGTTCCCGCAGTGGTTGACGGGGCTCCTGAAAAGGAGGCTCCCGAGCCAACTGGGGAAGACATTGCCACCCTAGGTGACCTACCGGAGCTTGCTGGCTGGCAAGTTGAGGGTGGACCCACCAGGGAGGAATTCTGCAAGGCACAGAAAGAATGTCCCACTCTAGAGGGTCTGAAGAAGGAAGCCTCAGACCAGGCGGCAGGTGAAGCCTCTGGCGATCACCACATATATTGGGAGAATGATCTCCTTTACAGTGAGCCTAAGGTTCCAGCCTTTGGGGCAGCGCGTACGCTGGTGGTCCCCCAGTGTTACCGAACCTTCCTACTGGGTCTGGCTCACGACATTCCCCTGGCAGGACATTTGGGGCAAGGCATGACCTTTGACAGGCTTGTCACCCACTTTTATTGGCCCAGAATGAGTACAAACTCAGATAAGTTCTGTAGATCTTGTCCTACCTGCCAGGCCAGTGGTAAAGCAGGGAAAAGGGTTAAAACCCCCCTGATTCCACTTCCTGTCGTTGGCACCCCCTTTGAAAGGGTGGGCATCAACATTGTTTGTCCATTGGACCCCAAAACTGCCTTAGGCAACAGGTTCATCCTGGTTTTGGTGGACCATGCCACCCGTTACCCAGAGGCAATCCCACTGAGGACCGTAACTGCACCGGTGGTGACCAGAACTCTGATGGGGATATTTACCCGTGTGGGATTCCCAAAGGAGATAGTGTCTGACAGAGGCACTAACTTCATGTCTGCATACATGAAGTCTCTGTGGGATGCGTGTCGTGTAACCTACAAGTTCACCGCACCCTATCACCCCCAATCTAATGGTCTTGTGGAGAGATTCAACAAGACCTTGAAATGCATGATTGGTGGCCTCCCTGAGGCCATGAGGCGTAAGTGGGACGTCCTCTTACCATGCCTTCTCTTTGCTTACCGAGAGGTCCCCCAAAGGGGGGTGGGGTTCAGTCCCTTTGAGCTTCTCTATGGGTACCCTGTCAGGGGACCCTTAAGCATTGTCAAGGAGGGGTTGGAGAGAGCTCCAAAGGCACCCCCTCAGGATGTGGTCAGCTACATGTTGGCCCTCCGCAACCAGATGACCCGCTTCTGGAAAGAGGCCCAAAGTAACCTTGAGGCCAGTCAAGAGGTAATGAAACGCTGGTATGACCAGAAGGCCACCCTGGTAGAGTTTCAACCTGGAGACAAAGTATGGGTAATGGAGCCAGTAGAGCCTAGAGCTCTCCAGGACTGCTGGTCTGGCCCATTTGAAGTAAAGGAGTGGAAAGGGGAGGCCACTTACCTAGTGGACCTCCAAACCCCTAGGAACCCCCTAAGGGTGCTCCATGTCAACCGGCTAAAGGCTCATTTTGAGAGGTCTGAGGTCAACATGCTTCTGGTCACAGATGAAGGAATGGAAGAGGAGAGTGAACCTCTCCCTGACCTCCTCTCTGCCCAAGAAGGTGATGGGTCAGTGAAAGGGGTCATCCTATCTGACTCCCTGACTCTAAACCAGAAAGGAGACTGCTATGAGCTGTTGGAGCAGTTCTCCCCCCTATTCTCCCTTACTCCTGGACTGACCCACCTCTGTGTTCATGACATTGACACCAGTGACAGTCTCCCTGTGAAGAACAAAATTTACAGGTTATCAGATAAGGTGAAAGCCATCATCAAGGAGCAGGTCTCCAAGATGTTAGCTTTAAGGGTTATCGAGAAATCCAGTAGTCCCTGGGCCAGCCCAGTGGTGTTGGTCCCTAAGGCTACTGCCCCAGGTGCAAAGCCAGCACTCCGGTTCTGTGTGGACTACCGGGGTCTCAACTCAGTCACCCGGACTGATGCTTACCCCATCCCCGAGCTGATGAGCTCGTTGACAGGCTGGGCGCTGCCAAGTTCCTGAGTACATTTGATCTTACTTCAGGGTACTGGCAGATCGCCCTGACTGAGGGGGCTAAAGAGAGATCAGCATTTTCAACCCCTGATGGCCATTACCAGTTCCGGGTGATGCCATTTGGATTGAAAAATGCCCCCACTACCTTCCAACGGTTGGTTAACGGGGTCCTAGCTGGCAAGGAGGCCTTCTGTGCAGCCTACCTGGATGACATAGCTGTCTACAGTTCCAGCTGGGAGGAACACCTGCTCCACCTCAAGGAGGTGCTTCAGGCCCTGCAACAGGCAGGCCTGACCATCAAGGCTAGTAAGTGCCAGATTGGGCAGGGTTCTGTGGTGTACTTGGGACACCTAGTGGGTGGTGGCAAGGTGCAGCCACTCCAGGCCAAGATTGAAACTATCAAGGCCTGGCAACCACCTAGAACTCTGAGGTGAGAGCCTTTTTAGGCCTCACAGGATACTACAGCAGATTTGTCAAGGGCTATGGTACCATTGTGTCACCCTTGACAGAACTCACTTCCAAGAAACAACCTAGGTTGGTGAATTGGACAGAGGCTTGTCAGAAAGCCTTTGACTCCCTGAAGGAAGCCATGTGCACGGCCCCCGTGCTCAAGGCCCCTGACTACCTGGATGACATAGCTGTCTACAGTTCCAGCTGGGAGGAACACCTGCTCCACCTCAAGGAGGTGCTTCAGGCCCTGCAACAGGCAGGCCTGACCATCAAGGCTAGTAAGTGCCAGATTGGGCAGGGTTCCGTGGTGTACTTGGGACACCTAGTGGGTGGTGGCAAGGTGCAGCCACTCCAGGCCAAGATTGAAACTATCAAGGCCTGGCAACCACCTAGAACTCTGAGGTGAGAGCCTTTTTAGGCCTCACAGGATACTACAGCAGATTTGTCAAGGGCTATGGTACCATTGTGTCACCCTTGACAGAACTCACTTCCAAGAAACAACCTAGGTTGGTGAATTGGACAGAGGCTTGTCAGAAAGCCTTTGACTCCCTGAAGGAAGCCATGTGCACGGCCCCCGTGCTCAAGGCCCCTGACTACTCCCAGGAATTTATCTTGCAGACAGACGCTTCAGAGCATGGCATAGGGGCGGTCCTAGCACAGCTAAATGAGGAGGGCCCAGACCAACCAGTAGTCTTTATTAGCAGAAGGCTATTACCACGGGAACAGAGGTGGAGTGCTATTGAAAGAGAAGCTTTTGCTGTGGTCTGGGCACGGAAGAAGCTAAGACCCTACCTGTTTGGGACTCACTTTTGGGTTCAGACAGACCCCAGGCCCCTCAGATGGCTCATGCAGATGAGGGGTGAGAATCCAAAACTCTTGAGGTGGTCAATTTCCCTACAGGGGATGGACTTTATGGTGGAACATCGCCCCGGGGTTGACCACGCCAATGCTGATGGTCTCTCCAGATACTTCCGCCTTAGCGATGGGAGCTCCCAGGAGGTCGGGTAGCTCTCCCCACTTTCAGCTGGGGGGGACACATGTTAGACCTGACAGCCTTAGGGTGGTCACCCCTAACTTTTGGCCTGCCTCCCTCCACTTTTTGGACACTGTTTTTGCTGGCTTTTAGACTCTGCGCACTTTACCACTGCTAACCAGTGCTAAAGTGCATATGCTCTCTCCCTTAAAACATGGTAACCTTGAATCACACCTGATTGGACTATTTAATTTACTTATATGTCCCTAGTAATGTGCACTCTATGTGGCTAGGGCCTGTAGATTAAATGCTACTAGTGGGCCTGCAGCACTGGTTGTGCCAACCCCTTAAGTAGCCCCTTTTTCCTTGTCTCAGGCCTGCCACTGCAAGGCCTGTGTGTGCATTTTCACTGTCACCTTGACTTGGCATTTAAAAGTACTTGCCAAGCCTAAACCTCCCCTTTCTCCACATATAAGTCACCTCTAAGATGTGCCCTAGGTAACCCCTAGAGCAGGGTGCTGTGTGGGTGAAAGGCAGGACATTTACCTGTGTAGTTTACATGTCCTGGTAGTGTAAAACTCCTAAATTAGTTTTTGCACTACTGTGAGGCCTGCTCCCTTCATAGGCTAACATTGGGGCTGCCCTCATACTGTATTGAAGTGGTGGCTCCTGATCTGAAAGGAGTAGGAAGGTCATATTTAGTATGGCCAGAATGGTAATATAAAATCCTCCTGACTGGTGAAGTTGGATTTAATATTACTATTCTAGAAATGTACTTTTAGCAAGTGAGCATTTCTTTGCACTTAAATCTTCTGTGCCGTATAATCCACGTCTGGCTGGGCTTAGTTGACAGCTCCTTGTGCATTCACTCAGACACTTGCTGGAGAAGAAACCTGAACCAGAAACTACATCCTGCCAAGAAGAACTGCCTGGCTGCTGAAAGGACTCACCTGTCTGCTTTCTACAAAGGACTGCTGCATTACTGTTGGCCTGCTGCCTTGCTGAACTCTTGTCTGGCTGTGAAAGTGCTCTCCAAGGGCTTGGATAGAGCTTGCCTCCTGTTCCCTGAAGTCTCAGGACCAAAAAGACTTCTCTTTTTCACTTGGACGCTCTGTGCGCCGAAATTGTCGACACACAGCTTGTTCCGCGGCGAGAAAAAAAAAAGCTGCACACTGATGCTGATCGACGTGAACTTCGCTGCCCAACCTCCAGAGGAGAAATCGACGCGATGTCTGCTGTGAGATCGAAATTTCGACGCGCAGCCCCGCAGAACGACGCGCAGCCGGAAAACAAGCAGGAAAATCCACGCACAGACCCGGGACAACTGGTAATCCCCGCGATCCACAGAAAGAGACTGTCCACGTGCCAGAAAACGACGCACGACTTCCCCGCATGAAAAATAACGACGCAAGTCTGTGTGTGCTGGGGAGAAATCGACGCACACACCCTTTTTCCACGTATCTCTTCTTCTGTGGCCCTCTGAGGAGATTTTCCACTCCAAACCAGGTACTTTGTGCTTGAAAGAGACTTTGGTGGTCATGCCAACCTTGGCGGTAAAAGGCGCGTACCGCCGTGCAGAAGACTGCCAGAACACCGCCGTGGCCGCGGTAAACCGCCACAGTCATTCTGACCCACAACAGGCAAACCGCCAAAATACAGACATCCACAAAAGTCCGCCACACCGAAGGGCAGCGAGAAACTGGCGATGACCAAACCCCCACCGCCACGCCAACAGAAATACACCCACACTATCACGACACACGAATCCTCGTGGCGGTCTTTCAACCGCGGTATTCCATTGGCGGTACACACCGCCGCGTTCAAAATACACACTCTTCAGCAAAACACCGCCACATTGGACAATTCCAAATACACACACCTGATACACATACAAACACCACTCCCACACATCCAATACATTTTAAAACACCCACCCACATCACCCACAAACCTCCACTCCTAGAGAATCGGGACCACGCACATAGAAAAGACATCCGAGCACCCAGACGCGCATTTTACTGTCACCCAGCAATATTACCACGCACTTCACACAACACAACAATACACATCACCACACTTAGCACCACACAATCCACCCCACACATCACCAACACCACCCCATGGCACCGCAAAGACACCCCAGGTTTTCTAATGATGAACTCAGGGTCATGGTGGAGGAAATTGTATGGGTAGAGCCACAGCTATTTGGATCCCAGGTGCAGCACACCACCATTGCCAGGAAGATGGAGCTATGGAGCACAATAGTCGACAGGGTCAACGCTGTGGGACAGCACCCAAGAAATCGGGAGGACATAAGGAAGAGGTGGAACGACCTACGGGGGAAGGTACGTTCTATGGTATTCAGGCACAACATTGCGGTGCAGCGGACTGGCGGCGGACCCCCACCTCCTCCCCCAGAATTTACAACATGGGAGGAGCAAGTCTTGGCGATCCTGCATCCTGAGGGCCTCGCAGGAGTATCTGGAGGAATGGACTCTGGTAAGTCAAATCTTCACTACTTCATCCCCCCCACCCCACCAGCATGCCAGCTCATACCCCCACCCTCACCCCCACCCCCATCACATCCTGCCCCTTGCAAATGTCTCACCATCACAAGCCACCCATCCCAACACCAAGCCCTGCATGCGACCACAAAGCATGGACACCCATCACCAAAGCATGCCCTCTGCACATATCCATCCCCCCCAAATCACCGTCACTAAAGCCCCCACACGGGAATGCCAGCACTGGGGTACAAGGGCACCCACCCATTACAAGCTATGGCACACACAAATGCAATGACCATACTATTATACCCCTGCAGGACCCGAACGCCACGTCACCGCGCAGGAGGGTCCACAAATGTTCACTCCACCCCCAGAAGAGGCCCACAGTGAGGACAGCACCTCTGTCGACCTGGATCTAGATGACCAGCCCGGCCCATCGGGGACCTCTGGACAGTCGGTTCCCCTCAGACAGCCAATGGCCATAGCAGACCGTCCCCCCTCTGGGAACACCAGCACAGCACCCACCCAGCGGGCCCATACCTCAGTCCCCAGGACACGTCAATCAGCGGTGTGTCCACCACTACAGGGCACCCAGGTTAACCCACCATCCCAACAACAACAGGGACCTGGGGGCAGTGGTAGTGGGCACACGGTCCAGGGGACAGAGGCCCAGGGAAACAGGGGAACTGGGAGGGCTGCTGTGCGACAGGGGGGGGACAGGCCCAGGGAACCCACTCTCCACAAGGCCCTCTCCTCCTTCATGGGAGCATACCACCACTCCCAGGAGACGATGGTGACGGTCCTGGCCAGGTTTCAGGAGATCCAGCTTCTGCAGGAGGAACAGTATATGGGCCTCAGGGAGGAACTTCGAAACATCAGTTCCGCCCTGGCCACCATTGTAGGGGCTCTGAATCAGGTAGTCACCACATTGCGGGTCCCTGTGGCAGGACAAAGGGCCCCTGACACTAGCATGGACCAAGAACTGCCTACCGCCTCTGCCGGCGCTAGTGGACAGGAGGCCCCGCCACAGGACCAACAGGCCACCAGCACCCCACCCCCTACAGAAGGAGAACCACCCCACAAGCGGGCCCTGAGATCCAGGAAGAAGACAGAGTAAGATGCCAAGACCCCCGCCAGGAAAGGATACCTCCCTGAATGTCATCCCACTGTCCCACATTGACACCCTGTCCATCCTTATACTGCCCATGCTCCATTTTCCACAGGCATTTGGACCTTGCACCTGTGAAACTAATAGTCTGGACTCTGCCATGGACAATCCTCCCCCATCACCCCTCACCGATTTGCAACCACCCACCAATATAGAGCACTGAAATAAACACAGTTAGTGCACAAAACAATCAGGAGTCTGGCTGTGTGTATGTACAAATGTATTAGACATTACCGTCCCAAAATGCTTATTTACATTGTGATGCCAACATACCACTGTCACACAGCTGTAGTCCATGGGGAAACAAAGCAGATGTCACGCAGTATGGCCCACATCTCTGAAATTGGCAGGGAAAGTCACAACTCAGTTACCATACACACGGGGAAAAGTTCAGACAGTAGAGAGGTAGTAGGGGTTAAGTATATGTAATATGCCGGGTTGGAATCTTACCTGTGTGTCATTGAAAATACTGCTGTATTACTGTGTTCCTGTTGTCTATGTCGTCCTCTTCGGCTTCCTCGTCTTCACTCTCCACAGCTGCTACAACACCACCATCTGGACCATCCTCCTGCAGAAAAGGCACCTGGCGTCGCAAAGCCAGGTTGTGAAGCGTACAGCAGGCCACGATGATCTGGCACACCTCCTTTGGTGAGTACATTAGGGATCCACCTGTCATATGGAGGCACCTGAACCTGGCCTTCAGGAGGCCGAAGGTCCGCTCGATCACCCTCCTAGTTCTCCCATGGGCCTCATTGTAGCGTTACTCTGCCCTTGTCCGGGGATTCCTCACTGGGGTCAGTAGCCATGACAGGTTGGGGTAACCAGAGTCCCCTAATAGCCACACACGGTGGCTCTGGAGTTGAGCCATCACGTAAGGGATGCTGCTATTCCGCAGGATGTAGGCGTCATGCACTGAGCCAGGGAACTTGGCATTCACATGGGAGATGTACTGGTCAGCCAAACACACCATCTGTACATTCATGGAATGATAACTCTTCCTGTTCCTGTACACCTGTTCACTCCTGCTGGGGGGGACCAAAGCAACATGTGTCCCATCAATGGCACCTATGATGTTGGGGATATGTCCAAGGGTATAGAAATCACCCTTCACTGTAGCCAAATCCCCCACCTCAGGGAAAATGATGTAGCTGCGCATGTGTTTCAGCAGGGCAGACAACACTCTTGACAACACCTTGGAAAACATAGGCTGAGACATCCCTGATGATATGGCCACTGTTGTTTGAAATGACCCACTTGCAAAGAAATGGAGTACTGACAGCACCTGCACTAGAGGGGGGATCCCTGTAGGTTGGCGGATTGGTGACATCAGGTCTGCCTCCAGCTGGGCACACAGTTCATGAATAGTGGCTCGGTCAAGCCTGTATGTCAGTATGACATGTCTTTCCTCCATTGTCGACAGGTCCACCAGCGGTCTGTACACTGGAAGATTTCTCCATCTCCTCGCATGTCCCAGCGGACGGTGCCTATGAAGGACAACAGCGAGCACAGAGTCAATCAGCCCACAGGTATGTAACCACAGTTTGCCACAAACACGATTCCCAATGCACTGAATGGTTTGTATGAGTGTTGATGCAAGGCCTAGGTATGTGTGACGCAGTTAAAAGTAAGCCATGTGGGCCCTTGAAATGGCGGCTGCCTGACCTGTGAAGTGTGACAATGGGATGTGAGGTCAACGCGCTGGCGTGGCAGACCGTGGCGGTAGGCGGTCGAAGACCGCGGCGCAAAGCAGCATTGGTTAACATTAAACCCTATGGGTCTCAGGAGCCAAGGACGATGTGCGCCGGCGGTCGCGGTACGCACTGCCGCGGTACGCACCGCCGTGGGCGTGACCGCCATTTTCTATCTGCTTAATCACTCGATACCTGATCTTCCACAGGAGAGGACCTACACTGCAAATGCTGCTGTGACCTCGGTCTGGAAGAGACAATGGCTCATGCGAATGGGGAAAGGGCCCCTGCCTTCACTGCTCAGGAATTGGAGAAACTTGTGGATGGGGTCCTCCCCCAGTATGCGCTACTCTACGGTCCTCCAGACCAACAGGTAAGTACACAGGGACCATGCTTTGTGGGCAATGCCTGTGTTGAGTGGGGTGGATGAAAGATGGTGGGGAGGGGAGCGATTGAGACATGCATCAAACGACAGATGAGGGCATGTGCCACATGGCAAGGGTGGGGATGGGGGGCAACTCACATCGAGCATGCAGAAGGTGATGAATATTTTTCTCTCCCTGTACATGTCACATAGGTCAGCACCCACCAGAAAATCGACATTTGGCGTGCTATTGCCAAGGACGTCCGGACCCTGGGGGTCCACCACAGACGGGGCACCCACTGCCGGAAGAGATGGAAGGACATCCGACGCTGGAGCAGGAAGACGGCGGAGGCTCAGCTGGGGATGGCCTCCCAACGTGGGAGGGGTGCCAGTCGGACTTTGACCCCCCTGATGTCCCGGATCCTGGCGGTGGCCTACCCCGATTTGGATGGGTGCGTGAGGACATCACAGCAGACACAAGGGGGTGAGTACATTCTCATTCTGATGACTTTGCGCGCAGTGGAGGTGTCTGGGTGGGGGAGGAGGGCTGTGGGTATCCCTAAGCCAGGGCGATTCCTGTAGGCTAGGCCCCTCCGTAAGGCATGGCCCTGTGCCCCCGCCCCCCACCTCTGTAGGGTGCCAAGTACAGCTATTCACTGCCCTGTGTCATCTATGTGTGCAGATGTCGCTTATAGGCTTGTAGGCCATGTCCCACGGATTGCGTAGTCGACCCCAAGTGTGCGGAGTAGTGCAGGGGGCTTCTGTGTCTGTCCTGTCCGCCAACGGTGTCGCCAATGCATGCACTCAACATGTCTTTATTTTCTCCCCCCCCCCTTTTTTGTGGTCTTCCTGTTCATGTGTGCATTAGCATCATCAGGCGGAGGAGAAGTGGCATCGGAGCACAAGGGAGCTGCATCTCACATGGCCATGGCGGGCCATGCCACGGATTCGGAATTCACCAGTGAGACGGAGGGCGAGGGGAGCTCCACAGCGGGGACTCGTGCAGATGTCAGTGACAGCGACTCGTCCTCTGCAGGGAGCTCCCTTGTGGTGGCGGCAACATCTGTGCCCCCCGCAACAACAGGTACAGCCGCCTCCCAGCGCACCAGCACCACCCTCCCAGCAGCCCCTCAGCGTTTGCCCCATGCCCGCTCACCCAGGAAGGTGGGCATCTCCTTCGCCCCAGGCACCTCAGGCCCTGCCCCTGTCACCCCTGCTGCCCTCAGTGAGGAGGTCATTGACCTCCTGAGGAAGCTCACTGTTGGGCAGTCTACCATTTTGAATGCCATCCAGGGTGTAGAAAGGGAGGTGCACCAGAGTAATGCATACCTGGAGGGCATTCATTCTGGTCAGGCTTCCCTTCAGCGATCGTTCAACACTCTGGCCTCAGCACTGATGGCAGCCATTGTTCCTGTCTCTAGCCTCCCCCCTCCAACTTCCTCCACCCAGACCCAATCCCCTGTACCTCTGCCTATCCCAGACACACCATCAGACCAGCCTGCACACACCTCAACACCCAAGGGAAGCTCAGGCAAACATAAGCACCACACATCATACAAGCATTCAAACAAGCAACATGCACATGCAGATATACCAACAGCCACTGCCTCCACTGTGTCCCCCTCCTCCTCGTCTCCCTCCTCCCTCCCTGTCACGTCTCCACTCACACCTGCATGCACAACATCTTCAGCCACTACGTCCATCCCCAGCACACCCACCAGAACCCCCCGCACACGTGCAGTCACCACCCCCACTACCATTTAGACGTCCCCTCTGTCCTCTCCCACTGTGTCTGTGACCCCCTCTTCCAAGCTACACAAACGCAGGCAGCCACCCACCCAACAGCCATCCACCTCACGACAGCCTCCAGCCCAAGCACCTGCACCCAAAGACACCAGACTGAAAACTCCTACAACCACAACCTCTTCCTCCACTCCCATACCCACTACACCTACCTGTCCCTCTGTTTCTAAATTGCTTTTCCTTTCCAAACTTAACCTCTTTCCTACAACTCCCCCACCCCGTCCATCTCATAGGACTCCAGTCAGCACCTCAGCCACCACAAAAGCGGGACCTGTAATGACAGTCTGCCATGGACTGTGGAGTCCCCCACCCTCAAGGGCAGCCAGTTCAATAAGGAGCCAAGGCACGGCCAGCCCACCCCCGGTAAACATCAGAAGATTGTCAGTGGCCGGCGCGAGAGGCCGAAGACACCAGGGACCAAAATCCCTACCATGGCTCCGCCAGGAAGTGTGGTGCCGCCTGGCACACCACCAAAGGTGGGGAAGGGCCACAGGCGAACAGGGAAGGCTGGGAAGGGCAGCACGCCCGACAAGACCGCCACCAGCCCAGCCGGCCAGGAGGGCCCCGCCAGGCCCATCCCAGGTGGGCAGGAGGACACCAACAGGCCCAGTACTGCAGCCCAGGAGGGCCCCGCCAGCCACACAACAGATGGGCAGGAAGGCACCGCCAGCCACAGGTCAGGTGGCAAATGACCTCCACGCCATGGCCGGATCCGCTGAGATGGACACTCATCTGATGCACCACTGAACAGGGCACCGCCGTCTCAAGCACCGCTGCACTGGGCACCACCGTCTCAAGCACCGCTGCACTGGGCCCTTCATCTCAAGCACCACTGAACAGGGCACCGCCGTCTCAAGCACCGCTGAACTGGGCCCTTCATCTCAAGCACCGCTGCACTGGGCCCTTCATATCAAGCACCGCTGAAGAGGGCACCGCCGTCTCAAGCACCGCTGAACAGGGCACCGCCGTCTCAAGCACCGCTGAACAGGGCACCACCGTCTCAAGCACCGCTGCACTGGGCACCGCCGTCTCAAGCACCGCTGCACTGGGCCCTTTATCTCAAGCACCGCTGAACAGGGCACTGCCATCTCAAACACCGCTGAACTGGGCCCTTCATCTCAAGCACCGCTGAACAGGGCACCACCGTCTCAAGCACCGCTGCACTGGGCACCGCCGTCTCAAGCACCGCTGCACTGGGCCCTTCATCTCAAGCACCACTGAACAGGGCACCGCCGTCTCAAGCACCGCTGAACTGGGCCCTTCATCTCAAGCACCGCTGCACTGGGCCCTTCATCTCAAGCACCGCTGAACAGGGCACCGCCGTCTCAATCACCGCTGAACAGGGCATCACCGTCTCAAGCACCGCTGCACTGGGCACCGCCGTCTCAAGCACCGCTGCACTGGGCCCTTCATCTCAAGCACCGCCGAACAGGGCAACGCTGTCTCAAGCACCGCTGAACTGGGCCCTTCATCTCAAGCACCGCTGAACAGGGCACCGCCGTCTCAAGCACCGCTGAACTGGGCCCTTCATCTCAAGCACCGCTGAACAGGGCACCGCCGTCTCAAGCACCGCTGCACTGGGCACCGCCGTCTCAAGCACCGCTGAACAGGGCACCGCCGTCTCAAGCACCGCTGCACTGGGCACCGCCGTCTCAAGCACCGCTGCACTGGGCCCTTCATCTCAAGCACCGCTGAACAGGGCACCGCCGTCTCAAGCACCACTGAACAGGGCATCGCCGTCTCAAGCACTGCTGAACAGGGCACCGCCGTCTCAAGCACCGCTGCACTGGGCACCGCCGTCTCAAACACCGCTGCACTGGGCCCTTCATCTCAAGCACCGCTGAACAGGGCACTGCCGTCTCAAGCACCGCTGAACTGGGCCCTTCATCTCAAGCACCGCTGAACAGGGCTCCGCCGTCTCAAGCACCGCTGAACTGGGCCCTTCATCTCAAGCACCGCTGAACAGGGCACCGCCGTCTCAAGCACCGCTGCACTGGTCCCTTCATCTCAAGCACCGCTGAACAGGGCACCGCCGTTTCAAGCACCGTTGAACTGGGCCCTTCATCTCAAGCACCGCTGAACAGGGCACCGCCGTCTCAAGCACCGCTGGCCCATTGGCGGAAGGGGCAGGCCCGCATCTGTGTCGGGCAGGACTGCACGAAGCACTCTGGGCACCAGTCCCCCTCCAGAAACAGTGGAGACTGTTATCCACTTGAGAGACTGTGGCTTTGCACTCCCCAGGATGTAACAGTGGGCAAGCCACCCACTGTGGAGACTTGAGAGACTGTGGCTTTGCACTCCCCAGGATGGTACAGTGGGCAAGCCACCCACTGTAGAGACTAGAGAGACTGTGGCTTTGCACTCCCCAGGATGGTACAGTGGGCAAGCCACCCATTGTGGAGACTTGAGAGACTGTGGCTTTGCACTCCCCAGGATGGTACAGTGGGCAAGCCACCCACTGTAGAGACTAGAGAGACTGTGGCTTTGCACTCCCCAGGATGGCACAGTGGGCAAACCAACCACTGTAGAGACTTGAGAGACTGTGGCTTTGCACTCCCCAGGATGGTACAGTGGGCAACCCACCCACTGTAGAGACTTGAGAGACTGTGGCTTTGCACTCCCCAGGATGGTACAGTGGGCAAACCAACCACTGTAGAGACTTGAGAGACTGTGGCTTTGCACTCCCCAGGATGGTACAGTGGGCAAGCCACCCACTGTAGAGACTAGAGAGACTGTGGCTTTGCACTCCCCAGGATGGTACAGTGGGCAAACCAACCACTGTAGAGACCTGAGAGACTGTGGCTTTGCACTCCCCAGGATGGTACAGTGGGCAACCCACCCACTGTAGAGACTTGAGAGACTGTGGCTTTGCACTCCCCAGGATTGAACAGTGGCCATGGAGGCCCCTCGTGGATCTGGCGTTGTGCACTCATCTGGCTGAGGTGCCCCCCTTCCCTTCCCCCTGAGGTGCCTGTAGTTTTGCTATCTGATGCCCCTGCAGTGTTCTCTCCGTTGGAGTCAGGTATCCTGTGTGGGCTTTGCCCATGTGATTTGGGCCCAGTGGCCCATGGACAATGCCTGCTACAATGATCGGACTTTAAAATGTATGTATATAAAGGTTTTAGATGTGTGATATATTTTTAGGCCAGTGATACAATATATTTCAATGTTTAGAATCATTTCCTTTTGTCTTTGCATTCTTCTGGGGGGTTTGAGGGGTGTAACTCTGAGTTGTTGCTATGCATTGATGTGTGTGTTGTAGTGGGTGAGGGTGGGGGTGGGTGTGTCGCGTATGTGTGTCCCCGTAATTTTTTGCCTCCCCCCTCCCCTGTATCGTAGGTGCAGTACTCACCATTGTCTTCTGCGCCGGCGTTCGTGCTCCTGGTAGAGGAGCAGGAAGACAATCGCTGGGAGGATGTGTAGTTCGGGTTCCATGCTGTCCAGATTCCTCGTGGGGTGTTTGGAGGTGAGAGTTTTCCGTTTGAAATGGCTGTTTCCGCCGTGTTTTTGTCGGCGGGGCTACCGCCCCGGAAAAGGTGGCGAATTGGTAGGTTGTGATAGGGTGGGCGGTACATTGACTCTCGCCTGTCTGTTGGCGGTGAACGCCACGCTGTTTGTTTGTCCCGCCGTGGCGGGCGTTGTGTTGAAATGGCGGTCTCTGTTGGCGGTTTCCGCCAGGGTCGGAATTCCATTTTATTTACCGCCAGACTGTTGGCGGTTTTACCGCCGCTTTAACACCGACCACCAGGGTTGGAATGACCCCCTTTGTTTGCTTTTTAAAGACTTAAGACACTTTATATCACTTTTCAGTGATATCTCTACAAATTCGCATTGCAACTTTATTCGTTTTGACCTACAATTATCCTGATAAATATTATGGCCCGTATTTATACTCCGTTTGTGCTGAATTAGCGTCGTTTTTTTCGACGCAAATTCGGCGCAAAACTAACGCCATATTTATACTTTGGCGTTAGACGCGTCTAGCGCCAAAGTATGGGCAAATAGCGTCATTTTTTTGCGTGAACGCCTTCCTTGCGTTAATGAGATGCAAGGAAGGCGTTCCCGTCTAAAAAAATTACGGCGACGCAAATGCGTCGTATTTATACTCCCGGGCAAAAATCACGCCCGGGAGTGGGCGGGTCAAAAAAACCCGCATTTGCGCCACTTTTTAACGCCTGGGTCAGGGTAGGCGTTAAGGGGCCTGTGGGCTCAAAATGAGCCCACAGGTGACCTCCCATGCCCCCAGGGACCCCCCCTGCCACCCTTGCCCACCCCAGGAGGACACCCAAGGATGGAGGGACCCATCCCAGGGACATTCAGGTAAGTTCAGGTAAGTATAATTTTTTATTTTTTTTAAATTTTTTTGGTGGCATAGGGGGGCCCCCCTACATGCCACTATGCCCAATGACCATGCCCAGGGGACATAAGTCCCCTGGGCATGGCCATTGGGCAAGGGGGCATGACTCCTGTCTTTACTAAGACAGGAGTCATTTAAATGGCGTCTGGCCGTCGATAAAAATGGCGCAAATCGGGTTGAGGCGATTTTTTTGCCTCAACCTGACTTGCCCCATTTTAAGACGCCCTAACGCCATTTTCCCCCTACGCCGGCGCTGACTGGTCTACGTGGTTTTTTTTCACGCACACCAGGCAGCGCCGGTCTGCTAGCGCCGGCTAACGCCATTCCATAAATACGGCGCCCGCATGGCGCTTCAGAATGGCGTTAGACGGCGCTAAATTTTTTGACGCTAAACTGCGTTAGCGCAGTTTAGCGTCAAAAAGTATAAATATGGGCCTATATATTTTTCTAAACACTGTGTGGAGTATTTTTGTGGTGCTATATGGTGGTATTGTATGCTTTATTGCACAAATAAGTTAAGCCTGACTGCTCGTGCCAAGCTACCAGAGGGTGGTCACAGGATAATCTTGGATTGTGTGTGATTTACCCTGACTAGAGTGAGGGCTTTTGCTTGGACAGGGGGTAACCTGACTGCCAACCAAAAACCCAATTTCTAACACCCTTTATTTGTTTAGTGCTGGTGGTGCCCCCTGTTTGCCCTCTTTGGCAAGGGTCGTCCCTAAAGTGGGCACAGAGCTGTTGGCCATTTCTGCCCTCCTTGGGGGCAGATCGGCCAATTTCTTTACGCCCATCTGCCCCCAAGGGGGACAGAATCCACTTAGGCACCAGGGATCCTGTGTGTGTGTGTTTCTTTTGTGTGGGAAGGGCGGTGCCACCTTTGGCAAGGGTCGCCCCCCAAAGGGGGCACGTTAGTGATGGCCATTTCTGCCCACCTTGGAGGCAGATCAGCCTATTTTTTTTTTAGGCCCATCTGCCTCCTAGTGGGGTAGAAGCCACTTAGGCACCAGGGACAATTTCTAAGTTCTTGGTGGTGGGGTGTTTGTCAACTGGCGAAGTATTTGTATTTGTGATTATAACAGTTTATTTCTTCTTTTTGTTCTAGTTCAAAGCTTTTTCTTCCTTTGCTGTGGATCCTTGTGGTTTTGGCAGTTGTTGTCCTACGTTTTGCATGGTTGCATGTTTTAGGTAAGTGAAAGCAATTTACTCCAAAGGAGTATTGTTGACATGCATGAATGACATGTTTGTAGGTGCTGTACTAAATGCAGTATTGTGTGTGAAATTGTCCTTAGATTTGAGCACAAGGATATTTGTGTTGTCATATGTCTAATTTGCTTTTTTCTTTTTTCTTTATAGTGGGATATCATTGGTGATTGCTGTGTCTGTGCAGAGTAGTTGCTGGTGAGTAGCTTTTTCAGGCAAGTGAGTGGTATAGTTTTTTAGTACATAACTCTTTGTGATAAAGCTACACTTTGTTTATTACTTATTTTAGTGCTGGTTGTTGTTGACAATCCATTTGTTGTTAGTGAGGATCATGGCTAGCCGCAGATTGACCGCTCAGCAGGTTGTTGGCATGCTCTTTGAGTCGTCTTCAGACCATGATTACGAGACTGACTGCATCTGAGGCAGAGGAGGAAGTGAGAGATTCTGGCAGTGAGTTTTCTGTCCAAGAGTATTCTTCTGATGAGGAAGCTACTCTCAGTGCAGATGAAGGTCCTGTTGTAGACGAGGACATTGATGTGCCAAGAGTGCAGCAGCCTGGGGCTGAAGGGTTTCCCATTAGAAGACCTGACACCTGGATTCACCCAAACATGGAGCAGCCACAGTTACCTGCATTTACTGGTCTCCCAGGGTGTAGAGTCAATACGGAAAACTTTTTGCCTGTCCATTTCTTTCACTTCTTTATGGACGATGTATTTTTGGAAGAGATTGTGGAGCAGACTAATTTGTATGCAGAGCAATTTTGAGGGACAACCCTGCCAGACTTAAGCCTCAGTCTAGAGCAGATCAGTGGGTTCCCACATATCTGAAAGAGATGAAAAAGTTTTTAGGTTTGACTTTTTTGATGGGGTTGATCAGGAAGCAGTCTCTGGCTTCTTATTGGTCTACTAGTCCCTTGATGGCAACGGCTATATTTCCTGCAACTATGACACGTAATCGCTATTTGCTTCTTCTTCGTATGCTTCATTTTGTAGACAATGCTTTAGCCTTGCCACGAGATCACCCTGATTGTGACCTTCTTTTTAAGATTAGGCCTGTCCTTGATCATTTTGTAGATTAGTTTTCAGAGGTCTATGTTCCAGGCAAAGAGATAAGTGTGGACGAGTCTTTGGTCCTTTTAAAGGGGCGTTTAGTTTTTAAGCAGTACATTTCTACTAAGAGGGCATTGTATGGGATTAAATTGAGTATGCTGTCAGAAAGAAGTACAGGATATGTGTATAATTTCTGGGTCTACACTGGTAGGGATTCCATTATTGACCCTCCTGGTTGTCCGACCACTTTTGGAGTTAGCGAAAAAATTGTGTGGGAACTTGGTAGACGACTGTTTAGCAAAGGTCACCATTTGTACGTAGATAATTTCTACACTGGAGTGCAGTTGTTCAAAGAGTTGTGTAGAATGGACGCTGTTGCTTGTGGCACAATCCATTCTAACCGGAAAGGCTATCCAAGGGAGCTTGTCTGTAAAAAACTTGAGAGGGGACAGTGCAGTGCCTTGCAGAATAATGAGCTGCTAGCTCTGAAATTTTCAGACAGGAGGGATGTGTACATGCTATCTACCATCAATGATGAGAGTACTTCCCCTGTGACTGTTTGGGGTCAGGTTGCGGAAGTGCGCAAACCTGCGTGCATTTTGGACTACAATAGGCACATGGGTGGTGTTGATAGAGTAAATCAGGGGTTGGAACCTTACACTGCTCTTCGTAAGTCTTACGTGTGGTATAAAAAGTTGGTCCTACATTTATTTCATTTGGCAACTTTTAATGCTTTTATTGTGTTCAAGGATTGTTCACCTGAGTCAAGGATGACATTTGGTAAATTTCAGGAGTCAGTGATAGAGAGCCTTATTGTGGTGGAACGGGCAACAGCTCCAAGAGCAGAAGAGGTGGAGGAAGTTGCTAGATTGAAAGATCGCCACTTTCCAGATCACATTCCTCCCACTCCCAAAAAAGACTTGCCCACAAAGAAATGTAGAGTATGTGCCCGGAGATCAATCTGGAGGGAGAGCCGGATGCACTGCCCCGAATGCCCTTCAAAGCCTGGGCTGTGTGTTCCCGGCTGTTTTAGAAGTTACCACACAAGGAAAAACTTTTGAGAAATACCATGAGCGTAAACTGCCTATTTTATATTTTCATATGTTCAGTTTCACGGTTGGCATCACTGTAATGTATTTAGTTAGAGCTTTTGTGTTTGTAGTTTTGTACTTATTTTATAATTAGTTAGTAGTTTCTTTGTTGTTTATAAACAAAAAAAAGTGATGGCTGTGTGTGTGGGGTGGCGCTTGGCTGGCGGTGTGCTTGGGGTGGCGCTTGGCTGGCGGTATGGGTGGGGTGGCGCTTGGCTGGCGGTGTGCGTGGGGTGGCACTTTGCTGGCAGTATGGGTGGGGTGGTGCTTGGCTGGCAGTGTGCTTGGGGTGGCGCTTGGCTGGCGGTGTGCTTGGGGTGGCGCTTGGCTGGCGGTATGGGTGGGGTGGCGCTTGGCTTGTGGTGTGCTTGGGGTGGCGCTTGGCTGGCGGTATGAGTGGGGTGGCGCTTGGCTGGCGGTGTGCGTGGGGGGGTGCTTGGCTGGCGGTATGGGTGGGGTGGCGCTTGGCTAGCGGTGCCAGCCAAACGCCAGTCCACACACAATCAGCTGGTGTGATTGCTGTATCAGGCATGTGGCGTATGAAAGTGATGGGCCCTTGACTGGCGCTGTCTGTGGATGCAAGTGTTGTAATGTGCTGGGCCCGTGCCTGACGGCGTGACTGGTATTGTGCATGTCATGTATGAAAGCTGTGTGAATGGACTGTAAAGCGGTTGGTGCCTTGCCGTGGCTTTACAGCTCACGAGCTGTGAGTCATTGGTTCAGTTTTTTGGCCTTTCAGTTATTATCAGTGCATTTCATTTTTGTGAAATCTCTTGTTAATAAAATTTGATCTACTGAACCATCACTCACCCTCGTGCCAAATCCAACCAGTATGTGTGGTACAAATGACAAAACCTTCTCCGCTGTAATCAGGCGACGCAGCACACTTGAGACACGCTAGGTGTCTCAGGTGGGACCCCGATGATGAAGCATACCACCAACTTGGTTGGTGGGTGAGGGGTCTTTTTCACATAACCTAAGTGCATTTCTTTTCACAATTTTTGTGTTTGGCACATCATAGACGTATGTGGACACATCAAAATGATATATTACAAAACTACCTGTGTTTGGTGGGGAGGGGGCACCTATGTTTTTGGTCCTGGGTGCGGCCTTCATCTAGGAAAACCTACCAAACCCAGTCATATTTTAAAACTAGACACCCCAAGGAGTCCAGGGTGGTATGGCTTGCGTGGATCCCCCAACATTTTCTCACCCAGACTCCTCTGCAAACCTCAAAATTTGCTTAAAAAAGCATATATTCCTGACTTTCGTTTGTACGATCACCGCTCCAGCACAAAATTCCTACTCCCCAGCATTCCCCTCAGTCGCCCAAGTAAAATGACACCTCACTTGTGTGGGTCCCTAAAGCAGAGTCAGCCTAAAGATGTATAAAAGAATATGTCCTTATCAACTCGCTGTGCTATCCCATCTATCTCTTTGGCTTTATTCTGTTGCAGGCACCTGGCCCATCCACACAAGGGAGGTATCATTTTTATCCGGAGACTTGGGGGAACGCTGGGTGGAAGGAAGTTTGTGGCTTCTCTCAGATTCTAGATCTTTCTCTCACCGAAATGTGAGGAAAATGTGTTTTGTTAGCCAGATTTTTAGGTTTGCAAAGGATTCTGGGTAACCGAACCTGGTCAGAGCCCCACAAGTCACCCCATCTTGGATTCCCCTAGGTCTCTTGTTTTTAAAAATGCACAGGTTTGGTAGGTTTCCCTAGGTGCCGGCTGAACTAGAAGCCAAAATCTACAGGTAGGAACTTTGCAAAAAACACCTCTGTTTTCTGTCAAAAAATGGGATGTGTCCATGTTGTGTTTTGGGGCATTTCCTGTTGCGGGCTCTAGGCCTACCCACACAAGTGAGGTATCAATGTTATCGGGAGACTTGGGGGAAAGCTGGGTGGAAGAAAATTTGTGGCTCCTCTCAGATTCCAGAATTTTCTGTCACTGAAATGTGAGGAAAATTAGTTTTTTTAGCCAAATTTTGAGGTTTGCAAAGGATTCTGGGTAACAGAATCTGGTCAGAGCCCCACAAGTCACCCCATCTTGGATTACCCTAGGTCTCTAGTTTTAAAAAATGCACAGGTTTGGTAGGTTTCCCTCGGTGCCGGCTGAGGTGGAGGCCAAAATCTACAGGTAGGCACTTTGCAAAAAACACCTCTGTTTTCTGTAAAAAAATGGGATGTGTCCACGTTGTGTTTTGGGGCATTTCCTGTCGCGGGCGCAAGGCCTACCCACACAAGTGAGGTATCATTTTTATCAGGAGACTTGGGGGAACATAGAATAGCAAAACAAGTTTTATTGCCCCTTGTCTTTCTCTACATTTTTTCCTTCCAAATATAAGATAGTGTGTAAAAAAGACGTCTATTTGATGAATGCCCTGTAATTCACATGCTAGTATGGGCACTCCGGAATTCAGAGATGTGCAAAAAGCCACTGCTCCTCAACACCTTATCTTGTGCCCATTTTGGAAATACAAAGGTTTTCTTGATAGCTATTTTTCACTCTTTATATCTCAGCAAATGAATTGCTGTATACCCAGTATAGAATGAAAACCCACTGCAGGGTGCAGCTCATTTATTGGCTCTGGGTACCTAGGGTTCTTGATGAACCTACAAGCCCTATATATCCCCGCAACCAGAAGAGTCCAGCAGACGTAACGGTATATTGCTTTAAAAAATCTGACATTGCAGGAAAAAGTTACACAGTAAAACGTAGAGAAAAATTGCTGTTTTTTTCACCTCAATTTCAATATTTGTTTTTTTCAGTTGTTATTTTCTGTAGGAAACCCTTGTAGGATCTACACAAATTACCCCTTGCTGAGTCCAGAATTTTGTCTGCTTTTCAGAAATGTTTAGGTTTCTGGGATCCAGCATTGGTTTCACACCCATTTCCGTCACTGACTGGAAGGAGACTGAAAGCACAAAAAGCATAAAAATGGGATATGTCCCAGTTAAATGCCAAAATTGTGTTGAAAAGATTTTTTTTTTATTCATGTCTGCCTCTTCCAGAAAGCTGGGAAGCTTGTGATTTTAGCACTGCAAACCCTTTATTGATGCCATTTTCAGGGACAAAACCACAAGCCTTCTTCTGCAGCCCCTTTTTCCCATTGTTTTGAAAAAAAACGAAATTTTCACTGTATTTTGGCTAATTTCTTGGCCTCCTTCAGGGAAACCCACAAAGTCTGGGTACCTCTAGAATCCCGAGGATGTTGGAAAAAAAGGACACAAATTTGGCTTGGCTAGCTTATGTGGACAAAACGTTATGAGGGCCTAAGCGCAAACTGCCCCAAATAACCAAAAAAAGGCCTGGCACAGGAGGGGGAAAAGGCCTGGCAGCGAAGAGGTTAAGATAAAGGCAATCGAACGTTCCGACATGTTACAGCAAGCATTAATGTAGTTACTGGATCTTTTCCCAAACATATTAATGATTTCAGCAACCATTTTCAATTAATGACATACTTCTTATGTAAAAGTAACGGCTTGTCTCTTATGTAAAGAAGAAATACTTGTCTTGAATCTTTGCCTAAATACATTGATGTTTTCTGGAATCGTTAAACAGTTGCCCAGTAATTACATAGTTCATATGTAAAAATAATGGAATGCCTTTTGTATGTAAAAGAAAAATCTTTGATGATAAATGAAGTGGAATGGATTTCTTCAATTACAGCCCACAACGGTTAGTCATCCTAGATATTGATTCACACTGTACTTCCACTCTGAGGTCTACTGCCCTAAAATATTTGGAACAGCATCTAGGGTGGGCTGAACTCCAAAGCATATATATTATATTGTTCAACATGCTATAATAGTGCTAAAAGGAAACTGCATTTAGTCATCAACTCTACTTACATTTCAAGGGCATAACGATTGGGAAAGCATGTGCCCTTATGGGGTTTCCAAACAAATTAGGACATTCCAAAATATATCCGGGGTAGGAAAAATGAAAAACTAAGAAACGGTATCAAAATGCATGCACAGAAAGTATATGATCAAATTTAAGGCCTGTCTGTTATACGTCAATGTTACACCTACATGTTTAAGGTCTTTAAAAATACCTTGTAGATTTAAGAAATATTGTATCTTCATCTCCTGCCAGCAACTGCAACTGTTTCCAGGTCTTGCAAAAGCAGCACAAACTTTCCAAATTCAATTATATTTTGTAAGTTTGTGCCGCTTTTATGTAAAAAAAAATGATGCAAATGCGATACTGAAAAAGTATAAATCAAGCCCTTAATGTCTCTCTTACATCCATTGTCATGTCATGTTTTTGCAATATTAGCTGGCAATTTTCCCTAAGATTCCTTTGTCTTTGCGAGTATATGTGCATGCATTGTATAATTTAGACCTTTTGGGTTACCATTTTGCTATTTGCTAAGTATGTACTGGTAGTCATCTTGTGGTGCTTACAGTGTTTTTATAAAGTTTTCATTGTTACCGTTTTAGATCAAGTTTATTTCAACAATATGTATAGGGGTAATATTTGGCATTGAGTACATACCAATGTGTAACGTGTATGTAGGAAATCAGCGTGCGCGCTATGAATATTTTTTATGTGTTGATGTTGTGATGTCCCGACCTTCTTGCAGGGGCTTCTATTGAAGAATATGGCAAATGGATTTGAAATGGACTTGTAGTGCGTAGATGCAACCTAAACATATTTGAATACTTTTGAGCTCAAACTTGCCAATGTTTGGTAAAGCCCTGTGTGTAACAATTATAGATCGAGCCGTTATTTGAAATAAAGCAAAACTTTGAACTACTATTTGATATTTTAATTAGTAGGCCATAGGACCTCCAATGTACCTCTTATGTTCTAGATTAAAATGATATAATACTTAAGTACAGCAATGCCCACCACGAGCAAGACATTTGAAATGTTAATTAGTGCCTCTCAAAACCTTCTACCTTGTATTTCATTGTTCTGACCTTTTGAAGGTTGTGAAACTCCATCTGAAGGTAGGTTTTCCAAAATGACATGTCTCTGAAATAGGATCATTTGCTCACTGCTGGGATCTGAATAGTGTTTACCTTGGTGTACATCACTTTCTTTAGCTTATATCATACCTGTGGTTCATCAAATAGGCACTTTGCTCTACATTAAATCAGTTTGAGGCTCTAGAAAACACCAAACAAGCTCAGTTCACAATCAGATTCGTGGGGAAAATAACATACACAGAACATATCGTTTAAATACAATCTGTTGAAGCTTTAGTATGCAACACAAATACTTTTCGGTTTTTTTCATTTTAAACATTAACATTCTTCGGACATTGAAATGCCTTTCGTTTATGATATGGCAATTTTAGAAGATGTCTGCAACAATACTACTTACAATTATGGGAGAGATTTTCTCAACAAAGTGGTGCACGCCTGCACAGCAAGCAAAGTTGCTGTGCTGCGTTGCTTCGCCTGGAGAAAGCAGAACTGCTTCTTATCTTCAGATAAATGCACAAACCTGTTCTCTTTATGCTCAGATGCAGTTTGTGGTGGCTAGCACCAAAATAGACATCCGTGCGCTATAATGCAAGGGTGTCTGCATTGGGTACTGGACAGTTTTGTGCAGGGTTTTCCTGCACAACAAATAGCCTTTGAGGACATTTCCTCTCTGCATGTGTGCTGCAGCATGCAGTACACCTGAAACGAGGAAACAAAGAGGAGAAATAAATATATTTATCCTCTTTATAAAGGTCTAAGGGAGGCACAGGACTTGGGGCCAGATGTAGCAAGCAGTTTTGCCCATTCTGTGTCTATGGGAAAATGTGTTCGTATATATGGCCCTTGGTGTGCAAATCCTTACCTCTAAGTCTTTGTGGATATGGGTTTTCACTAAACACTTGAGTGGCTACAGGGAAGCACTCATGCAGCACCACTAAAACACCTAACTGAAGCAAAGTTACACAAGGTAACACAAATGTGTGCCTTGTGTTACCTTTCTTTTTTGAAAATAGGAAAAGGATTTTGCATTTGGTCTGTGTTAAAAAAGTCAAAATCTTTCAAAGTCTGGGTCAAGATTTTTTGTTAATGAAGTAAGGCACAAAATAACTTTGAGTAATAACAGTTTCACTTTAGGTTTCATTCTAGCAGTGACCCAGGCCACCAGAGTGCATGTGCATGGAACTGTGAGGTGGGTGTTCTCTCCCAGCACTTTTTACCCTGTCTTTGTACCACTCCATATCTCGAGACTAGAGGAGTAGTTTCTTGACCCTTCACTGTCCCCATTCATTAATTGCTTGACCACACAATATCACATAGTATTAGAGCTTTGGGTGAGGTCATTTAGGTTTGCTGTCGACCTGGCCTACTGAGGCTTTGACAAGAATAGAAAGAAGGGATGGGAGAGGCTATTCTTTAAGTTCTTCCTCCACTGGGGGAATTAGCCCTGTGACGACACAGGGCAAGGCAGCTTTGAGCTATGCACTATGCTCCACTCTTCCCCTTTTTAGTAGCACAGCAAGTATAGGTCCACATTTCTCCTATGATCTGAGAAAAGTTATTAGTGAACATATACTACTTCAAACTAAGTCAGCAAATAAGCCATACATGGCACTAAATTCACTAAATTCAAATAAAGGGAATCTTGAAAGAAAATGTACAATAACAATGAAAAGTTAGTACTCATACACCATCAAGGCTCTACAAGACCTTGTAAAGAAAGCAAAGCAAAACACTACTCACACTGTATCTTAATAACTGCTAGACCAGAAAAGGAACGTCATAAAAGCATTAATGAATTCCAGAATCCAGCGTGCATTGATATGAAGGTGTCAGAGCCTGAAGAGCTACGTGATTGTCTGGCAAATGATTTTATCAATAAAACAGAAAACCTTGACAACATAGTCCCATTATCCATCGCTCCCCCTGCTGCAAAAGATGTCTTCACCAACTCAACATAAGATTGTAGCAGCTGTGCATCACTAGTAAATCCACTGCCCAGGATATATTTTCAATAACGTCATCACCAAAAGCTCTGTGACCATCTCAGCGAGGGGTACAGTAAATCATCCTCTGGTGACAGTCACCTTCCCAAGAGAACTCAAAATGACAAACATAAAACCTATGTGAAAAAACAGGGTCTTGATTTCTTTGATTGTAACAACAACCAACCAATAGTTAAGGATCCTTTCTGAGGCAAACAGATTGCGAGATCTGGATTAAAGCAAATACCACAGTTATTTAAAGATAACCTGTTCTTGCAGTACTAAGTTGGTCTGTTCTGTGACTAAGGCATCACTGATTGTGAGATGATAACCAAAGAATTGTTGACTGAAGGAGGGTGGTTCTCCACTTCTCATTTGATTTTTCATTGCTGTTAGACCCATATCCCAACCTCAAATTCCCAAAGGATCCTAATGACTTCGAATTTAATGGAACCCTTGTTTACAGGATGCTCGTCATACTATTTTCTCTCTAAGCCTCTGAACCATTCAATTCTACCATGGGTGTACCTCGAAACTCCAACTTGCTCCCCTTCAGTTTACCATCTACCCCAAATTACTACCTAATCTGATGTCCTCTTATAAATTCACCTGCTGTAACTAAGCTGCAGATAAACATTTTTTCCTAAAGCTCAAAACTTTATCTGATATTGACTCCTTGGGGAATCGCTGACAAGAAATTGATACTGACTGTTTGCTAACCTCCTCAAACTCTACAACAGAAAATCAAGATCATTTTATGTGGCAACTGGATGATCTACCAGATTAATTTCACATTTCCCTAAGAACTAAGACCACTACCTCAATTCTCAGTGGAAGTAAGGAACCTTGGGGTAACCATGGACTGCAATCTAGCCTGTATACCATATATAATCAAGTGTGCAAGAAAAACCTCCATGTGGTGAGTTGATTTATTTTCCCTTACCTTTGGTTCCCAATCAAGTACATGCATTGGTATTCTCCCACCTTGACTACACCAAGGAGTTATATCACGGAGCAACCCTGTTAATGCTGTTAATGCTTTCTAAACTACAGACAATGAAACATGTGGTCACCAAACAGCTTCATTGCCTACTAAAGAGGAACCATATAGTACCTAGTCTTATTTTTCTTCACTCTCCCAATACATTAGAGCGTTTTACATAGCTGACTGAGTGATCCAGAGGAATAGACCACTTTTCCTACAATAAAACTGCACATATCACCAAGCAAGGCCTCTGCGCTCCAAGTTGCATTCACTGCAGGCTGTGCTTCCCTTCAAAATGACATGAACTGACAGAACCTTTTTCTCAGTCCATTCAGTCAAACTTTGGAAATGAATGCCTCCTTTAAAAAGGAGAATTGACAGTCATTTCTTATTACAGAAAACATTCCATCCTTGTAACTAGAGATACATATATAGTTTGAACTATACAAGTGTGAGCTGGCATGGCTTCATCTAGTTTCATTATTTTCATGACAACGTGCATAGTCCCTTGAATATGTCTTAGAAACTTAGACACCCCCACCAACATCCCTAACGTAGAACAAATTACACCTAACACACTTCAGCCATGCACTCTGAAGGACCACCCAGAAATCAATAAATTACAATTCAGCATCCTGGTATCACATCCATCAATGCAGTGTGAATGGTTTTCTTGCTCTGTCTCCAGTCTGCTGTCCATTGAGAGGTTCTTCTACACTGAGACTGACTTTCTTTATTTGGCTTCTGCCCGCTGTCTCCTGGGTGTTTCAACATGAGTATTCTCTGCTGCAACCTGAAAGTAATTTGGGCTGTACACACAATATCAATGTCATTACAGCAAACTAGCTTCTTCTCCTGTGACAGAATGAATCTATGCGCCACCCAGCCACAATTCCTCCCCCTATCTCCATGTACGAAAAGAAATGAAGTGCATAAACATTTTATTGCAGATATGAGGATCTACACTTAAACTATAGAACGCTGTCATACATTTCTGACCCACTTTTAGATCTGATTGGTAACTGCTTCAGCTGCCCCACAGTGCTTACACTATCCTGACACAGATAGAGGGGCATTCTTTGATCTTTAGTGAGCCTTGTGTACACTGGAATAAACAATATGGAGGGTATCGCCCATATCGCCCCTAGTCCCTGAGCTATCAAACTACAAACAACAAGGCAGAATGAACAAGCAGGATACATTTAATCGTTCCTGTGGACAATGACACCATTAATTGTCACTGGAAGTACATTTATTCTTTGAAATAATTATATCACTTTTTCCACAGATTTCAGTACATTTTTCTGCGACACATTAACCTGAGGTTATGCCATGCGGAATATTTAAAAAATGTAAAACAAATACGTAACAAGCATTAATGGACAAACAGTTACCAACGTTCTCTAGGGGATTCCTTGTAACTTCCAAAGTTAGAGGAAAGGTGCTTGCGACCAGTCCTCTGCGCAGAGAATATATTTATTTGAAAGGAATTCATGTTTTTCCAGTGACAATTAATGGTGTCAGTGCGTATAGGAACAATTTAATTTAATCCCCTTGTTCATTCTGCCTTGTTTGTGATTTGTACACTGGAATCATCGTTCACATCCTTGTAACACTAAAAGCAGCAGTGCTACTCTCAGGACGCAAATTGGTGTTGGCTGAAAGGATAGATGTAATGCATCACACATGATAAAATACCACAAAGTAGCTATAAACATGATGTGATGGGAGTTATTTGTATTGCTTTCAGCGGGAAAAAAATACAACTTTCTTGGCAGCAGCTGTTCCAAGCTTCATGTAGATAGGCATACGAGTTTTAAACTGTAATGTTTAGTGAGTATACAAAAGCTATTTAACATAAGATGCAAGAGAGGTCTAGGCGCTGCAGTCCTCTCTCCTCTACTCTCCATTGGAGTCTGTGAGCTGAGCAGCCTGAGCTACTGGGGGCTCGCGGGAGCAAGAACAGCATCATCAATTGTGGCGAGTAAACAGCAGGCATCCATAAACGTAGGTGAGCAAACATACAACCACAACTTGACTCACGGCATCAGACCAACAGGTAATGGCACATAGAGGTGGCATCCAATCATATTCTGGCACCCATATACACTGTGATAAACATACAAACACCTGTAGAAGGCCTGAGGACCGGCAGGGTGCGTTGGGCCTGACTGGATTCGGCGCAGAATGAGTACACTGAAGACCAGGTTATACTTTGCACTCTGCCTCGCGCGGCTGGATATCTGTCCATACCTGAGGATGCACTAGGCTTCAGCAGTAGCTGACTCTTCCAGAACAACTGCACACATCACCAACTTATTCGCCTTCATCCCCGGGGCTCTGCAACAGTCCTTGCTTTTATAATGTTCCATCGGGATGGCTGACTTTGGGCCAGATGTGCGAAACATTTTAGCAGCCGCACAGAGTCACATTCGCATGTACCTCTGTAAAACTGTGATTCAGTAACCTGTTATTGCATCACAATTTGGCTCTGCGATTCGGTATTAGTAGAGGTGTGTTTAAGGTGTCTCTTCCTAATACCGAATCGCAGTGGGATGTTTGAATTTTTGCGACTGATAAGTGTTTGCAAAACATTTACAGGTTACCATCAATTTCAAATTGGTGGTAACCCTTTTGCAAATAAGAAGAGGTCCCCATGAGACCCCTTCCCCTTCATGAATGTCTGTAGAAGCATTTTTTAAGAGCAGACTGTGGTCCCATAAAACACTGCATGTTATTTATAAATTAAAAGAAAACTTTTCATTTTGTTTTTTAAACGTGCCCTGTTTTCTTCTAAGGAAAATGGGCTGCATTTGAAAAGAAGATTGCTATGTTGAAAAGCAGTCACAGACATGGTAGTATGTTGACCCCAGCAGGCCACCGTCCCTCTGGTTTTGAGATTCCCCCTGGGTTTGCCCAGCAAAACCTACCTCATGAATAATAATGAGGTAGGTCTATTTGCAAGCCACTGTGAATCGCAAATGAAACTCAATGGAGTTTCATACGTTTAAAAATCAGATTTCCTAATTGCACTTTGCATGGAATCGCAATTAGGAACTATCAATTTCTAATGTACATACATGTGACCCAAAGTTTCTAGCTTTGTGCATGGTCTGGATGAGGTTGCAGATTATTCTGTTTTTGCTGTTTCTTGCAGTGCTTTCTGGGGAGGGTTACAGCCAGGATTCGCACAACTCTGGTAAGGTCTTTTGGATTTTTTTGCCAGCTGGTGGTACACTCCTACGTCCAGGGTGGATATTAATGGGAATGATGCTGTGGCTTCCTTTTTATCCCCCTTCCCGGGTTGCTCCGTCAGACTCTCACAGTTGCTTTCTTCCTTACTTTCCAAGGCTGTTCTTGGGTACACTCTTTTGAATTACGCTATGTTGCTTGTCTCAGTGATCATGGTTCCTTTACATTGAGTTACACTCTATATCCTTTTTTCGTGTGGTGTCCGTTTTTTCCAACCAGAATACAGGTCTTTTAGGGCCACTCTGTCTCCTCTCTGGATCCTGCTGTCCTTAGCTTATCAGGCCTCTGTCACCCACTGATTATTTTTTGCTATCCTCTTCTGGCTGTATTCTGCAACTAGCCTGTTTGGTTTTCACTCTGTTTTTGTTGGGAACACGTATCTGACCTTCATCCCAAACATCAGTGATTGCGTACTACCATATACTCTCAGAAAATTGAGAAGCACCCACTCGGGCCCTTCCCTTTGATATGGTCTGATTTCAAGCACTTAAGCCATGATGCACATAAATCTCTCCATGTCTCTGTTCACCTGTGACTTTCAAGGGGTTATGCACCAATGTGTCATGTTCATGCTCTATAGATATGCTTGAAATTCACATCTAAAATGGGGATCCGTTGTCAGACCTCACTGTCATCAAGAGGCTGAAAACTGCAAACATTTATTCCTTCATGGGGCTTTACATTTTTAGACGCTGTTGATTCTACCAGTTCCACCACTTGGAACTGAGACTATGGGCCTCATTACAACTTTGGCAGTCTTTTCGGAAGACTGCCGCAGTGGCGGCCCCCAAACTACACCATGTTGGCGGTAATCCGACTGCAGTATTATGACTCACACTGTGAAGACCGCCAAAAGACAGCCACAAATTACACCGTGAAGAGACAGGAGGGCGGGAAACAGGCAGTTCCACCACCAGCACCACCAGCCCGACCGAATTCTACGAATCACTACAGCGGTTCTTTCATGCCAGAAAACCATTGGCGGTGCGAACTGCCATGCTCAGAACCCGCTACTGTCAGAACATTGAACAGTTTGAATAACCAACACCTGGCACACATACACACACCAGACACACCTATGTACTGCACTATATAACACACCCCCACACAACCCACAATCCTTTGCTAGAAAATCAATTTTCACAGACACCGAGAGCAGGCAAATACACTTATATAGCACCATTACATCATACGTATATCTCCCTCAGCACACACCACACAACTGTACTACCAAATCAAAACACACATAAAGAGCACACACACACCACTAGCATCCATCACCCACTACGCACCACCCACGCATGCCCCATCAATCACCCTACACTTCACCCTTACACACACAACACCACCCCCTCAAAACAACCACTACCATGTCCCCACAAAAGCACCCACGGTTCACAGATGAGAAGTTGAGGGTCATGATGGATGAACTTGTCAGGGTAGAGCCACAACTGTTTGGAGCACTGGTCCAGCAAACCTCGATAGCCAGAAAAAAGGTGGAATGACCTACGGGGGAAGGTGCGTTCCATGGCATCACAACACCAGATTGCGGTGTAGAAGACTGGCGGTGGGCCCGCTCCTCCTCCCCCACAGTTCACATCTTGGGAGGAGAAGGTCTTGGACATTCTGCATCCCGTGCGCCTGACTGGAATTCCTGGGGAACTGGACTCTGGTAAGTACCCACAACGTTCATGTCACACAATTGTAGGGTCCTGCATGCTTCCTCACCACCCATATACTCCCCAATGTACTGCATGTCTTACTACACATCCCACCTATCCACCTAATGCCCCTCTCCTATATGCCACACCTCCACCCAGCCCAACTGCCCACATAGTCCTTGGCAAAGGCACAAATAGCGTTGGCTAAAACTATCACTACAACTCCCACAATGCACTAGCCCATCTACGTGAATACCTGGAATGTGCACATCATATCACATCTCTTGCATTTATGACTTTTGTACTAGGTATACCAACTAGATGGTATGACTGAGGACCACTACATGACAATTACAGCAATGCAGTGGCACAACACAATGCCAAACATGGCTAAACACAGCTACAGCACTGTGACTAATCCAATTGGCCACTACTCAGGAGCCACAACCCATAAATTGACCCACCATGGTATGGAATGTAAGATGGCAGACTCTATGCACATGCACAACATGCACAGACAGGCCAATTAACATTGTATACTCACATACCCTTCTCTCACTGGGACACCATACTGCAATGTCCAGCCATTTCCTTTCACAACTAGCAAGCCTGAATAGTCACTAGCTAACAAAGCAGAACAGTCATGTGAACTATCAGACAGTACCAATACCCATCCACACAGTCAGAGTTCCTAAACCTTAATGACACCAACCTAAATGGAGTATGGTACACATGCCTCAGACCACTAACTACCACCAATGGCATGATGTGCAGCATCTGTCATTGTCATTGCAGGGAATCACGTCGAGCCACTGTAAGCATATGATACAGAGATAACCAAAAACATGTTCAATGTAACTCCCTCTTCCACTCCATCCACAGGTACCCCTGCCTGTGTCACCATGGAGAGGATACCAGAGACTGTCAGCCATCCTCAGGATGAAGGCCCCATTGAAGACAACACGCCTGGAATTCTGGACACTGACGACCTACCTGGCCCATCTGGACACATGGTCAGTCTATGACTCCCTGCCTCACCCTGCCCACATCAATCACCCCAACCCTGTGGCTTCTACATCACAGCCAACCCTTCGTCCCCAAACCTGTGTCCCAAGGACTGCTCAAACTATTGTGTGCCCCACAGTACAGGGACCTGAGTCGACCCCCAACACCCCAGACAATTAAGATCCTGCAAACACTGAGAGTGGGCACAACATGTTGTACAGAAAGTACCAATCAGGATGGAAGGCATGGAGCTACACAAAGCACCTTTGTAGCACATAGATTTTGTGCCCAGTGTAGAATACTTCCTCATCACGGCCCCCCCAGAGATTACCTATGCATCACCAGTCACAGAATATTCAACATAAATAACTTTAGCTGCCATCTGTCATGTAAAACCCTCAATTCTCAAATTGTTTAGCAAAGGTTAAAGACTATGAATGCCTCAAGTCATAGGTAGCGGAGGCACATATTTCAATATCACAATCAGTGGGTGGAATGACATGAGAACAGGATAATGCAGCAAACATAGCTCAATACTGGTCTGTGCATTGGAGATGTGAATCTAGGAAACTTCAGTGAGTACACTTGTTAGAGTTGAGACACTTTTACTGTGCACCTTGCATTCAATCAGTCAGCTACCCCAACACACACATACGGATAGGACCACATTACACCCCCATTGATGAATCAACTCAGGAGGACTATTGTCAGCAAAATATGTGGATATACAACCCTTGCAAACCCACACTCACCATACCTGTATGTCACTGGAAGTCCTGATTGATGAGCCCAGTCCTTGAGTCAGCTGTACCTTCCTCCTCTGCATCCTTATCACTTGCTATGTCAGCATTACCAGCCAATGGTCCAGCTGCCTCACCCTCATCAGCTAGCAATGGTATCTGAAGTCTCAGGGCTAGATTGTGGAGCATGCAGCAAGTTACTATTATCTGGCATGCCGTTTAGGGAGAATTGAGGAGGGCACCTTGTGAGAAAGTAGCCTCTTTCTAGCCTTGTTACCCCCACTTTGGGCCTGTTTGTGAGTGTATGTCAGGGTGTTTTCACTGTCTCACTGGTATCCTGCTTGCCAGGGCCCAGTGCTCATAGTGAAAACCCTATGTTTTCAGTATGTTTGTTATGTGTCACTGGGTCCCTGCTAGTCAGGACCCCAGTGCTCATAAGTTTGTGGCCTATATGTATGTGTTCCCTGTGTGGTGCCTAACTGTCTCACTGAGGCTCTGCTAACCAGAACCTCAGTGGTTATGCTCTCTCATTTCTTTCAAATTGTCACTAACAGGCTAGTGACCAATTTTTACCAATTTACATTGGCTTACTGGAACACCCTTATAATTCCCTAGTATATGGTACTGAGGTACCCAGGGTATTGGGGTTCCAGGAGATCCCTATGGGCTGCAGCATTTCATTTGCCACCCATAGGGAGCTCTGACAATTCTTACACAGGCCTGCCACTGCAGCCTGAGTGAAATAACGTCCACGTTATTTCACAGCCATTTTACACTGCACTTAAGTAACTTATAAGTCACCTATATGTCTAACCTTTACCTGGTAAAGGTTAGGTGCAAAGTTACTTAGTGTGAGGGCACCCTGGCACTAGCCAAGGTGCCCCCACATTGTTCAGAGCCAATTCCCTGAACTTTGTGAGTGCGGGGACACCATTACACGCGTGCACTACATATAGGTCAATACCTATATGTAGCTTCACAATGGTAACTCCAAATATGGCCATGTAACATGTCTAAGATCATGGAATTGCCCTCTCTATGCCATCCTGGCATTGTTGGCACAATTCCATGATCCCAGTGGTCTGTAGCACAGACCCTGGTACTGCCAAACTGCCTTTTCTGGGGTTTCACTGCAGCTGCTGCTGCTGCCAACCCCTCAGACAGGTTTCTGCCCCCCTGGGGTCAAGCCAGGCTTGTCCCAGGATGGCAGAACAAAGGACTTCCTCTGAGAGAGGGTGTTACACCCTCTCCCTTTGGAAAATGGTGTGAAGGCAGGGGAGGGGTAGCCTCCCCCAGCCTCTGGAAATGCTTTCTTGGGCACAGATGTGCCCAATTCTGCATAAGCCAGTCTACACCGGTTCAGGGACCCCTTAGCCCCTGCTCTGGCGCGAAACTGGACAAAGGAAAGGGGAGTGACCACTCCCCTGACCTGCACCTCCCCTGGGAGGTGTCCAGAGCTCCTCCAGTGTGCTCCAGACCTCTGCCATCTTGGAAACAGAGGTGCTGCTGGCACACTGGACTGCTCTGAGTGGCCAGTGCCACCAGGTGACGTCAGAGACTCCTTGTGATAGGCTCCTTCAGGTGTTGCTAGCCTATCCTCTCTCCTAAGTAGTCAAACCCTCTTTTCTGGCTATTTAGGGTCTCTGTCTCTGGGGAAACTTTAGATAACGAATGCAAGAGCTCATCCGAGTTCCTCTGCATCTCTCTCTTCACCTTCTGCCAAGGAATCGACTGCTGACCGCGCTGGAAGCCTGCAAACCTGCAACATAGTAGCAAAGACGATTACTGCAACTCTGTAACGCTGATCCTGCCGCCTTCTCGACTGTTTTCCTGCTTGTGCATGCTGTGGGGGTAGTCTGCCTCCTCTCTGCACCAGAAGCTCCGAAGAAATCTCCAGTGGGTCGACGGAATCTTCCCCCTGCAACCGCAGGCACCAAAAAGCTGCATTACCGGTCCCTTGGGTCTCCTCTCAGCACGACGAGCGAGGTCCCTTGAATCCAGCGACTCTGTCCAAGTGACCCCCATAGTCCAGTGACTCTTCAGTCCAAGTTTGGTGGAGGTAAGTCCTTGCCTCACCTCGCTGGGCTGCATTGCTGGGAACTGCGACTTTTGCAGTTACTCCGGCCCCTGTGCACTTCCGGCAGAAATCCTTTGTGCACAGCCAAGCCTGGGTCCACGGCACTCTAACCTGCATTGCACGCCTTTCTAAGCTGTCTCCGGCGACGTGGGACTCCTTTGTGCAACTTCGGTGAGCACCGTTTCACGCATCCTTGTAGTGCCTGTTTCTGGCACTTCTCCGGGTGCTACCTGCTTCAGAGAGGGCTCCTTGTCTTGCTTGACATCCCCTCTCTCTGCTGGTCCAATTTGCGACCTCCTGGTCCCTCCTGGGCCTCAGCAGCGTCCAAAACCGCAACCGCACGATTTGCAGTTAGCAAGGCTTGTTGGCGTTCTTTCAACGGGAAAACACTTCTGCACGACTCTCCACGGAAAGAGGAATCCGTCCACCAAAGGGGAAGTCTCTAGCCCTTTTCGTTCCTGCAGAAACCTCAGCTTCTTCTGTCCAGTAGAAGCTTCTTTGCACCCACAGCTGGCATTTCCTGGGCATATGCCCATCTCCGACTTGCTTGTGACTTTTGGACTTGGTCCCCTTGTTCCACAGGTACCCTAGATTGGAAATCCACAGTTGTTGCATTGTTGGTTTGTGTCTTTCCTGCATTATTCCTCTAACACGACTTCTTTGTCCTTAGGGGAACTTTAGTGCACTTTGCACTCACTTTTCAGGGTCTTGGGGAGGGTTATTTTTCTAACTCTCACTATTTTCTAATAGTCCCAGCGACCCTCTACAAGGTCACATAGGTTTGGGGTCCATTCGTGGTTCGCATTCCACTTTTGGAGTATATGGTTTGTGTTGCCCCTATCCCTATGTTTCCCCATTGCATCCTATTGTAACTATACATTGTTTGCACTGTGTTCTAAGACCATACTGCATATTTTTGCTATGGTGTATATATATCTTGTGTATATTTCCTATCCTCTCACTGAGGGTACACTCTAAGATACTTTGGCATATTGTCATAAAAAAATAAAGTACCTTTATTTTTAGTATAACTGTGTATTGTGTTTTCTTATGATATTGTGCATATGACACTAAGTGGTACTGTAGTAGCTTCACACGTCTCCTAGTTCAGCCTAAGCTGCTCTGCTAAGCTACCATTATCTATCAGCCTAAGCTGCTAGACACCCTATACACTAATAAGGGATAACTGGGCCTGGTGCAAGGTGCAAGTACCCCTTGGTACTCACTACAAGCCAGTCCAGCCTCCTACATTGGTTGTGCAGCGGTGGGATAAGTGCTTTGAGACTACTTACCACTCTTGTCATTGTACTTTTCATAAGAGAAAAATATACAAAACAAGGTCAGTGTATATACACATAGCCAAAAAGTTTTGCATTTCCTCTTTTCACTCTTTTCTAAGTGCTGAAAAGTACTTCTAAACTTTCAAAAAGTTCTAAAAAGTTTTAAAAGTTTTTTTCTCTGTCTTTCTAAAAGCTCTGACAAACTTTTTATCTCTTACTATCACTTTAACTCTCTCTAAAAATGTCTGGCACAGGCCAAAATGTTGATCTGTCCAAACTTGCATATGATCACCTTAGCTGGAAAGGAGCAAGGAGTCTCTGCATAGAGAGAGGTTTGAGTGTAGGGAAGAATCCTTCCTTAGAACTGTTAATTAACATGCTTAGAGTACAGGATAAGGCCATAAGTGCCCAATCTGTTGAAAAAGTAGCTAATGGTTCTCAATCTGATCCAGGGACTCCCCCAGGAAAAGATTCAGGAAAGAAACTTCCTAGCCTGCCCATTACTAGACAGTCTAGCATAGTTGGTAATGATGATGAGCCACACCATATAAATAGTGTTGTCTCACATCATAGCAAAAGCATTTATTCTCACCATACTGGTAGTGATGTTTCTGTTAGCCAAGCTGTTAGGGTGCCCTCTGTAAGGGACAGGTCTCCTTCTGTTCATTCCCATCATACCTCTGTATCTAGAAATGTCCCTCCCACCCACCCTGATGACAGATTGTTAGAAAGGGAGCTCAATAGATTGAGAGTGGAACAAACCAGACTGAAGCTTAAAAAGCAACAGCTGGATTTGGATAGACAGTCTTTAGAATTAGAGAAGGAAAGACAGAAGTTGGGTTTAGAAACCCATGGTGGCAGCAGCAGTATTCCCCATAGTCATCCTGCAAAAGAGCATGATTCCAGGAATCTGCACAAGATAGTTCCCCCTTATAAGGAGGGGGATGACATTAACAAGTGGTTTGCTGCACTTGAGAGGGCCTGTGTTGTACAGGATGTCCCTTAAAGGCAGTGGGCTGCTATCCTATGGCTACCATTTAGTGGAAAAGGTAGGGATAGGCTCCTTACTGTGAAAGAAAATGATGCTAATAATTTCCAAGTTCTTAAGAATGCACTCCTGGATGGTTATGGCTTAACCACTGAACAATACAGGATAAAGTTCAGAGAGACCAAAAAGGAGTCTTCACAAGACTGGGTTGATTTCATTGACCATTCAGTGAAGGCCTTGGAGGGGTGGTTACATGGCAGTAAAGTTACTGATTATGACAGCCTGTATAACTTGATCCTGAGAGAGCATATACTTAATAATTGTGTGTCTGATTTGTTGCACCAGTACCTGGTAGACTCTGATCTGACCTCTCCCCAAGAATTGGGAAAGAAGGCAGACAAATGGGTCAGAACAAGGGTGAACAGAAAAGTTCATACAGGGGGTGACAAAGATGGCAATAAGAAGAAAGATGGTGAAAAATCTCAAGATAAGCATGGGGATAAGGGTAAAACCAAAGATCCCACTTCAAATCTTAAACACTCTTCAGAGGGTGGGGATAAAACAAATTCTTCCTCTTCTTCCCAACCTGCACACATTAAAAAGCCTTGGTGCTTTGTGTGTAAAAATAGAGGCCATAGGCCAGGGGATAAGTCCTGTCCAGGTAAACCCCCTGAGCCTACCACCACTAATACATCAAGCTCTAGTGCCCCTAGCAGTAGTGGTACTAGTGGTGGGACTGCTGGCAACAGTCAAGTTAAGGGTGTAGTTGGGTTCACTTTTGGGTCCATAGTAGAAACTGGGGTAGTCAGTCCCAAGACAGTTTCTGTCACACCTAGTGGCATTGGCCTTGCCACACTGGCTGCTCGTCCCCTTACAATGGATAAGTACAGGCAGACAGTTTCAATAAATGGTGTTGAGGCCTTGGCCTACAGGGACACAGGTGCCAGTATCACTTTGGTGACTGAAAACCTAGTGCACCCTGATCAACACATCATTGGACAACAGTATAAGATTATTGATGTCCATAACTCCACTAAGTTTCTTCCCTTAGCTATAATTCAGTTTAGTTGGGGTGGAGTTACTGGCCCTAAGCAGGTGGTGGTATCACCTAGCTTACCTGTAGACTGTCTCTTAGGTAATGACCTAGAGGCCTCAGGTTGGGCTGATGTAGAGTTTTATGCCCATGCAGCAATGCTGGGCATCCCTGAGGAATTGTTCCCTCTCATTTCTACAGAAATGAAAAAGCAAAGGAGAGAAGGCCTGAAAACTCAGGATCCCTCTCCATCAACAGGTAAAAAGGGTATCACAGTATCCCCTAACCACCCTACCATTCAGGATACCATTCCTGTGGTGGGAGAAACCTCTCCTGGGGTGGCACCTGTTCCAAGGGAATCATCAGTTGGCAAAACTGTACTCCCTGAGGTGGAAGTACCTCTCTGTGGGATAACTAACATTGGTGAGAAAAAGAGCACCATTTTAGTTAACATGGAGCATCCCTCCAACCCTCCCAGAGAAACTTTAGTGCAGAAACCCTGCACTGCCTCACAACACTTAGGACAGCATCCCTGCCCTAGTGTGGAGCTCATAGGACAGCATCCCTGCCCTGCTCCAACTCAAGAGAAACAGCATCCCTGTTCTCTCTTCCAGCCATATGGACAAAGTTTTTGCCCAGCTATGGCTTTACTGAGACAGCATCCCTGTCTGGCATTTCCATCATTACAAATAGGTTCAGTGGATAATTCCCACTGCTCTAAACTAAAACTTACTGATAGAAACTCTGAAAATACATCTTCACATTGTTGCTTAGCTAAAAAACTTCAAACAGGGTGGTTTACATCCCCACAGGGAAGTAACCATATAGTGGATGATAAAGGGAGTAACCAGTCTATTGCAGAGCTACTCTCTACTTATCACCACTTATACAATAAAGTCTCAACTGGCCAAGGTTAGCCTTATTGTCCTTCGTTTGGGGGGGGGTTGTGTGAGAAAGTAGCCTCTTTCTAGCCTTGTTACCCCCACTTTGGGCCTGTTTGTGAGTGTATGTCAGGGTGTTTTCACTGTCTCACTGGTATCCTGCTTGCCAGGGCCCAGTGCTCATAGTGAAAACCCTATGTTTTCAGTATGTTTGTTATGTGTCACTGGGTCCCTGCTAGTCAGGACCCCAGTGCTCATAAGTTTGTGGCCTATATGTATGTGTTCCCTGTGTGGTGCCTAACTGTCTCACTGAGGCTCTGCTAACCAGAACCTCAGTGGTTATGCTCTCTCATTTCTTTCAAATTGTCACTAACAGGCTAGTGACCAATTTTTACCAATTTACATTGGCTTACTGGAACACCCTTATAATTCCCTAGTATATGGTACTGAGGTACCCAGGGTATTGGGGTTCCAGGAGATCCCTATGGGCTGCAGCATTTCTTTTGCCACCCATAGGGAGCTCTGACAATTCTTACACAGGCCTGCCACTGCAGCCTGAGTGAAATAACGTCCACGTTATTTCACAGCCATTTTACACTGCACTTAAGTAACTTATAAGTCACCTATATGTCTAACCTTTACCTGGTAAAGGTTAGGTGCAAAGTTACTTAGTGTGAGGGCACCCTGGCACTAGCCAAGGTGCCCCCACATTGTTCAGAGCCAATTCCCTGAACTTTGTGAGTGAGGGGACACCATTACACGCGTGCACTACATATAGGTCAATACCTATATGTAGCTTCACAATGGTAACTCCGAATATGGCCATGTAACATGTCTAAGATCATGGAATTGCCCCCTCTATGCCATCCTGGCATTGTTGGCACAATTCCATGATCCCAGTGGTCTGTAGCACAGACCCTGGTACTGCCAAACTGCCTTTTCTGGGGTTTCACTGTAGCTGCTGCTGCTGCCAACCCCTCAGACAGGTTTCTGCCCCCCTGGGGTCAAGCCAGGCTTGTCCCAGGATGGCAGAACAAAGGACTTCCTCTGAGAGAGGGTGTTACACCCTCTCCCTTTGGAAAATGGTGTGAAGGCAGGGGAGGGGTAGCCTCCCCCAGCCTCTGGAAATGCTTTCTTGGGCACAGATGTGCCCAATTCTGCATAAGCCAGTCTACACCGGTTCAGGGACCCCTTAGCCCCTGCTCTGGCGCGAAACTGGACAAAGGAAAGGGGAGTGACCACTCCCCTGACCTGCACCTCCCCAGGGAGGTGTCCAGAGCTCCTCCAGTGTGCTCCAGACCTCTGCCATCTTGGAAACAGAGGTGCTGCTGGCACACTGGACTGCTCTGAGTGGCCAGTGCCACCAGGTGACGTCAGAGACTCCTTGTGATAGGCTCCTTCAGGTGTTGCTAGCCTATCCTCTCTCCTAAGTAGCCAAACCCTCTTTTCTGGCTATTTAGGGTCTCTGTCTCTGGGGAAACTTTAGATAACGAATGCAAGAGCTCATCCGAGTTCCTCTGCATCTCTCTCTTCACCTTCTGCCAAGGAATCGACTGCTGACCGCGCTGGAAGCCTGCAAACCTGCAACATAGTAGCAAAGACGACTACTGCAACTCTGTAACGCTGATCCTGCCGCCTTCTCGACTGTTTTCCTGCTTGTGCATGCTGTGGGGGTAGTCTGCCTCCTCTCTGCACCAGAAGCTCCGAAGAAATCTCCCGTGGGTCGACGGAATCTTCCCCCTGCAACCGCACGCACCAAAAAGCTGTATTACCGGTCCCTTGGGTCTCCTCTCAGCACGACGAGCGAGGTCCCTCGAATCCAGCGACTCCGTCCAAGTGACCCCCACAGTCCAGTGACTCTTCAGTCTAAGTTTGGTGGAGGTAAGTCCTTGCCTCACCTCACTGGGCTGCATTGCTGGGAACCGCGACTTTTGCAGCTACTCCGGCCCCTGTGCACTTCCGGCGGAAATCCTTTGTGCACAGCCAAGCCTGGGTCCACGGCACTCTAACCTGCATTACACGACTTTCTAAGTTGGTCTCCGGCGACGTGGGACTCCTTTGTGCAACTTCGGCGAGCACCGTTTCACGCATCCTCGTAGTGCCTGTTTCTGGCACTTTTCCGGGTGCTACCTGCTTCAGAGGGCTCCTTGTCTTGCTCGACGTCCCCTCTCTCTGCTGTTCCAATTTGCGACCTCCTGGTCCCTCCTGGGCCTCAGCAACGTCCAAAAACGCCAACTGCACGATTTGCAGTTAGCAAAGCTTGTTGGCGTTCTTTCGGCGGAAAAACACATTTGCACGACTCTCCACGGCGAGAGGAAGCTGTCCACCAAAGGGAAAGTCTCTAGCCCTTTTCGTTCCTGCAGAAACCTCAGCTTCTTCTGTCCAGTAGAAGCTTCTTTGCACCCACAGCTGGCATTTCCTGGGCATATGCCCATCTCCGACTTGCTTGTGACTTTTGGACTTGGTCCCCTTGTTCCACAGGTACCCTAGATTGGAAATCCACAGTTGTTGCATTGTTGGTTTGTGTCTTTTCTGCATTATTCCTCTAACACGACTTCTTTGTCCTTAGGGGAACTTTAGTGCACTTTGCACTCACTTTTCAGGGTCTTGGGGAGGGTTATTTTTCTAACTCTCACTATTTTCTAATAATCCCAGCGACCCTCTACAAGGTCACATAGGTTTGGGGTCCATTCGTGGTTCGCATTCCACTTTTGGAGTATATGGTTTGTGTTGCCCCTATCCCTATGTTTCCCCATTGCATCCTATTGTAACAGGTCTCCTTCCGTTCATTCCCATCATACCTCTGTATCTAGAAATGTCCCTCCCACCCACCCTGATGACAGATTGTTAGAAAGGGAGCTCAATAGATTGAGAGTGGAACAAACCAGACTGAAGCTTAAAAAGCAACAGCTGGATTTGGATAGACAGTCTTTAGAATTAGAGAAGGAAAGACAGAAGTTGGGTTTAGAAACCCATGGTGGAGGCAGCAGTATTCCCCATAGTCATCCTGCAAAAGAGCATGATTCCAGGAATCTGCACAAGATAGTTACCCCTTATAAGGAGGGGGATGACATTAACAAGTGGTTTGCTGCACTTGAGAGGGCCTGTGTTGTACAGGATGTCCCTTAAAGGCAGTGGGCTGCTATCCTATGGCTACCATTTAGTGGAAAAGGTAGGGATAGGCTCCTTACTGTGAAAGAAAATGATGCTAATAATTTCCAAGTTCTTAAGAATGCACTCCTGGATGGTTATGGCTTAACCACTGAACAATACAGGATAAAGTTCAGGGAGACCAAAAAGGAGTCTTCACAAGACTGGGTTGATTTCATTGACCATTCAGTGAAGGCCTTGGAGGGGTGGTTACATGGCAGTAAAGTTACTGATTATGACAGCCTGTATAACTTGATCCTGAGAGAGCATATACTTAATAATTGTGTGTCTGATTTGTTGCACCAGTACCTGGTAGACTCTGATCTGACCTCTCCCCAAGAATTGGGAAAGAAGGCAGACAAATGGGTCAGAACAAGGGTGAACAGAAAAGTTCATACAGGGGGTGACAACGATGGCAATAAGAAGAAAGATGGTGAAAAATCTCAAGATAAGCATGGGGATAAGGGTAAAACCAAAGATCCCACTTCAAATCTTAAACACTCTTCAGAGGGTGGGGATAAAACAAATTCTTCCTCTTCTTCCCAACCTGCACACATTAAAAAGCCTTGGTGCTTTGTGTGTAAAAATAGAGGCCATAGGCCAGGGGATAAGTCCTGTCCAGGTAAACCCCCTGAGCCTACCACCACTAATACATCAAGCTCTAGTGCCCCTAGCAGTAGTGGTACTAGTGGTGGGACTGCTGGCAACAGTCAAGTTAAGGGTGTAGTTGGGTTCACTTTTGGGTCCATAGTAGAAACTGGGGTAGTCAGTCCCAAGACAGTTTCTGTCACACCTAGTGGCATTGGCCTTGCCACACTGGCTGCTTGTCCCCTTACAATGGATAAGTACAGGCAGACAGTTTCAATAAATGGTGTTGAGGCCTTGGCCTACAGGGACACAGGTGCCAGTATCACTTTGGTGACTGAAAACCTATTGCACCCTGATCAACACATCATTGGACAACAGTATAAGATTATTGATGTCCATAACTCCACTAAGTTTCTTCCCTTAGCTATAATTCAGTTTAGTTGTGGTGGAGTTACTGGCCCTAATCAGGTGGTGGTATCACCTAGCTTACCTGTAGACTGTCTCTTAGGTAATGACCTAGAGGCCTCAGGTTGGGCTGATGTAGAGTTTTATGCCCATGCAGCAATGCTGGGCATCCCTGAGGAATTGTTCCCTCTCATTTCTACAGAAATGAAAAAGCAAAGGAGAGAAGGCCTGAAAACTCAGGATCCCTCTCCATCAACAGGTAAAAAGGGTATCACAGTATCCCCGAACCACCCTACCATTCAGGATACCATTCCTGTGGTGGGAGAAACCTCTCCTGGGGTGGCACCTGTTCCAAGGGAATCATCAGTTGGCAAAACTGTACTCCCTGAGGTGGAAGTACCTCTCTGTGGGATAACTAACATTGGTGAGAAAAAGAGCACCATTTTAGTTAACATGGAGCATCCCTCCAACCCTCCCAGAGAAACTTTAGTGCAGAAACCCTGCACTGCCTCACAACACTTAGGACAGCATCCCTGCCCTAGTGTGGAGCTCATAGGACAGAATCCCTGCCCTGCTCCAACTCAAGAGAAACAGCATCCCTGTTCTCTCTTCCAGCCATATGGACAAAGTTTTTGCCCAGGTATGGCTTTACTGAGACAGCATCCCTGTCTGGCATTTCCATCATTACAAATAGGTTCAGTGGATAATTCCCACTGCTCTAAACTAAAACTTACTGATAGAAACTCTGAAAATACATCTTCACATTGTTGCTTAGCTAAAAAACTTCAAACAGGGTGGTTTACATCCCCACAGGGAAGTAACCATATAGTGGATGATAAAGGGAGTAACCAGTCTATTGCAGAGCTACTCTCTACTTATCACCACTTAGACAATAAAGTCTCAACTGGCCAAGGTTAGCCTTATTGTCCTTCGTTTGGGGGGGGGGGGGGGTGAGAAAGTAGCCTCTTTCTAGCCTTGTTACCCCCACTTTGGGCCTGTTTGTGAGTGTATGTCAGGGTGTTTTCACTGTCTCACTGGTATCCTGCTTGCCAGGGCCCAGTGCTCATAGTGAAAACCATATGTTTTCAGTATGTTTGTTATGTGTCACTGGGTCCCTGCTAGTCAGGACCCCAGTGCTCATAAGTTTGTGGCCTATATGTATGTGTTCCCTGTGTGGTGCCTAACTGTCTCACTGAGGCTCTGCTAACCAGAACCTCAGTGGTTATGCTCTCTCATTTCTTTCAAATTGTCACTAACAGGCTAGTGACCAATTTTTACCAATTTACATTGGCTTACTGGAACACCCTTATAATTCCCTAGTATATGGTACTGAGGTACCCAGGTTATTGGGGTTCCAGGAGATCCCTATGGGCTGCAGCATTTCTTTTGCCACCCATAGGGAGCTCTGACAATTCTTACACAGGCCTGCCACTGCAGCCTGAGTGAAATAACGTCCACGTTATTTCACAGCCATTTTACACTGCACTTAAGTAACTTATAAGTCACCTATATGTCTAACCTTTACCTGGTAAAGGTTAGGTGCAAAGTTACTTAGTGTGAGGGCACCCTGGCACTAGCCAAGGTGCCCCCACATTGTTCAGAGCCAATTCCCTGAACTTTGTGAGTGCGGGGACACCATTACACGCGTGCACTACATATAGGTCAATACCTATATGTAGCTTCACAATGGTAACTCCGAATATGGCCATGTAACATGTCTAAGATCATGGAATTGCCCCCTCTATGTCATCCTGGCATTGTTGGCACAATTCCATGATCCCAGTGGTCTGTAGCACAGACCCTGGTACTGCCAAACTGCCTTTTCTGGGGTTTCACTGCAGCTGCTGCCAACCCCTCAGACAGGTTTCTGCCCCCCTGGGGTCAAGCCAGGCTTGTCCCAGGATGGCAGAACAAAGGACTTCCTCTGAGAGAGGGTGTTACACCCTCTCCCTTTGGAAAATGGTGTGAAGGCAGGGGAGGGGTAGCCTCCCCCAGCCTCTGGAAATGCTTTCTTGGGCACAGATGTGCCCAATTCTGCATAAGCCAGTCTACACCGGTTCAGGGACCCCTTAGCCCCTGCTCTGGCGCGAAACTGGACAAAGGAAAGGGGAGTGACCACTCCCCTGACCTGCACCTCCCCTGGGAGGTGTCCAGAGCTCCTCCAGTGTGCTCCAGACCTCTGCCATCTTGGAAACAGAGGTGCTGCTGGCACACTGGACTGCTCTGAGTGGCCAGTGCCACCAGGTGACGTCAGAGACTCCTTGTGATAGGCTCCTTCAGGTGTTGCTAGCCTATCCTCTCTCCTAAGTAGCCAAACCCTCTTTTCTGGCTATTTAGGGTCTCTGTCTCTGGGGAAACTTTAGATAACGAATGCAAGAGCTCATCCGAGTTCCTCTGCATCTCTCTCTTCACCTTCTGCCATGGAATCGACTGCTGACCGCGCTGGCAGCCTGCAAACCTGCAACATAGTAGCAAAGACGACTACTGCAACTCTGTAACGCTGATCCTGCCGCCTTCTCGACTGTTTTCCTGCTTGTGCATGCTGTGGGGGTAGTCTGCCTCCTCTCTGCACCAGAAGCTCCGAAGAAATCTCCCGTGGGTCGATGGAATCTTCCCCCTGCAACCGCAGGCACCAAAAAGCTGCATTACCGGTCCCTTGGGTCTCCTCTCAGCACGACGAGCGAGGTCCCTCGAATCCAGCGACTCTGTCCACGTGACCCCCACAGTCCAGTGACTCTTCAGTCCAAGTTTGGTGGAGGTAAGTCCTTGCCTCACCTCGCTGGGCTGCATTGCTGGGAACCGCGACTTTTGCAGCTACTCCGGCCCCTGTACACTTCCGGCGGAAATCCTTTGTGCACAGCCAAGCCTGGGTCCACGGCACTCTAACCTGCATTGCACTACTTTCTAAGTTGGTCTCCGGCGACGTGGGACTCCTTTGTGCAACTTCGGCGAGCACCATTTCACGCATCCTTGTAGTGCCTGTTTCTGGCACTTCTCCGGGTGCTACCTGCTTCAGAGAGGGCTCCTTGTCTTGCTCTACGTCCCCTCTCTCTGCTGGTCCAATTTGCGACCTCCTGGTCCCTCCTGGGCTTCAGCAGCGTCCAAAAACGCCAACAGCACGATTTGCAGTTAGCAAGGCTTGTTGGCATTCTTTTGGCGGGAAAACACTTTTGCACGACTCTCCACGGCGAGCGGAATCCATCCACCAAAGGGAAAGTCTCTAGCCCTTTTCGTTCCTGCAGAAACTTCAGCTTCTTCTGTCCAGTAGAAGCTTCTTTGCACCCACAGCTGGCATTTCCTGGGCATATGCCCATCTCCGACTTGCTTGTGACTTTTGGACTTGGTCCCCTTGTTCCACAGGTACCCTAGATTGGAAATCCACAGTTGTTGCATTGTTGGTTTGTGTCTTTCCTGCATTATTCTTCTAACACGACTTCTTTGTCCTTAGGGGAACTTTAGTGCACTTTGCACTCACTTTTCAGGGTCTTGGGGAGGGTTATTTTTCTAACTCTCACTATTTTCTAATAGTCCCAGCGACCCTCTACAAGGTCACATAGGTTTGGGGTCCATTCGTGGTTCGCATTCCACTTTTGGAGTATATGGTTTGTGTTGCCCCTATCCCTATGTTTCCCCATTGCATCCTATTGTAACTATACATTGTTTGCACTGTGTTCTAAGACCATACTGCATATTTTTGCTATGGTGTATATATATCTTGTGTATATTTCCTATCCTCTCACTGAGGGTACACTCTAAGATACTTTGGCATATTGTCATAAAAAAATAAAGTACCTTTATTTTTAGTATAACTGTGTATTGTGTTTTCTTATGATATTGTGCATATGACACTAAGTGGTACTGTAGTAGCTTCACACGTCTCCTAGTTCAGCCTAAGCTGCTCTGCTAAGCTACCATTATCTATCAGCCTAAGCTGCTAGACACCCTATACACTAATAAGGGATAACTGGGCCTGGTGCAAGGTGCAAGTACCCCTTGGTACTCACTACAAGCCAGTCCAGCCTCCTACATTGGTTGTGCAGCGGTGGGATAAGTGCTTTGAGACTACTTACCACTCTTGTCATTGTACTTTTCATAAGAGAAAAATATACAAAACAAGGTCAGTGTATATACACATAGCCAAAAAGTTTTGCATTTCCTCTTTTCACTCTTTTCTAAGTGCTGAAAAGTACTTCTAAACTTTCAAAAAGTTCTAAAAAGTTTTAAAAGTTTTTTTCTCTGTCTTTCTAAAAGCTCTGACAAACTTTTTATCTTTTACTATCACTTTAACTCTCTCTAAAAATGTCTGGCACAGGCCAAAATGTTGATCTGTCCAAACTTGCATATGATCACCTTAGCTGGAAAGGAGCAAGGAGTCTCTGCATAGAGAGAGGTTTGAGTGTAGGGAAGAATCCTTCCTTAGAACTGTTAATTAACATGCTTAGAGTACAGGATAAGGCCATAAGTGCCCAATCTGTTGAAAAAGTAGCTAATGGTTCTCAATCTGATCCAGGGACTCCCCCAGGAAAAGATTCAGGAAAGAAACTTCCTAGCCTGCCCATTACTAGACAGTCTAGCATAGTTGGTAATGATGATGAGCCACACCATATAAATAGTGTTGTCTCACATCATAGCAAAATCATTTATTCTCACCATACTGGTAGTGATGTTTCTGTTAGCCAAGCTGTTAGGGTGCCCTCTGTAAGGGACAGGTCTCCTTCTGTTCATTCCCATCATACCTCTGTATCTAGAAATGTCCCTCCCACCCACCCTGATGACAGATTGTTAGAAAGGGAGCTCAATAGATTGAGAGTGGAACAAACCAGACTGAAGTTTAAAAAGCAACAGCTGGATTTGGATAGACAGTCTTTAGAATTAGAGAAGGAAAGACAGAAGTTGGGTTTAGAAACCCATGGTGGCAGCAGCAGTATTCCCCATAGTCATCCTGCAAAAGAGCATGATTCCAGGAATCTGCACAAGATAGTTCCCCCTTATAAGGAGGGGGATGACATTAACAAGTGGTTTGCTGCACTTGAGAGGGCCTGTGTTGTACAGGATGTCCCTCAAAGGCAGTGGGCTGCTATCCTATGGCTATCATTTAGTGGAAAAGGTAGGGATAGGCTCCTTACTGTGAAAGAAAATGATGCTAATAATTTCCAAGTTCTTAAGAATGCACTCCTGATGGTTATGGCTTAACCACTGAACAATACAGGATAAAGTTCAGAGAGACCAAAAAGGAGTCTTCACAAGACTGGGTTGATTTCATTGACCATTCAGTGAAGGCCTTGGAGGGGTGGTTACATGGCAGTAAAGTTACTGATTATGACAGCCTGTATAACTTGATCCTGAGAGAGCATATACTTAATAATTGTGTGTCTGATTTGTTGCACCAGTACCTGGTAGACTCTGATCTGACCTCTCCCCAAGAATTGGGAAAGAAGGCAGACAAATGGGTCAGAACAAGGGTGAACAGAAAAGTTCATACAGGGGGTGACGAAGATGGCAATAAGAAGAAAGATGGTGAACAATCTCAAGATAAGCATGGGGATAAGGGTAAAACCAAAGATCCCACTTCAAAATCTTAAACACTCTTCAGAGGGTGGGGATAAAACAAATTCTTCCTCTTCTTCCCAACCTGCACACATTAAAAAGCCTTGGTGCTTTGTGTGTAAAAATAGAGGCCATAGGCCAGGGGATAAGTCCTGTCCAGGTAAACCCCCTGAGCCTACCACCACTAATACATCAAGCTCTAGTGCCCCTAGCAGTAGTGGTACTAGTGGTGGGACTGCTGGCAACAGTCAAGTTAAGGGTGTAGTTGGGTTCACTTTTGGGTCCATAGTAGAAACTGGGGTAGTCAGTCCCAAGACAGTTTCTGTCACACCTAGTGGCATTGGCCTTGCCACACTGGCTGCTTGTCCCCTTACAATGGATAAGTACAGGCAGACAGTTTCAATAAATGGTGTTGAGGCCTTGGCCTACAGGGACACAGGTGCCAGTATCACTTTGGTGACTGAAAACCTAGTGCACCCTGATCAACACATCATTGGACAACAGTATAAGATTATTGATGTCCATAACTCCACTAAGTTTCTTCCCTTAGCTATAATTCAGTTTAGTTGGGGTGGAGTTACTGGCCCTAAGCAGGTGGTGGTATCACCTAGCTTACCTGTAGACTGTCTCTTAGGTAATGACCTAGAGGCCTCAGGTTGGGCTGATGTAGAGTTTTATGCCCATGCAGCAATGCTGGGCATCCCTGAGGAATTGTTCCCTCTCATTTCTACAGAAATGAAAAAGCAAAGGAGAGAAGGCCTGAAAACTCAGGATCCCTCTCCATCAACAGGTAAAAAGGGTATCACAGTATCCCCTAACCACCCTACCATTCAGGATACCATTCCTGTGGTGGGAGTAACCTCTCCTGGGGTGGCACCTGTTCCAAGGGAATCATCAGTTGGCAAAACTGTACTCCCTGAGGTGGAAGTACCTCTCTGTGGGATAACTAACATTGGTGAGAAAAAGACCACCATTTTAGTTAACATGGAGCATCCCTCCAACCCTCCCAGAGAAACTTTAGTGCAGAAACCCTGCACTGCCTCATAACACTTAGGACAGCATCCCTGCCCTAGTGTGGAGCTCATAGGACAGCATCCCTGCCCTGCTCCAACTCAAGAGAAACAGCATCCCTGTTCTCATTTCCAGCCATATGGACAAAGTTTTTGCCCAGCTATGGCTTTACTGAGACAGCATCCCTGTCTGGCATTTCCATCATTACAAATAGGTTCAGTGGATAATTCCCACTGCTCTAAACTAAAACTTACTGATAGAAACTCTGAAAATACATCTTCACATTGTTGCTTAGCTAAAAATCTTCAAACAGGGTGGTTTACATCCCCACAGGGAAGTAACCATATAGTGGATGATAAAGGGAGTAACCAGTCTATTGCAGAGCTACTCTCTACTTATCACCACTTAGACAATAAAGTCTCAACTGGCTAAGGTTAGCCTTATTGTCCTTCGTTTGGGGGGGAGTTGTGTGAGAAAGTAGCCTCTTTCTAGCCTTGTTACCCCCACTTTGGGCCTGTTTGTGAGTGTATGTCAGGGTGTTTTCACTGTCTCACTGGTATCCTGCTTGCCAGGGCCCAGTGCTCATAGTGAAAACCCTATGTTTTCAGTATGTTTGTTATGTGTCACTGGGTCCCTGCTAGTCAGGACCCCAGTGCTCATAAGTTTGTGGCCTATATGTATGTGTTCCCTGTGTGGTGCCTAACTGTCTCACTGAGGCTCTGCTAACCAGAACCTCAGTGGTTATGCTCTCTCATTTCTTTCAAATTGTCACTAACAGGCTAGTGACCAATTTTTACCAATTTACATTGGCTTACTGGAACACCCTTATAATTCCCTAGTATATGGTACTGAGGTACCCAGGGTATTGGGGTTCCAGGAGATCCCTATGGGCTGCAGCATTTCTTTTGCCACCCATAGGGAGCTCTGACAATTCTTACACAGGCCTGCCACTGCAGCCTGAGTGAAATAACGTCCACGTTATTTCACAGCCATTTTACACTGCACTTAAGTAACTTATAAGTCACCTATATGTCTAACCTTTACCTGGTAAAGGTTAGGTGCAAAGTTACTTAGTGTGAGGGCACCCTGGCACTAGCCAAGGTGCCCCCACATTGTTCAGAGCCAATTCCCTGAACTTTGTGAGTGCGGGGACACCATTACATGCGTGCACTACATATAGGTCAATACCTATATGTAGCTTCACAATGGTAACTCCGAATATGGCCATGTAACATGTCTAAGATCATGGAATTGCCCCCTCTATGCCATCCTGGCATTGTTGGCACAATTCCATGATCCCAGTGGTCTGTAGCACGGACCCTGGTACTGCCAAACTGCCTTTTCTGGGGTTTCACTGCAGCTGCTGCCAACCCCTCAGACAGGTTTCTGCCCCCCTGGGGTCAAGCCAGGCTTGTCCCAGGATGGCAGAACAAAGGACTTCCTCTGAGAGAGGGTGTTACACCCTCTCCCTTTGGAAAATGGTGTGAAGGCAGGGGAGGGGTAGCCTCCCCCAGCCTCTGGAAATGCTTTCTTGGGCACAGATGTGCCCAATTCTGCATAAGCCAGTCTACACCGGTTCAGGGACCCCTTAGCCCCTGCTCTGGCGCGAAACTGGACAAAGGAAAGGGGAGTGACCACTCCCCTGACCTGCACCTCCCCTGGGAGGTGTCCAGAGCTCCTCCAGTGTGCTCCAGACCTCTGCCATCTTGGAAACAGAGGTGCTGCTGGCACACTGGACTGCTCTGAGTGGCCAGTGCCACCAGGTGACGTCAGAGACTCCTTGTGATAGGCTCCTTCAGGTGTTGCTAGCCTATCCTCTCTCCTAAGTAGCCAAACCCTCTTTTCTGGCTATTTAGGGTCTCTGTCTCTGGGGAAACTTTAGATAACGAATGCAAGAGCTCATCCGAGTTCCTCTGCATCTCTCTCTTCACCTTCTGCCAAGGAATCGAATGCTGACCGCGCTGGAAGCCTGCAAACCTGCAACATAGTAGCAAAGACGACTACTGCAACTCTGTAACGCTGATCCTGCCGCCTTCTCGACTGTTTTCCTGCTTGTGCATGCTGTGGGGGTAGTCTGCCTCCTCTCTGCACCAGAAGCTCCGAAGAAATCTCCCGTGGGTCGACGGAATCTTCCCCCTGCAACCGCAGGCACCAAAAAGCTGCATTACCGGTCCCTTGGGTCTCCTCTCAGCACGACGAGCGAGGTCCCTCAAATCCAGCGACTCTGTTCAAGTGACCCCCACAGTCCAGTGACTCTTCAGTCCAAGTTTGGTGGAGGTAAGTCCTTGCCTCACCTCGCTGGGCTGCATTGCTGGGAACCGCGACTTTTGCAGCTACTCCGGCCCCTGTGCACTTCCGGCGGAAATCCTTTGTGCACAGCCAAGCCTGGGTCCACGGCACTCTAACCTGCATTGCACGACTTTCTAAGTTGGTCTCCGGCGACGTGGGACTCCTTTGTGCAACTTCGGCGAGCACCATTTCACGCATCCTTGTAGTGCCTGTTTCTGGCACTTCTCCGGGTGCTACCTGCTTCAGAGAGGGCTCTTTGTCTTGCTCGACGTCCCCTTTCTCTGCTGGTCCAATTTTCGACCTCCTGGTCCCTCCTGGGCCTCAGCAGCGTCCAAAAACACCAACTGCACGATTTGCAGTTAGCAAGGCTTGTTGGCGTTCTTTCGGCGGGAAAACACTTATGCACGTCTTTCCACGGCGAGCGGAATCTGTCCTCCAAAGGGAAAGTCTCTAGCCCTTTTTGTTCCTGCAGAAACCTCAGCTTCTTCTGTCCAGTAGAAGCTTCTTTGCACCCACAGCTGGCATTTCCTGGGCATTTGCCCATCTCCGACTTGCTTGTGACTTTTGGACTTGGTCCCCTTGTTCCACAGGTACCCTAGATTGGAAATCCACAGTTGTTGCATTGTTGGTTTGTGTCTTTCCTGCATTATTCCTCTAACACGACTTCTTTGTCCTTAGGGGAACTTTAGTGCACTTTGCACTCACTTTTCAGGGTCTTGGAGAGGGTTATTTTTCTAACTCTCACTATTTTCTAATAGTCCCAGCGACCCTCTACAAGGTCACATAGGTTTGGGGTCCATTCGTGGTTCGCATTCCACTTTTGGAGTATATGGTTTGTGTTGCCCCTATCCCTATGTTTCCCCATTGCATCCTATTGTAACTATACATTGTTTGCACTGTGTTCTAAGACCATACTGCATATTTTTGCTATGGTGTATATATATCTTGTGTATATTTCCTATCCTCTCACTGAGGGTACACTCTAAGATACTTTGGCATATTGTCATAAAAAAATAAAGTACCTTTATTTTTAGTATAACTGTGTATTGTGTTTTCTTATGATATTGTGCATATGACACTAAGTGGTACTGTAGTAGCTTCACACGTCTCCTAGTTCAGCCTAAGCTGCTCTGCTAAGCTACCATTATCTATCAGCCTAAGCTGCTAGACACCCTATACACTAATAAGGGATAACTGGGCCTGGTGCAAGGTGCAAGTACCCTTTGGTACTCACTACAAGCCAGTCCAGCCTCCTACACACCTCCAGAAAGGGTCCAGGCACCTGAATCTGGCCTCCAGGAGGCCATATGTTTTTTCGATAACACACCTCATCCACCCATGGGCCTCATTGAAACACAGTTCCCCATCTGTGGCAGGGTACCTCACTGATGTCAACAGCCAGGGAAGGTTAGGATTTCCAGAGTCACCTGTGTGCAGAAATGTACGACCAGTGAAAAGTACAGGTACAGCGACAGGGGAGAATGTGATGGCGTGTCGTAACAGTGAAACACCTTCATATGCATACATACCAAGGAGCCAGGCCCTTTCTGTGTGTAATCGTGCCATTCTGTGTGAGACATTGCTGTTCCTCAAAATGAAGGAGCCATGAACAGATCCAGGAAACTTGACTGTGACCTGTGGGATGTACTAGTCTGCCAGACACACCACCTGAACATTTATGGAGTTGTAGTTCTCCCTGTTCCTATAAACCTGTTCATTGGTACTGGGAGGGACCTGGGCTAAATGGGTGCCATCAATGGACCCTATCTGCAGACACAAAACACATATATCACAAATATTCATACATCTAAGTTCATATACAATGGCCCATATTGCACATATTACACATTCATACTTGGTCACTGAGTGCAGTGTCACTACTGGTGAAGTTCAGGGTCACACATATGACATCATGGTTCACATAAAATACCACCAGACATGCAGTTTCACCAGTGGGACATCACAACAAGAGTCACACAGTTGCTTATACAGGGGTGCTGTACAGATAGGAGTGGACTGACAACTTAGAGCGGTTTTGTCCGCCAGCCCGTCAGTGGTGCAACCGCTGCCGTCAACATGGTGGTCCTGTTACTGCCAAACTCGTAATGACCCTCTATGTGTCCATAAACAACTGAGCATGTCAGCCATCAGGGAAAGACCCAAAGTCCACACTGATGAGAATCCAGGGCACCATGCAGGTCTCTACATGGTGACAGGGGCTGGTCGTTTGGCTGAGCTGTTAAGTTGACAAGGCAGGCAAAGAAATACATGGATGTCTATTTTCAAATCCAAGCCTAAAAAACATAGCTTTTCTCTTCGTCTTGCATTTGTCTTTGCTATGCCCTGATGGCCTTGGAGATGCTAGCATCACCACAAATTCTTTCATTGTCCTGGGTACCACAATTGTTCCCCCCAAAGGACTAGGCCATCGCCATTTGCTGAGTTCCACACACACTCACTAGAGCATCTTGAGAATATTGTGGGCAACCTGATTGAGCATTCTGGAACCAACCAGAAAGGTCACCCACTTATTTTTTTGGATTGCCTCTTTCATCCTCTACGGACAACTGTTACACAGTGTCACCTGGGCAAAATCCTGTAACAAGAGAGCTTGGGGCTTGAGGCCTGAAAGATTAATTGGCCATGCTGTTCATTGCTTCCCTTGCTTAGGTGCCATGGTGCCTGGAGTGCAGGTTTACTGGGTTCTCTACCCCTGGCTGATAACCAACACTAAAATGATACTGCAGCAGCTTGATTACCTGTTTCTCTATGAGTGGTGGTGGGGTTGAGGTGTCTCCTGAAACAGGTGCATCAGTGGTGTGAGGTTTGATGTTACTTTGAAATTTCTACTGATGAGTTAGAGGTAAAAATAGGTGCACCCCTATTTGATGGTGAGGGCTTCAAGTTCAATCTGTGTGTAGTTTATCCCCACATCAGATAGTTTCTGACTAGTAAAAAAAACAGTTCCCACCAGTTTTTGCTGTGTTACTATACCAGAATACCTCCCAGCCCCTCTGGGATGGCATCCATATTGGGTCTCCAGAGCAGGGTAAACATATTCCATTGTTGCATCTTGGAGCAGGTCTTCTTTGGTAGGCTGAAACACTGTTTATTGCATTTCGCTCCACTCCCACTTGGTGTGAACATTCGTCCGGACTCTCAGCGGGTTGGTGAGCATATACAGCTTGGGGATGAATCTCAAGCAATAGTTTGTCATTCCTAGAAAACTTCTTACTTTCAGGGCAGACAATGGAGCCAGGGTGCTGAGGATGTCCTCCAAATTCCTGGAATCTCTTCTTATGCCTTCTGATGAGAAAACGTAGATGAAGAATTCAAATCACTGGTCGAAGAAAGAGCACTTGGATTTGATTAGTGTCCTGGTGCACTCTTGTTATTTTCTGGAGAACGGCTCAGATGTGCTGGCACTGCTCATCCTGGGACTTCGAATAAATTAGCACATTACAGCTGATGTTGAGAACAAAAGGCTGTCCTTACAGGGTCTCTCTTATGGTGCTTTGAAAGATTTCTGGCATGGAAGATTAGCCTCTTGTAATGACGAAGTCTTACGTATGTCCAGAATATTATGATGTACTTACTCCCTAGGTGTAATAGTAGTTCGTGGTGCCTTGAGTTAAGGGTCATCTTAGAGAACCACCTGTGTCCTGTCAAGTCTGCTATGATGTCATCCATGGTTGGGTGATATGGTGATTTCTCTTTATGGCTTGATTGGGTTGTCGCAAATATATAGAAAGAGCCTCACTGCTTCTAGTTGCTCGGGCTTTGGTGCGATTAACATTAGCAAAAACAAGTGGATCGGGTTAGACACCTTCTTGATTACTGTGAGTTTTTCAAGTCTTGTCAGTTCCTCTTTCACCTGTGTCCGTATACGAAAGGGGACTATTTACGGCGTAGAAAATGAGAAATACTTCCTCATCATCATCGTCCGCTTCCTTTGGCTGAGTTAATGGTGGGACCCTCTTTTTTTGTCCACCTCAAGCACGTTGACAGGGATGTAGGAAATGCATCTGGTCAACCTGCATCTTGCTCTCCTTCCTCTATGGCAAACTGAAGCAAAATGAGTGTTCTTGATGCATTTGGATCATGCCTTGAAATGCACTGGGCATTGAGATTGTGGGGCTTGCAGGACTGTTCTGGATGTCATGGGTGACAGTCTCTTCTTGAGCACTTGATCTATTGCCTTGTTTTTATGTGGATTTCTTGTTCTGGGGATTGTGAGCCGCTGACCTCCACTAATGCTTCTTCCATTCATTCTGCTCTACTGTGGAACAATTAGTGAGATTTTGCAAGTGCTTATATGTCTCCAAGTTGCATTCCCGGTTCCCTCAGTATGGGCTACCTCAGCACACTCAATTTGCAGTGTTGGATGATGTGTGCACATAGTTCTTTTTGAGGGCTATTTTGACGTATTTACTCACCACTTAGTGCAGCCATGCGTACAATCCACTGATGAACTTGTCTTCTCTTAGGTCTGGCAGAGTTTAAAATGAACAAAGTCGGGATTGATGTTTTGGTCAAAATGCACATTGAGAAGAGCAACTGCTGTGTCACAGTTGTCTTCCTCACCCATGTGGGAAAGCATATTGAACAGTTTAAACACTTCCTCCCCAGCATAATGATAATTAATTTCTGGAGTAGTTGTAGACACCCAGTGTGATTCTTGCCTCTGGTTTTGTTTATGGAGTTGCTAAGAGGTTCTGCTCTTGACAATAATGAGTCATAAATATGTGTGAAGAGGCCTAAGTTATTGCTCTCCTGCACAGCACCTGACAGTAGCACATTATCCTTGTTGTAAGCATCTCAGGCATACAATTGGCCTGTACACTAAATGTACTATATGGTTGCCAGCTTCTTCCTTCTTGTTGCATCACCGGACAACCAGATATCTTGCTCATAATCACAAGAGGTAGAAATGACATCCTACGCTTACAGCAATCAAAAATATTGACCCACTCCAGCGGGTTCTGTTTGGTGTATTGTAGTTGTTCTGCTGAAGCATGTGTCTACTGCCACTCTCCACTCCCAGATGGCTCAGAAGCCCCTCATACGGAGAAACCTAACAGTCACAGTACACCCGCTAGAGGAGGACGCAATCCGATTTAATACAAAAATGGGTTAAGCTCATCATTTATCAGCACACGACTCACTGTAGTGAGACACTCATAACATATAACATAGTTACTTTGAGGTACAATAGGAAACACAATCAGTACAGAAATGGGAAAATAGGAAGTATAAAAAAAATTCTAGCTATTGCGTCAAGAATTTTCAATTCAATTACGGACACGGAGGCGAGGATTATGCTTTCTCTTTCTTTACTGACAAACAGCAGCCAATGAAATACAAGTAACAGAAAAAACTACAATACCCAGGACACCAAATATCCTGTCACATGGTCCAATCACCATCCATGTCCTTGCTATAAGTCCTTTGACCTATGAAGTCACTTCCTCTTTCTTTGTTTAAACAGATACTGTCAATTTGAAAAATGCAAACTTCTTACGCCATCCCGAATCTGGAGTCATAAACTTCTTCTCCATACTGAAGAAACTGCAACTTGGAGGCTCCATGCCAGAGAAACAACCGGTAGAACATATAACTCAAACTTCCCTTGAAGTTAAGACTTTCAGGCGTTCTTCTGATCAGAAGCTGTAACAATATACATGTAGGTAATATCTTATAAAATATACGTTATCTCAAACTTTAATTGCAAATAATGGGAGGGTTAAATGACAATATCACATCAGATATAGATATTAAATAATAATAAATATTCCATAAATATAATAAGGGAGGGATAATCCTCGCCTCCGTGTCCTTAATAGAATTGAAAATTCTTGACACAATAGCTAGAATTTTTTTTATTCTATGTCAGGACCGGAGGCGAGGATTATGCTAGTTTAAAGCTGTTCCATCACCGCACTGGCTACATCCAATACAAGTTTATGATAAAACTTACCAAAAGTATTTTCTGAAGACCAATCTGCAGCTTTCATTATGTCCTCTAACCGAGAACCTGAGGCAAAAGATTTTGAAGCCATGGCCCCTCTAGCAGAATGGGCCCCAAAAACAGAGGTATCAATACCTGCTTCACTCATTAACCATCTCATCCATCTAGCTAAAGTAGCTGAGGAAACTGGTTTAAAAGGTTTTTGCAAAGCAATCAACAATTGACCTTTAGAGTCCTGTCGAAATTCTTCTGTAACAATTTCATAATCCTTCAAACATTGAACCACACATAATTTTGAATTTTCCGTATAAACCGGATATGATACTGACCTGCAATTCGTTTTGGTTCTTCTTGTCACCGAAAAGGAGACTCCTTCTGGCGAAAAAGTTCTACCTGCTAAATCCAAAGCTCTGACATCCGATACTCTTTTACAAGAGACAAGGCATAAAAGCATGGTTAACTTAGCTGAAAGCTGTTTGCGAGATAAATATCTGTTGGCAGGCCAAGAATCAAGGAATTTTAATATAATATTAACATCCCATAAAACAGTATATTTTGCCTGAGGAGGTTTAGAAAGACGTATACCCCTCAAAAGCTTGCAAATTATTGGATGTTCACCAATGGGCTTGCCTTCTAACTGTGAATGTCCTGCTGAAATGGCACATCTAAAATTATTGACCGTCCGATAGGCCAAACCCGAGCTGGCTAGTTCTGCTAAGAAATTAACAATCAAACCAATATGTGCTTCCACTGGATTGGCACCCCTTCCGTCACACCAACTAGACCATCTGCGCCAGGCTGAATCATATCTCTTATGGGTACTACTGGCCCAGGCCTGTTTAATGAAGTACGCAGCTTGTTGCGAAACATCTGGGGTATGCCATCTCGACCTGAAATTAACCAGACTAGAAGTGTTAACTTCCCTGACAAGATCAGAGGATGTTGAAGGCCCTCTGGACTCAAAAGAAGATTCGGACGAGGAAGAATCAGAAGAGGAGAGGCACAGGCTAAATGAAGAGCACTGGGGAACCAAGGCTGTGCTCTCCAAAAGGGAGTCACCAGAACAATCTCTGTTTTGTGTCTCCGCACTTGAGCCAGAACTCTGGCAATCATAAGAAAAGGAGGAAATGCATAGCCTTGAAACTGGGACCAGTCCTGAAGAAAAGCATCTGTCTTTAATGCGTAAGGGTCTGGACGCCAACTGTAAAATCTTTGAATTTGGCAATTGAGACGTGATGCAAACAGGTCCACTTCGCAATTGCCCCATTCCTTGACTATCTGAGCACAAATCCGAGGATCTAACTTCCAATCGCTGGAGTCTGATAGGTACCTGGAATTCCAGACTGCTATGATATTCTGATCCCCAGGTAGGTATTCCGCTATGACTACTAGACGCTGAGACAGGCAATAATGCCAAAAGTCCTTGGCAATCTCCGCCAGGATTCTGGACTTCGTGCCCCCAAGTTTGTTGACATACCTCACAGCAGATATATTGTCCATCCGTAATAGTATGCAACAATCTGTTTTCTGCGGGAAGAGACTCTTTATGGCAAATGAACCTGCTAGAAGTTCCAGACAATTGATGTGAAGGGATTGTTCCCATTCCGACCATCTGTCCCCGTCACTAGGGAGTTGCAACGAGCTCCCCATCCCCATCTGCTGGCATCTGATTCTATCACTACTTCCGGGCGAGAACCGAAAATCGCTCTGCCATTCCAAGCTTCCATATGATGAAGCCACCATTGAATCTCCGATCTTACTTCAGTCGTCAATGGGATTTGTTCTGAATAGCGCAGACCCTGTTGTAAGTGTCTGATCTGGATGCCTTTGAAGTGCCCGGTAACGCAGGGGAGCAGGGAATATCGCCTGAATAGAAGAGGCTAATAAGCCCACTATTCTGGCTATATTCCTCAAGGATACTGTCTGACAGGTTAAAACCGATCTCTGTTCTCTCTTGATGTCTTCTGAGATGGAAGGAGAAGTTGACATAACGTGGAATTTATCTGGAAGCCCAGAAACTCTATTATCTGTGAGGGTTTCAACAATGATTTCTGTACATTGATCAGGAAACCTAAATCTTGTAGGAGACTGATGGTCCAATCCAAGTGTGATACTAGGACTTGAGGGGACTGAGCCATCAGCAAAATATCGTCCAGATATATAATCAATCTGACACCCTTGGTTCTGAGGCATTCCATCACTTGTCTCAATAGCTTCGTGAAGCACCAAGGGGCTGACGATAGACCGAATGGGAGTGCCAGGAACTCCAGGCATTGACCCTTCCACTGAAATTGAAGTAATCTTCTGTGGGGAGGGAAAATTGGAATCGAGAGATAAGCATCTTTTAGATCCAGACGTACCATCCAATCTCCTTCTAGCAGAATGTCTCTTAACATGTGGATACCTTCCATCTTGAAATGCCTGTATAGAATCCACTGGTTGAAATCTTTTAGGTTTAAGACTAATCAGTGACCTCCTCCCTTCTTGTCTACTACAAAAATAGGGCTGAGAAAACCGAGAGGGTGCGGGGAAGCAAATTGCACGGCTCCTTTGTCTAATAGAGCTTGCACTTCTTTGTCTATGAAATCTTGATTTGCTTGGGAAAAACACATTAGTACAGGGGGGTAGAGTTGTTTGGGGGTACTGACAAACTCCAGTCGAAATCCCACTACTGTTTGTAGAACCCATGGATCCCCTGAGATTCGTTTCCAATTTGCTAAGCAAGATGCAATTCTGCCCCAAAGTCTGACCTGAGAAAAGTGAATGATGCTCACCTGTGAAACTTGAGTCTTGAATGGCTCCTTGTTGTCCTCTGCGATAGCCCTTACGGAAACGAGGTCGACCCCCTCTGGGTCGCGTGGGGTAGAAGGTGGAGTCTTGATCTCCGTACCAACCACCTCTGCCTCTTGGGTAGTAGTTTTGGGGACTGGAAAAGGAGCTGCGGCCAGACATATGTCCCCCGTAACTACCGGCCCTGCCAAAAAGGCCTCATTTGAACACCTTTTTAAGTGACATCTGTTCTTTGTCCAGCGAGAAAAAGGTGGAGCAAAACTTAGCTAGATCTTTAATGAATGAAGATCCAAAGAGCAGTCCTTCGGCTGAAGGTCCCGCTTCTGAAGACGCAAGATCTGATAATTTAGGGTCGATTCTCATAAGCACTGATTTCCTTCGCTCAGCAGAAATGGCACAGTTAGAGTTATCTAGAAGGCACACAGCTCTTTGTGCGAACCCGATAAGAACATCGGTGTCTACCGGAGAACCAGATTCTTTGGCTACATATGCCAGCTCTAGGATCTTAGTCAAGGGTCCTGAAAGGTCCAATAGTTTGTCTTGGCAGCTGCGCCATGAGCGGTCTAGGCCTTTTTTGGGATCTTTAGCGAACTTCTTCATAAAAGTGACCATGGTGGGGTCTTTCTCTGGAGTTTCTGATACCTTGCCTTCCAGATCAGGTCTGGGACATTCCGCCTTCAAGCGTGATCTAACTTCCTTATCAAAGCTTTTTCGTAAATTGGCTTGCACATATTGCGCTACTTCGGGAGGGGGAACCCAATTGGAGGATCTGGGATGAATAATTTCAGTAGGATCAAAGTCTAGGACCTTAAGGGGAAGGGGCGTTTTCTTACTCTTCTTGCTCAGTACCGGATCATCAGACCCATCTGAGTCATCCGAGGAAGAAGACTTATCAGAGGAAGAGGAAGAAAGGGGAGTTCCTTTTTTCGAACTGTAACTGTGTTCGCCACTGCATTTTTTCCGCAGTTTCTTGAAAGCGTCAGCATGAATAACACTGACCTCTGCTCCTGGCTCCAGATTCTTGGCTTTATCTTTAACCTTTTTGGGTTTTTGTTGTCCTTGCGACCAACCCTGGGATCGGGTGAGGTCAAATATTTGCCCAGAAAAAGGGCCCAGAGCTTTCAGGAGAGCATCATTAACTGATTGTTGGACCCTGGTATCAAGGGCTTCCACCAGATCAACCTCAAGTTGATTACTCAACTCCTCAGTATAGTACTCGGTTTCTTGCTCATCCCATTGAGCCATGGTTCAAGGGTAGTCAGATAATGAGGAGGAAAAACTATTAAAACTCAAGAGTTTCATTGGGGAAGCGCAAAAACCCCAAGTTCAGGCCAGAAAAGGAGCCCTTAATTAAAGTGTGGAGGGAGCGACCTGAAGAGCACTCTAGGCAGAAGCCTATTCTTTATTTTACAACCCAGATAGTTTTTACTAACTACTGGGCGTCAGGGAGCAATATTTGGAAAAGGGAGGTCACAGACACACACGCAGCATACACGAGCCGATCGATCTCCAATTTGGAAAGAGATCGGCTCAATAATGCGTGCGCGCGCGTAAGCGCGTTAAAAATAGAAAAAAGACTGCCCGAGGGCAGTGAGCTCTCGCTCCCACTCCACCAAAAACAGGCTAAAAATCAGTAAAAATGCCAAAATTATTAAGCGCGAGGGCGCTTACACAAATTAAAGAAAGCACGCTGAATCGTGACACTTATTTACACAAGTTAAACATCATAAAACATTTGTAAATACAATTAAATACGGGAGAGAAAATAATCATGTACTTATCTGCTGCGAAGCAGCAAAGAAAGAGGAAGTGACTTCATAGGTCAAAGGACTTATAGCAAGGACATGGATGGTGATTGGACCATGTGACAGGATATTTGGTGTCCTGGGTATTGTAGTTTTTTCTGTTACTTGTAATTCATTGGCTGCTGTTTATGTCAGTAAAGAAAGAGAAAGCATAATCGGAGCCTCCGGTCCTGACATAGAATTGTATGAATGCTTCGTCTTTATAACAAGCAACAGGAAGAGGAAGCTGACCATACTTATGATTTATTTTTACTACTGTAGGAAAACCATTTCTGGGCTAGAGGAACTCTCTCATCAGTAAGGACTGGGACAAAGCAGACAAATGAGAAGGTAATGTCCACCTTGAGCCATTGAATATCACAATAGGGAATCCTTGAATGAATTGCTCTTTGTCTTATCAGGATCAAGCACTAATGGGAATGAACTCATGGATTTCCTTGAGCGTGTTTAACAGACAAAATACTATTGACTGTTTGTAAAGCAAGTAGCTGCAGCCAGATAGAGCTGGTGTCCTTATTTGTCTTTACAACTGATAGGAGAATAAGGATGCTAGAATTAGTTGAGCTATATCCTTCTATGTCTCAAACTGTATACCTTTCTGTTTTTCAGACTGTCCAGCATTTCTCTATTTTATGATTCGATAAATAATCGTGAAATCAGCTAAGGAGTGTAATGAATGCAATATTTACAATTTTGGCCGCAAAAAAGGTCTCACGGCAGAAATGGTGATACAAATAAAAAGCTGAGTGTCAGCAGAAGCAGCCGAGTATACATTGTCCAGATCTTTGGCCACTCTCCACCACCTGCCCAAGCACTGCGGCATGGCTTGCCACAACCGCACCCATGGTGAGGGCAAGTGAGTAGAATCTTTTCTGTCCCGAGACTCCTTTGATGTCCTGCCACTGTGTCCCCAGTATTAGTGGTTTCAACAAGATGTAATGTTATTTAGAGTGTGCCCTTGGAAGACACTTCATGGGGTTACCCTCCTGCGTAGCCTGGCAATGTTGACACACTTCTTTGCCTCACTGATCTTACTGTCTAGCTACATTTTTTAGGGATATAATGACAAACTGAGTAATTGGAAAGGAGTCTTTTTCTGATTTCTGTTGTCCTTCTGTGCAAAGTCTGAGTCACTGAACCAATAGTGACAGTTTATACGTGATATGTTCATGTGATGGGGAATCGTGGGCTCAAAGAGGGGGGTGGCGCTGCCTCCCCATCCCGCTGTAGACATTCACTCATAATAGTTCACTACTTCCCAGTGCCAGAGACATTGGGGCATTCAAGATGGCATTTCTTAGGTGTCTATATAAGACTGAATTGGCCTGCTAATATCTTTGGGACAACACAATGACATCAGATAGCTTTGGTGCATTTTCAGTCCTGATGGTGCATGCATTTCTGGGCCCTGAGTGTATATGGTCCATGGACGTTTAACAGCATTGCATAACATCATTGGCAGGTCACTGAATATACTGTTGTAGTTAGGGGTGTAGCTGCAATTAATGCAACAGGTGCAATAGCACCGGGGCACTAGGTGTAAACTGCCAACCAATCAAGGCTCTATTTTACTAACAAGTCAGGAGTAGCCTGTATTTCTCGCTTGCACGTAGGTACATTGCTTCCTTGCTGCATCACTGGTTGTAACGTATACCTGTGGCACACTGTCAGCAAAATTAGTGTGCACAGCTAACTGCTGTGTTGTGACACTGCATGAGATGGTATGAGATGATAACATATTATTTCCAAATAGTGCTTGCAGGCATTGTTTCCTCTTTGTAGGGTGCTAAATAATGGGTGTTTCATTAATAATCTCTGTTCTTGCCCAGTAAACGTAGTAAAAGGAGACGTGAGACTATGTGGAGCCTACTGCAGTACTCTGCAAAGGGCAAAACCTCCTTTGGGAATCAACATTATAGAAAACTAAACACTTATTGTAACAACACAATATATTTTCTGTTTTGTGAGCAAGTACTATTTGTAGAGTGGCAGAAGCAGTTGCCAAATGCTAAAATGCTCAGAGGGCCATGAAATGTTGGCCTCTGACTAAGGAGGAATTCTTGAACTTGAAGGGTGGGCCTGCAACTGGGCCTACGTTACGTTCCTGGGCAGAAGTGGAGGCGAACCAGGTGTGGCACTTTTTGGATGCTTCATTTTGGATTGGCTGTGCTATCTTAATAGAGCCATGTACAAAGACAATGTCACACTATTGTCGTGCACACTCCCGTCAATACAGAGGGATGTTAGGGAAGCTGCCCATCTCCCTCACACGAGAGACCCCTAGTAAGGAAGCATCAATTTATGATCTCCCAAATATTTTTGCATCACTTTTTGTGAGAACAAACTATGAGTGTCTGTACCTAAGCTCACTTAGTTATTGTGTATGTAGTCTGTGTCTGCATCTGTCATATCTGTAACATTAGCTTATCCCTTAGGAGGCCCTCAGTCTAGGACCTTTGTATCATCTGCAGAGTGCCTCAAGGTTCAGGCCTTCTGCTCCTAGGCCCTTCTGTGTTTTATGGTCTCCGATTGGCAAATATCAATGCATTTGGTGTGCTACAGCCGATGGCTCTGAGACTTGGAACCACTAGCTTAGATATAAAGGGGATAGACTATAACCAGGCAGTCCTTAACTGTCCTTAACTGTGACTGTATATTTCACTAGGTAATCTAACATGAATGAAGCAAATCTAAAATAAAAATACAGCTATACAGATAACCAGTTTTCACTTATTTGGCTAAACATATGTTTCAAAGAGCAAATAAGGGACCACCAGATGAAGGAGAACTGCTCCGGAAGCATACATAGGAGCTTTAGACATAGCCCATATGAAGGCCTATTTGAGGCATTTACATGAATATCATACATAGGAGCTTTGGACACAGCCCTTATGAAGGTCTGTTTGAGGCATTTTAATAAATAGTTTAGTGATCTCCACTACATGTATTTGAATTGGACAGACCAGTGATCATATTTCCATCACTTGTTTGTTGTGCACGGGGACTAACAATCCATTTCACTAATAAAGTACAACAAGGTAGTAATGTGCTCATTTTGAAATAGGAGAAATATACGTAATTTGGCCCAAGAAAAAATCCTTACTGCAAACTCCTGTTTTACTTAGGGGTTCAATTACTGCATGATTGTTAGTTTATGAGGTCAGAATGATGGATACAATTGGGAGCCAGGGATTTCATAACCAGCTTCAAGACATTTTCCACCTTTCTTCCTCTTTTTACTGTCCGAATTTCAGCAGTTACTATGGGGCATATTTATACTCTGTTTGCGCAGAAATAGTGCAATTTTGTTACGCTATTTCAGCGCAAACTTAACTCAATATTTATATTTTGATGCTAGACCTGTCTAGCATCAAAATATTGAAATTAAAGTCATTTTTTGCCGGGGGGCGTGGCCAAGATGGCGGCGAGTGTGGTCGCTTGAATCAGAGCTCTGCACGCGGCCTACAATTATCCTGCAATCCCTCTGTCCCCAGGCGTTGAAAACCCCTGGACCCGCATGCCTTATGTTCAATAATATCCCGAGACCCCGAAAATCTGACCCGACCGATGCAGCGGCTCGTTCGGGGCCCGGACGGAGACGAGGACGTGGACCCAGCACGGAGCCGAGTGGTCCGGTGGTCGCAGCAGCTGATCCCTGCGTGCAGGTACGGAGGGATGCCACCACGGTGGGCAGAGACGGCGGAGCGCTGCGGGTGCACCCCCGTAGGTTCTGACCCTTGTGAAGGTGCATGTTAAAGGTGCCCAACCTGACGGGTGGTTTAAGACTCTGAGTGGAAAAAGGGCCCGATTACTGGGCGCGCGCATGGCGGCGCGGCCTGATTGCGATCCAGCTACGGATGAGGAAGGGGCCGCGGCGCGGGACAGAAGAAGACCGGACTTTTTGTTTGGAACTGCTGCTCAACTACGTCGAACACCTGCGTGCTGAAGAGGGATCCGGCCGTGTGGGACGGGGACCCCTGTCCCTGTTGAGGAGTGCGACTGGGCCGTCGGGCCTGAGATGAGGTATGGGGCCCGGCAAAAACGAGGAGCGCTAGCTATTTCTTACACGAAACATACACTGGAGTTCAGAGGGGAACTCAAACAAAACTGTGCCCTTTTGATAGAGTGACTTGGGGGAGCCCCTGGGCCCAGAAATCAAGCAATCTGTGAGTTAACTACCACACCCACCAACGAAATCAGGTTCAATGACATTTCTTAATTTTGTGTAAAGCCCGGGAGCAATGACGATTCTTTTCTAACATTAAATGCACAGATACGTGCGCTGCAACGCGCTATCATCAACTGCAAATATCCGGCACATATCTCTTGCAGAGCACATCAAACTCCCACGTGCCTACCGACGGGCACACGATAAGTCTGGGCTAATTGTATATAAAGACCCTCCCTCGAAAACTTGAAATCAAGGCACAACACAAATGTCGGAACCGTATGAACTGGCCACCTAAACCACAACGTAATACGAAGAGAGCTCAGGGGTGACACCACAACGGTGAAACCGAAACCACTGAGGGGCCAATTAGAGGCCAGACTCGGGGTCCCGTCACTGATGGAGAGCTCAGATCCACTGCACAAAGTGACTGAAACGCTAGCTGCTCACTCTTTACAAATCGACAAGGTACTGCAGGCGATATTAGAAATTAAAACATCCCTGGAAGGAAAAATAGACGCGATGACAGTGGAAGTCACTATACTGCGCACTGAACACCGGAAGCTAGCGGACAGAGTAACCACAGTCAAATCAACTCTACAAACATCTCAACCAAATTTTGAGGTCATAAAAACCCGAATACAACAACAGGAATCTGAGATAATACAGCTCCAAAGACGAGCGGAGGAAGCGGAGGGCCGCTCACGCCGTAATAACATTAGATTCCTGGGATTCCCAGAGCGTATCGAACTCATTTCTGGAGTGTTGGCTAAAAGATCACATACTGAAACAGGAGGCCTCCCCTTTCCTGACAGTGGAGCGGGCACACCGGATCCCAGGCGGACCCGCACGCCCAGGGACCCCCTTCACCCATTAAAAGCCAGGCTATTGAATTACCGTGACAGAGATCAAATCCTAAAGGGCTTTCGTGCGCTGGGTCCTGTTGAAATTGAAAACGTAAAAGTCACAGCCTACCCGGACTATACAGCGGAGGTCCAACGCAAACGCGCCACTTTCACTAAAGCAAAACAGGTACTACGCGACAAAAACTTTTCATACTCCCTCATGTACCCTGCTAGACTACGCGTAGTGGATGGCGACAAAACCCACGTCTTCCCGTCCTCAGAAGATGTTTGGACTTGGATCTACGCCAAGGGCTTAGCAGACCCCACAGATGAACACACGGAGCAAAAGGAATGGCTAACACAAAAGAAGCTTAAGAAAAGTAAATCGAAACCCAGAACCGGATCACGCCCTACTGTAAAACAAGCAACGGACTGGCAAGCTCAAGCGCTAAAGGACGTCAATAGGTTCTCGAACATTCGAATACAGCACAAATGCGAATCTTGCACCATGGACTTAGACTCGATGGGGACCCTGCAGAGCCCACCCGCATCCCCTCTGATCTCGGGGCCGGCGTTCACACAGCGCACCGCAGACAACCTTTAAAGATAACACATAAATGCAGCGATCAACCTACTCCGTGAGACACAAACGCTATGTAGCCGTGGCATGCGCACCTCCGTCCTACGTAGGCACTCCCTGTCAACACACGGGCAGACCTCACATCCCAGAATCGATCGTCTCCCCCTTAACCTGCCTATGGGTGGAAGATGCACAGCCCTAATTTGTATCACACCAAGCAAATTGGAATCCCTCCGGAGACCATGTTGTGCCTGAACGGGAGATGACGTCATCCAATTAGGCCGGTCCTCGCGTCCACCTTGGACCTTATACCACAACAGCCCCCTAACCCAGATGGGTTCCCGTATGGACACAAATCGGCTCGAAGCCACTCTTGCACCTGTTTTGCCTGGTTATTCACACTTCTTCCTTTTTCTCTCTTTCTTTCATACTCCTCTCACTCTTAAATCCTCAAGGTATGTGCTAGTCACCCCACACTCAAGGGTTGGTTTGAATCAGGGGGGTGGGGAGGTGATGGGTGGGGGGACGCGGCGAATTCTACCTAAAAACATGCACCGCTTGCGGTGCGTACACAAAATGCTTCAATGACATACAATATTGTAACCTGGAACGTAAGGGGCCTGGCTAATCCTACTAAAAGATGTAGAGTACATGCCTATCTCAAACGCCACAAGGTGCACATAGCTATACTACAGGAGACCCATGCCACCACACAAGATTTAAAGGAAATTAATAAGAGCTGGCCGGGCACTGTCTATGGCACTAAAATATCAAAATATGCGAAGGGAGTACTGATTTGGATCGCTTCAGGGGTCCCTTACGCGGTCCAAAACACATATATAGACACAGATGGCAGATATGTCTGCCTCAGTGGAGAGCTGGATGGTAGACAATTAACCATAGCTGATATATATGCCCCAAATTCGGGACAAGGGGAATTCCTGAGGGCCACATCAGCACAGATCTCATAAGACCCGTCCATACCAATTATCTGGGGAGGAGATTTTAACAGCGTAATGGACATCTCTATGGACAGATCACACCCTCCAATGGTAAGCGCCCCTAGTAGGCGGGTATCTGAGATGCTAAGGTCCTAGATAACAGAACGGAGGTTACATGATGCATGGAGAAGCCTTCATCCCATTGACAAAGAATACTCCTTTTATTCACCGGTACACAACCTCCACACACGGATTGATTTACTATTATGCTCGGCCACGATAACACACTCAATACACAGCGCCAATTATTTGGCCAAAACCCTATCAGATCACTGCCCCCTAATCGTTACACTGAGATGGGGCACTCAGCTATCACAAACACCTACTTGGCGCTTACAACCCACCTTGCTGCGCGACCCGCTCTTCCGTGAGCAACTAGCTGACACCATAGTGTCCTACTTCACAATCAATAACCAAACAGCCACAACACGCGCAATCGAGTGGGACGGACACAAGGTGGTAATTAGGGGCATGTGTATCGGGGCTGCAGGAGGTATTCGACGCACTTTACTCTCAGAGCTACATGACACCGAGGAGAAATTATGTAAGGCGGAATGTGAAGCGGCATGAAACAGTACTGCTAACAATAACACGATCACACTCAAAAAGCAATGGGGTGACATTGAAACCCGTTTACGAAAATGTGACTATCGACACTACACGGCGCGACTACACGCCGAGGGTGATCGATCAAGCCGCATGTTGGCCTGGTTAGCGAAAGGGACTCAGCGGCAAACTCCTATAAATGCCATTCGCCTAGATACTGGTGTGATTGTGAATACACAATCAGAAATAAATGACGCATTCAAGCAGTATTATGCAAGGCTATATCAGGCAGAACCTCCCCCACTCGCAACACAATTAAAAGATTTTTTCAGGACCTCCCACGTAAATCATCTAACGACTGCACAAGTACTAGAGTTAGACAAATCCATAGAAAGTGACGAAATTAAGCAAGCATTACAACAACTAGCCCACAATAAAGCCCCAGGGGGAGACGGACTACTGATCGAGTACTACCAGATTTTCTCATCACAAACGCTCACTCCGTATCTGACTATGTTACAGGAGGCATATGAAACAGGTCGTCCATCAGATTCACAACGTGAAGCAACGATTGTAGTCCTCCATAAAAAGGGTCGTCACCCACTAGACGTACGCTCTTACCGACCCCTGTCACTATTAAACACGGACTGTAAAATATTAGGTAATGTACTGTCAAACCGACTTCTCCCAATAATCTCCTCCCTGATACACCCAGATCAATCCGGATTCATACCTGGATGCAGCACTTCTATTAACATCAGGAACCTATTGCGTTTGATAGCTGAAACTCCTGACACAGACTACTCCAGAGTGGCGGTCTCACTAGATGTCGAAAAAGCTTTCGACACACTGGGTTGGCCATACTTGATGGCAACTCTGCAGTTAATGGGATTTGGTAAAGCGTTCACACGCTGGATATCTATCCTATATTCAGACCCCATAGCACGAGTTAAAATGGGCACCATCACCTCAGAAAAATTCAAGATCGGTAGAGGCACACGCCTGGGATGCCCCCTATCACCACTTTTGTTCGCACTAGCCATTGAGCCCCTTGCGGCTAAATTGCACAATGAAGCCACAAGATGGGGCATACTGGATGGCATGGAACACCGCATTGTCTCCTTATATGCAGACAATGCATTAATAAACCTACGTAACCACTCCGAATCCCTGCCAAACCTGCTACAATTATTGAATTCTTTTGGAGACATATCCGGCTTGCGCGTTAATTGGGCTAAATCATGTCTATTCCCCATGCGCCGACTACTCGACACACAGACCCACATATCCGCCGAGCATAACTTACAATGGACTTATAGCACTTTTAAATATCTAGGTGTGCACATATATCATGACGAATCTGACCATAAGGAGGGCAACTTAAACCGGACGATTAGATCAATAAAAGGTTTGTTGCCCTTCTGGTGTGCACTACAACTATCACCTATGGGCAGAGTGGCATTAATCAAAATGATAATACTCCCTCGACTATTATATTTTTTCGCTGCCCTACCATTATGGCTCCCCAGCACTTTTTTCACACAGCTGAACAAGCTATTGATAGATTTGATATGGAGCACCGGACGCAGTCGTGTGGCCTTGCTAAGATCTGTCTACCACTGGACAGAGGCGGGATGGGAGTACCACAATTCAAACTTTACTATGCAGCGGCTCAGCTGCACTGGATCCTAATTTGGCTACAAGACCACACTCATTCTGAAAGCCACACAGTGGGCGTACAACTGGGTGGCTTAAATACACTGGAATGGCTTATAGGGCGCGTGACCCTTCCGCGTCATGGCAATATCCTGTTAAAAGTGGCCGATCGGGTGTGGCGGCGCTACGTGAACAGGGGGTTTGGAAAACCACCATACTCGCCCAAGATCCCATTACTCGCCATCCCAGGTATACACAAACTACATGGCTGTGTGTGTCTTACTGACTGGGCCAACAAAGGACTCCGGTTAGTGGGAGAACTATTCGCAGAGAGCCAATTCATCTCCTATGAAGTACTTGCGATGACGTATGCTCTGGGACAGGGTGGTTTTATTATGTACGGCGCACTGCAATCTTTAATACGTAACGCATGGGGGCACAGCAGCAGGGAACCACAGTCATCAACTATTTTACACGAATTGCTCTTAGATACCGGCACACCAGCACAAATCTCATGGATCCACAACACACTACGGGCCAATCCAGAAGAAGTACAGTTACAAGCCAAGAACAAATGGGAAAAAGCACTACACACACAATTTACAATACCAACATGGTCCATGGCCCTCACAACCACGCGCAAGGTATCGCGCAATGCCCGTTTCAGATACACCCAGCTCAACTACCTACATCAGACATACCTGACTCCACACCGCATCCACCGCATGTACCCCCAAGCCAGTCCTGATTGCCCAAGATGTGGCATTACGGAAGCTGATTTCTTACACATGACCTGGAACTGCCCACTACTACTCCGCGTATGGCAAGACATCACACAACAAACCGCGACATGGCTGGGAATACCCCTAGCACCTACCCCTGAGTCCTGCCTATTGGGTATCCGACACAGACGTAGCAAAGATAAACAAAAACAGATGCGCAGATCTTGCATTTGTTACCCTCAAACGACTCATCGCCACGCAGTGGAAGTCACCTAGCGCCCCAGACTCCAGCCACTGGATAACTGACGTACAGCGTTGGGTCAACGCAGAAATACAGGTATTACATACATTACGCGACATAGGGGTGGTAATGAAGGGTGCCGACATATGGGATTCCTTCGTGGATCAACTACAGGAAAAAGACGATACACGACCTCCCTAGTCTACTGGAATAACAATCACCCGAGACACCACAACTGACATATTTTGTACGTGCAACCACTCAGATATGAACCTTAACTTGAATGCAGATGATAAGTATACAAGCACATGCCCTAGATATACCGCTGCGAAGCTATGCCCACAGGGGTACACTCCTCCTACGACAAACATACCCTGCTCGAAATTAATAACTCACACCCTGTTCGCCTCTTATGCGTGCCCCTCCCACAGTGGCCTTACCCCCTCAATCGGATCACCAAACATTAGACCCGCGGTCATTCATCAAGCAAACTATAATCTTCATACCCCCTACTATTTATTCTCATTTCCTACTCTGCTTCTATCTCTTATAAGTATTTCAGTTGTATTGTTTAAATGGATGCGTTTTTGTTTATGTCATAAATGCAATAAACAGATTTTTGCCTGCAGAAAACTACCTTGCGTCAATGAGATGCAAGGTAGGTGTTCCCGGGCAAAAAATGACTCTAAGGCCTGTGCGCCTTATTTATCCTCCCATGCAAAAAATATGTACGGGAGGGAGGTGGGACTAAATAATGGCGCTAAGCTTGCTTAGCCCCATGATTTAATGCCTGGGTCAGGGCAGGCGTTAGGCGACCTGTGGGCTCATTTCCATGGTGTAACACCATGGAATGAGTCCACAGGTGCCCTTCACAGGCTCCAGGGACACCCACACTAGAGGGACAGTGGAAGATGGGGGACCCCATCCCTGGTAAGTCCAGATAAGTAAAGGTAAGAATATATATTTTTTTTAAATGCCACAGGGGGGCAGATATGGGCCCCCATACATGGCACAGGGTGCAATGTTCATACCCAAGGGACCCTTGTCCCCTCTGCTGGCCATTGGGGTGGTGGGCATGACTCCTGCCTTTTCTAAGGCAGGAGTCATGTAGCATGGTAGGTTTAGCATCATAAAATGACGCTAATCTGGTTAGAGTCATGTTTTTTTTACTCTAACCAGTCTAGCGTAATTTGTTGGTGTTAAATACCCATCTCCCATAACACAAACCCCCACCCGGCTAACGTAAATTTTTGGGATGCTAGCCCACCCCTTGCACCAGATTGCGCTATTCCATTAATGTGGTGCCCAGTTGGCATCCTGGAATGGCGCAAGCCAGCACTATACTTTTTGACACAAACCTGCGCTAGCGCAGGTTTGCATCAAAAAGTATAAATCAGGGCCTAAGTGTCTAAGGGGCATATTTATGAGTCCTCTGTGCCGCTGGAGTGTCACTTTTTGTGATGCTCCAGTGGTGCATGCTACAAAATCATATCTATGAGGCCATACATACCCACTTTGCATGGCTAGGAATGGCCTCATATATCTGAAGGAAAGAAAGGCAGCGCACATTGCTGCGTTGCCATTACTCAGTGCTCTGGAGGCATTCCACGGGCGTTGCGTTGGTTGTTCCCACACAATACCCATGGATTTTGACACTTTCTCAGATTCACAAAACCATGTAAACATAGGGGTGTATCAAAACATTACGCCCCCACAGTGAGGCGTACCGAGGAGAAAAAACTATATTTCTCCTCATTGTTTCTCTTTCCATGTGTGCTGCATTCACATTTTTGCTGCATCCAGACAGAAAGAGCTTCCACAATTGTGAGGGTTTGTGATTCTTAAGAAATCCTGAAGTTTGCAAACAGTTGTGATGCTAGTAATGGCTGCATCAGTTCTCCAAGGCCACCACTTAGTAATAGTCTTCAATCTATAAAAGATTCCTCTTGTTGACTCATCACCTTAGTCAATCAATATGAGTAAGTATTGTGTTGTTCTGATACAGGACAAGTTCCTTATCAGTGTCATTGCACCAGAGTGTATTTCTAAGCCTCGAAAACTATCACTATCATTAATTGGAAAATGCATAGATTGCCTTAATTCCGTGATATGCATGAAGTGACAGAAGTTAATTTATTGGATAAGATTTACATTGCAGTAGAGCTATACTTCAAAAGAGTATGTAGTGTTCATTATTTTTTCAATTATATTAAAGAAAATTAACCTCTGATTCACTGATTTGCAGATAATGTGTTGCTTTCCTGTCTTTTCTCTATTATCCAGCTTGCTTCTAAGAAGTATCATCATTTCCCACAGGCAAATTGTAACACTTTAGATATCACCATACAAAAAAGCTAAAGGTCACAGGAAATAAATTAGTATTAATTTGGTATCATGAGCAATTTGATGAACTTGCTGTTAAAACCAAACTGTAACTGAAAACAGACCTTGGGCCTGATTTAGATATTGGTGGACGAGTTACTCCATCACAAGGGGGACACATATTGAGTCAGCTGAAATATAAATCCAATTATATTCTGAGGGATTTATATTTTGGCAGATGGGATAGTCGTCACCATTGTGACAGAGTAACTTGCCTGCCAATATCCAAATCAGGCCTTTTGTAATCATACATTTGCTTTCCCTTTGCAGTGGTAAAGAAACATTCTAAACGTTTTCAGCATGCAGAACTAGAGCTTAACTTATATTTTAGTTTTTAACATACTATCTTGCTGTAATTTTATTGGAAATGGAAGGAATGGATTACAACCAACAACTCCTTAATTGTAACTATATAATTCACTAGGTAATCTTACATGAAGTTATTTGCAGGGCCAACTACAATAGTCCAAAATGATGCAAATCTAAAATAAAAATATAGCCGTAAAGATGATTAGTTTTGCACTGATTTATTTTTCTAAATTAAGTTTCAAAGAGCAAATAAAGTGCCATCAAATGAAGGAGCACTGCTCCAGGAGCATACATAAGAGCTTCAATCATATCCCCTGTGAAGGCTTAGTTGAGGCATGTTTATAAATATTTTAGAAATGTCCATTAAATGTATGTGAATCGGACAGCCCAATGTTCAAACATACATTACTTGTTTGTGGTGCACATGGACCAAAAATACATTTCACTGATAAAGCCCAACAAGGGGCCTTAAGTGCAGTGAGGCCACTGGCTCATGCACACAAAGGATGTGATAAAAAGTGAATACTTAGATGTGCAATATGGACCTGGGAATGACTTTACTCAGAATTCCAAAATTCAAAACAATCACCATGTCCTCTATTAATGTCTTAAACTAGAATATTCAATGAGTAGGTGGTACCTCAAATGGAACACTGTGATCTCTAGAACAAAAACACTCTGAAATGAGTTCTGAATTAAGCTCCAATAAACTCAAAATCATAGGAAGGCGCCAGATTAAACATCTTGTGACTGATGACGATCAAGGGGCATTTTTAGAGTTTGGTGGAGAAGGTAATCTGCCAAACTGAATATTTGTCCTCACTATTTAGGGTAGGAAAGACCGTCAAGTTTCTGCTGGTAGTGCTCTCTTTGGTTTTGCAGCCAGAAACCTTAGACCGAGAGCCTGACGGAGTTTGGGCCCTTGGTCTAGCTACCTTAGCCCATCCACCCACTATGTTCCTATTCAGCACTGCCAGGAATATCCCAGTGGTACCAAACACAAAAAATAGTGACCACCCAGGGTATCAGGGTCATTATTTATTTATTTTGTTTTTCAGAAACAAAATCCTGCTTTTTGGAGTTTATTTTTTTGAAACAAAAGTTTGCTAAGTGGCCATCATGAACATACTTAGCAAAAATGCAATGCTTTTCAAGAATCTGCAGTGATATCACCCCTTCTCAAGGCACAGAGATCTCAACTGGGCAGGTTGAGAACTCAAAATATGTTGAGCTGTACCCAGTGAGGAGCAGAGAACAGGGTTTTGCTGCCCTGGTAGAATTAAGTACAGATTGTAAGAAACTGGGGGCCAGATGTAGCAAAATGCAAAATTGCGACTTGCAATTTGCTAGTCCATCCGACTCGCAAATTGCAAGTCGCAATTTGCTATGCAGTACGTGTCTCAGACACCGACTGCGACTCGCAATGAGGTCGCAATGACCCACCTCATCAATATTCATGAGGTGGGTCGCAAATTGCGGCCCCATTGCGAGTATAGGCACTCGCAAACATGGAGGCCTGCTGTAGTCAGCAGACCTCCGTGTTCGTGACTGCTTTAAATAAAGCAGTTTTTTTTTTTTTAAGTGTAGCCCGTTTTCCTTAAAGGAAAACGAGCTGCACTTATAAAAAAAAACGAAACCTTTAGTTTCGGTATTTTTTCAGGGCAGGGAGTGGTCCCCTGGACCACTCCCTGCCCTGAAAAAATATTTTTGGGTCCATTCACAAAGTGGAAGGGGTCCCATGGGGACCCCTTCCAATTTGCGAGTGGGGTACCATCCACTTGAAGTGGATGGTAACTGCGAGTCCATTTGCGACCGCGTACGCGGTCGCAAATGAAATTGCATCCCACTGCGAGTCGCAAATAGGAAGGGAACACCCCTTCCTATTTGCGAGTCGGAAATGCATTTTGCGAGTCGGAGCCGACTCGCAAAATGCATTTCTGAATAGCAAAGTGGCTTTTGCGCATCGCAAACGGCGATTTTCGCCGTTTGCGAGGCGCAAACACTTTGCTACATCTGGCCCTGGGTTATTAGTTAAGAGCATGAATGCCCCACTCTGGCACAACTACAGTCCTTATCAGGATGAAACACAAAAGCCACCAAATTAACCTGTGCTTCACCTCTGGTAGCTTGGCACAAAAGAAGTCAGGTTTAATTTAGAATCAATGTGTAAAGAATCTATGCAGCCAACAGACAGTTATAAGTGATAACACATCAGAAGAAAAATCCCAAACCAATTTTAAAAAATAGAATACATTTTAATAAATAAAATGACATCATAATTTATCAAATTAAATCATAGGTATGCAATTTCAAACTCTTAAACAAAGGCAGCAGAAAATAGCATAAAGCACCAACCTTGGTAATCTGGTCGTGTGGGACTGGGACAAAGACACATGTTCAGGCAAAATGCAGGCATGGTAAGGGATTGGGATTAGTTCATTGGAAAATGTACCTGGCGGTACATAGTCTGAGCGGAGAGATCCTGCATTGCTCTGCATTGAGTTGTCTCACGCTGCATCAGGTCCGATGATGCTGACAATATGGAGCTGCTAGCTGCTGCAATGTGAGGTCCAGCATTGAGTTGTATCAGTGTATCAGTTTCAATGAGGCTGCCTTTCAGTAGCTGTGAAGTTCTGCAATGTGTGATCCTGGATGAAGTTATGTCACACTGTGTCAGCTCTGATGAAGCCACTGAGCAGGAGCTGTGAGGTGCTGCAGAGCGAGGTTCTGCATTGAGCTGTGTCGCACAACAAACTTAGGGCCTAATTTAGATCTTGATGGTGTTACCGCCAAGCTGCCTGGGCAGCGGACCCGAAAAGACCGACAAGTCAACAGTGTTCCGCCCACCTTATTTAGATGATTTAGATGTATTGTGGCTGAACCGATGACCACCACAACGGGGTGTACTCTGTCGCGCCTGCTGCATCCCACAGCCAGTGCACCCAGATTCCATTGCTGAAGAGTAGCCTGCCATCACCATCTTGATAGCAGGATACCGCTTAGCTTATTTAGATAACACAATTGTGTTGGCGGTGCATCAGCGGCGGTCCCATGACGGTAGAGGGTCCATTGCAGAACCTGTTCAGTATAGTACTTTGGTTGTGGCTATTTGTTGGATGCTAACAGCCTACATCTGTTGTATATTGGACAATTGTGAACACCTGGAAAACACTCTATAAAACATACTCCATTTCAGACCATGGTCCTTTGCCGTCACACTGCAGCAGACCATTTTCTCAGCAGAACATGCCACACAGGAAACAGGTGCCTTTTTCTGTGTTTCACTCCCTCTGTGTGTGTTGATATTAATATTTTTTGTTGATAATCCCACATCTGTTTGGGCACTATTTGTTTTAACAAATAATCACAATGGCAGGGTGAAGGAATCCTGTTTCTCAGAGGAAGAGTTGCCTGTCATAGTAGATAAAATCATTAAAGTAAAGCCACAATTGTTTGGAGCACAAGTACAAAATCCAACCATACCTCAGAAAAGGCAAATGTGGTCCAGAATAGTGCTGTATCAAAAACGTGTGCACACAGAAGGAGATTAGGAAGAGGTGGAATGATCTGGGGGGGCAAGAGTGTGTTTCCTGGCCTCCAGGCATTGCCTGGAGGCCCAGAGGACTGGTGGTGGTTTTTCTAGTCTCCATTACAACTCTTTCACTGGGAGGAGAAGGTCCTGAAGATCTTACATCCTGAAGGCTTGCCAGAATCCCTGCTGCAGTGGAGTCTGGTAAGTTACACTTAGCAATGTCTTAACAAGCCCAAATGAAGTAATGCCCTTAGGTTATGTGTTTAGAATGGCCCAGCACCTTTATCAAAACAGATTTATCTAACCTTGACTTCACAAAACATCTTGTTTCACACATTACTAGCATCACTAGCATCATGGCTGCATCTCTTTATAACAATGTGCAATAACTTTATTCAGATTGTGTGTTGTTCCCTATGGACCATCCCTTGCATTTGCTCAGTGCCTTGCTTTCTGTCAATGTATGTTGTTGTTCTCCCAAAAACAGATCCAAAACTCCATCCATTTGCACATGAAGGTATCTTGTTTGTAAGTGGTATTTTCACCTATTCACATCATACTCATATGTGTGTATATGTTGTAAATGTGTGTTAATCTGCACCATAATTATTTAAATAGATATGTATAACTCACTACTGTCTATGGTGTCAACAGATGACTACAACTACCATGATACCCTGTTTTTGTATCTGCAAAACAATAGTGCAAAGTAATATTGCACTACCATTGTTTACTTCCATTTGTGCACACATCTCAAATACATGTGCATTAGACAATACTCAAGCATGTTGACACCTTCTCATAGCTACATTGCAGTGATGTAAATGCTCACCTAATTCATAGTCTCTTGAATCCAAGATTTCCTACTATGTGATGTGGGATGCTAAATAGAAGTAGTACCCAAACACAAATTACTTTCACTGTCCATATAAAGACCAATGACAGTTTTACTATTAAGTTTAACCACAGTTTATCTAATGTTTTGTAGCCTGATGGGCCTTGGAATGGTCCATTACTCTACCCTACTCAGCACTGTATCGGGCTGAATGTCTAGTACATTAATATACAATGACACAAAGGCCTAATCATACTATCAGTCTTACTATACTTATTTAGATTGCAACATTTGTAGATAATGAGGTACAAAGAACATATTGTTTTATATTGTCTGCTTTTTCCTCAAGTCCACACCCTGGGCAAGTGTACCACTGTCTTCCACTCAAGACACCTCCACTACAAACCAGGAGCAGCCTCGTCAGTTTGTCCAGACAGCTCCAGTGCCTCATGCTCGGCCCACACCTACACCTACCACCCCAGCTGCAACGATATCTCAGCATAAGGACACCTCCACTTCCTATGTACCGATGAACTACACAACAATGTTACGCCCCCCAGTACTGGTTGCTGTTGAATGAACACCAACAACTCCTTCAGTTGTGCCAGGATCCAGTGGTATGGGGCACACTGCCTCCTGGACACAGGGTAGTGAGAGCAGGCATTGTGGGAGGGAATCAGTGGGCCAGGAAAGTAAGGCACGTGTGTCTTTGTCAGCCAAACCACCATTGACCGAGCATTGAGAGCAGTACAAGAGTCCCAAGACATGATAACAAGGTTGTAGCTGTGCTCTGGGAGATCAAGGAGGTTCAGAGGGAGCTCATGCTGGAAATATGCAATCACAATGACAAAAAGAACTCCCTGGCTGGGGTGATTTTCCACATGTAGCACAACATGTGCAGGGCTTTTCCCATACCATCTGCCCCTGTCTGTGGTGTTTCTACATCTGGACCAAGTACACTACTGCCAGCCACAGACATGGAGGCCCTGCCACATGAGGATCCTGCTCCACCCACCCCAGTCCCTGCACCTGTGCTGCCCCCCCCCCCCAGAGGGGTCATTCATCTGGACCACCAGGGGAGGATGGCAAGACCTCCACTGCTACCTCCAAGAAACACAGATCCTAATTTCCTCCAGTGTGTGTCTAGCGTTCACTCTGTAGACTAATGCAGGGACACATTTATCTTGTTTAGGATAGCTGTATTTTGTGCGTTGGACTCCAAACTGTTTTTGCCTCTAGTACTATCCGCTCATCCAGCATGATACACTTTTTTTATTTCATTTTCTTAATTCTTGAAACACGTTTCTGTTACTTCTTATCATGAAAATAAATGATATGGACACAAACTACAAGACTGTTGTTCGATTTATTGTGGCATTTCATTTTTCATGTCTGACTTCCACCATCATTTTGTCAAATCTTTTGTTGCAAAGAAAAATTAGAAATAACAAAGAGGTAATGTTTTACCCATTTCATTCAAGCAAAAAACAAATCTAAATCCCTATGTATTAATAACATACATATGCGGGTAACAAATCTTAGATTAAATTAGAGCAGAGTTTCACAAACAATACATAACCCTAATAGTCTGTGCCATTTAGAGGGAGACACTCCACAACCTTGACACCATGGAAGAAATATTGCATGAGATCAAATTAAATAGGTAAACTATCATTGATGTATGACCTCATCTGGAGCCAGACATCCTACCCTCATAATAAGAATCCTACATCAACAACACCAATATTCTATATCATGGCAGTAATACAATTTGAGGCCACATGACCTTTACAGGACATGATACTGTGGCAGTATCTGGTGCATTTTGACAACCACTATTCAGTGGTGTGCTACAAAATCTCTATAAACTATGAGGAAACACATCAACAGCTGCCTCCACTGAACACAAATTGAAGATGTAGCTAAAGTGAAGGAAGAACAGTATGCTATGGCTTGAGATACACATGTGATTTGAGAAAGTTAAGTGGCATGTGTTGCCTTATTGGCAACATCACATAGAAAACAGGTCTGATACATTCTCCTGAACTTCCATTCAATCACAGTGCAAGCTGTCACTGTAGAAGATCTGCCCATCCCAAGTGGGTGTCTTTCCCAGGACCAACACATGTTCACTTTGTACTTTCTAACAGCAACATATCACTACAAATGTCAAAACGTTGAAATGTACAAATGAAGATGGCATGGTGAAGGACCCTGAAACAGAATAACAAGGGATAATTAATGATTTCCCTTATTAAATTGACGCAAATGACAAGTTAGGGGGGCACATACTTAGCACAAGCAAAGTTAATCTATGTCAATGACCACAGTAGTCAATGTATTGAAACTCTGATCCACTAACATCTTTGGCTTGGACTTTCCATAACTGACAATTCCTAACAAATTACCATTGCAGAATAATATGTTCCCTATGTCACAAGTTGTTCTGACATTGAAGGTTACAATATGTAAAGGTGAACTGACACTCAGGTGAAGAAGTGGTCAATAACATCTTGACATAGGTCAATTCATTCCTATTCACCACTGTCATCTTCATTGGGCATTTCAGCAACCTCACACAGTGACTCTTCATGGTCTCCCTCCTCTGTGATTATTGGGATGTTCAATCACAGGGAGATATTGTGGAACATGCAGCAGCCAACTCTGATTTGGCACACCTTATCGGGTGAGTAGAGGAAGGCTCTGCCAGACTTGGCCAGGCACCTAAGCCTGCTCTACTGCCCTTTGTGTTCTTCAATGGGCCTCTTTGAATTGGACTTCCCTTGGAATTATTGGATACCTCAGCAGTGCTAACAACTATGGTCTGTTAGGCCTAGCTAACTCTCCTACAATGAAGCACCATATCAATAGATTATTATCATATCAAGCCATTGCACCTTCTTAAACTAGGAGTCAAGCAAGTGATCCTCAAATCATATTGTACTTACCAAAAAGCCAGGCCCTCTCAGGTCAAACTTGTGACATTTGCAGGGGTATGGTGCTGTTCCGTAGTATAAATGAATCATGTGTTCATCCGGGAACCGGCACACACACTTGAGATGTACAAATCTGGTAAGCAGACAACTTGCACATTGAAGGAATGGAAGTTCTTCCGATTGCGGTAGACCTCTTCAATCATGTAAGGTGTCACAAAGGCAATATGCGTGCCATCTACTTCTCCAACCACATGTGGTAGTCCACTCAAAGCATAACATTCTCCCTTCATGGTGCCCAACCCCTGTTGTCATGGGAACTGGACGTAGCTGTTGATGTGTCTCAGCATTGAAGAAAGGGCTTCTTGAAGCAAAGCCCTGAAAGTTGGCCGGGGCATGCCTCCAGATACTGCTAGTGTACTGAAAAGAGCCTGTGGTCACAAAATTATGTATTGAGTTTCAATCCTGGTGTTATTGCTGTTGTATTCCTTTTGTGAGGCAGGAGATCAGGTTCCAGCTGGTGACACAAATCCAGCATACTTTGCCTATTTAACTGAAACTTCTTAATGGCATACCTTTCCTCCATGATGCCAAGGTCTGGAATTGGCCTGAAGACCTGAGGCTCTTGTCTCCTACCCATGCCTGGGTAAAAAGGTCTGCATGTATAGAAAAGAAAATATCAGCTTAAATGGTCACGCCATACTTTGATGATCAGCACACATCTTAAGTCTGGTAACATTAGGGATGTCGGTGTCTCATATACACGTACACAAATTGTTAGCAATTTTTTTAATTAAAAACAGATTTTTTTATTTTTTCTAATTATGTGCAAATAATACATTTTAAATTTATTATTTCTACTTATTTATTTTGTTTAATTAAAAAAAAAAACATTGTCAACATAGGTATTACTTCCCCAGAGGCACTATTGATGTCAAACACAGTTGTGGTTCACTTTTAATTGCGTCATATCATTCCAAAAAACAGTGTAATTCATATCTGACATTTATATAGATACTAGCCTCTCTTTTGAGTGCTGATGGTGCACTATCAATTTAAAAATACAATACTTCACACTCTAAAATGGCAGCTGCCTGACCTTGTCATCATCACCTTGGTTAACCAGCAACCTTCGGCAGAAAGTGACAGCATAGTAGGTGGAGGAGTCTGCAAAGGACGCTGCTATAGGCTTACATGGGTGACAGCTATGCATGAAAGACAATTGGGGCTGTATTTATAGGCTGCTAGCACCACAGGAGCGTCACTTTTTGTGATGCTCCTGTGGCACTAAGCACAGCACCTTATTTACATAGTGGAATTAAGCTACACAGCAACACCCATTGCATTTTGACACTGGCTCAGATTTATGAAATTTCGTAAACCTGAGGCAGCTCCAAAATCTAATGCCACCCCCAGGGGTGGTGTTAGCAAGGCACTACGAGGAGGAATACTTTTATTCCTCCTCATTTTTTGCATTTCTATGAGTGCTGCATTTTGCCACATGCATAGAAAAAGCAAAATGACAGAAATGATTGTTTATGTGTGGGAATGTGTTTCTTCCTGCACATAAACAATCATTTGAAAATAACGCTTTGGCACTTCTGTGTGTGTTGCATTGTGCAGCACACACAGAAGTGACAAAGCGCCATTAGTGATTGTTTATGTGCAGGAAGGGACACCTTCCCGCATGTAAACATTCACACCCCTCAACACAAACATCCTTGCACGATGGTGCAAGGATGCCTGCGTTGGCACTGGCAGCTAAATTTAGCACCAGCGCAGGGGGAAACGCAGGGCTGCATCGTATACCCATAAATATGGCACATCCCTGTGTTTTTAAAGTGACGCGGCACTGCCAATTGTGACGCAGCACCTTTCTTTAAACCTGCCCCTTGGTCTGCCCATCTCCATCATAGATCGCATCCACCATTTACTTGTAGGCAGCATATTGAAAAAAGCTCACTTGCCTCCTAACTCTGCAGTCACAGCCAACAAGACCTAATTTTTTGCTGCTGTTACTGATCTCTGCACAAAGCAAAGCAGATGACAGGGCCCTAGCCTTCAGCACGGAGGAGCTAGAGCTCCTTACCAGGAAAATCCTGTCCCTGAACAACCAGCCATATAGGAACAGGTACATGTCTGATTGGGAAATGTTGGACTTGTTTCTTTTTTCACCACAGGCCAATTTGTCCCTTTTTTGTGCATTGGTAAAGTGTTGTGATTGGAGTATAGTGAACTAAGGGGGTCATTACAACCCTGGCGGTCGGTGGTAAAGCGGCGATAAGACTGCAAACAGGCCGGCAGAAAACAAAAAAATTGAATTATGACAGCGGCGGATATCGCCGCGGTCATCCGCCACTTCACCATTCCAACCGCCATGGCGGTGAAAACTGCTGGGCTGGAGATTGCAGTCTCCAGCCCGGCGGATGTCACTAGACCGCCGACGGTATCAGGACCCTGCATACCGCCATGGAACTCGGGTGGTTGGGAACCGCCATGAGATCCATGGCAGTAGGCACTATCAGTGCCAGGGAATTCCTTCCCTGGCACTGATAGGGGTCTCCCCCACCCCCGCTACCCCCCACAAATCCTACCCCCACATCCCCCACCCCCCTGCTGTCCCCCAAAGGTGGCACAACCCCCCTCCACACCCTGACCCCAAACATGCACATATACACACCCTTACACGCACACACCCCCAACATGCACATATACACACCCCTACACGCCCACATACAGCCCGCCAACACATACCCGCACACATACAAACAGACATGCACACCGTCCGACCTGCACACATTTCACATACACACAACACCCCTGCACGCATACACTTACTCACTCCCTCTACACTCTCACACGCACCCCCCCCCATGCACGCACACAACGCCCCCCCACCCCCTTCCCTAACGGACGATCAACTTACGTTTTCCGTTGATCCTCCGGGAGGGGACGGGATCCATGGGGACAGCACCGCCACCAGCACACCGTCACCAGAACACAGCCACACCGAATCATGGGACGTGATTCAGTGGGCGGTGTTCTGTTGACGTGGCGGTGGAGGTTGAGCAACCTTCACTTCTACCGCCGTCCGCCAGTATGGCTGCTGGCGCGTTTCTGTACGAAAAAGGACGGCGGGCTGCCAGCGGAAGACCGCCACCACTGGCGGGCTTCAGCACGGCGGTACCTCAGCGGTCTTGCGAAAAGACCGCTGAGGTCGTAATGACCCCCTATGCATTTACTCATGCTGTTGAAGCGGATAAGAGACAAAGGCATACATGATATAGGAGCTAGTATGGGGAATTTCTAAACTTTGAGCAAATGTTGTGTCAAGATTCATGTTCAATTTTATTTACAAATATGCACGCAAACGGTTGTATCTGTGTTTTCAGCATTATCTTGGCTAGGTGAAGGTGACAGCAGCTATGTTGGCGGGGAAGACCCTGTCCACTATGGCTCCGATGAAGACACCACAGGTGCCAAGAGACCCAGTGGCATAGAGGGTGAGGGAACTGGCATGGAGGTAACCAGTGACTCAACATCTTCTTTTGAGGCCTCAAACGAAGGCCAGTCCCTAGTGGTGGTGGTCCCTGAAATGACTGTTACACCTGCATTGTCATTCACCCCCAACAGTTGGCTGTGACTGCCCCCTTAAAAGAGGTGGCACCAGATTTACTACAGACACCTCTCCCATCCTGGGGTCCCAGGCTATTCTCAATAAGGAAGCTGTAGATCTTTTGTGTACTATCGCTGTAGTCTAGACATCACTACTGAATGCCATCCAGGAGCTGAGTATTGAGAACACCCAGTTATTGGGTTACCTGGATGGCATTCACAGTTCCCTGTCCGGACTACAGCAGTCATAATAGGGTCTGGCCTCCTCAGTCACCACAACCTCCCCTTCACACCAACCTTGTGCCCCAACTCCCACCCCCTCCAAAATCCCTCTAACCAGCCCTATTCAGAGTACCTGCACACCTTTACATTTAGACAAACCAACACACACGGGTAGCACATCCTCACATACACACAAGCTTGGCAAAAAACACATAGAGACACACACACACATGCAGACACCACACATCCCACCAACACAACCACCAGCACACAAACACCTGCACACCAACAAGACACCCACAGTCAGCACACCCACTATGACACAAACACCCACACACCCGCAGCCTGCACACCCACAACACATAAAAGCACCAGCACACCCAGAGATACCACAACACACACCACCTCCACAACAGACACATCCACACACACGTACTTAACACAAATGCCCACACTCACCCACACAGCAGACACCCAATAAAAAAACACAAAGCAAAACATACAACACATACACCAGACTACTGGCACCCACACCTTCAACAGAAACATGCACATCAGACACAACCACTCCCTCTACCTACCAACCCAATTTCCATGCCAACCACCCCACCTTCCCCAAGGAAGACCTTATTTTTCCTTTGGCCCTGACCCCTTGCACATCGCAAACCACCCACCCCACACATATAGCCACTCCTCCCAAATGTCTTTCCACCCCTTCCGCACCCCAAGCCACCCATTCCACATCCCAGCCCACCACTCACAAAACCAAACCCTATGCTATAATCAAGATACAGCAGAAAACCACCTGACCTCTCGCGAACGTTGGACGATGGACGCTGGTGCCGGGTGGCTCACGTCTTGGATTTGCTCGGCTGCGGGAGTGCTGACCTTGGAGACGCGCTGCTGCGGCGGTTTGGGGGTGCCGCTAGCCGGGTAGGACTGCTTTTTTCGCCGGTGTGTGTTCCGGCTGAGGCAGTGCCCTCTGCTCCCTTCCAGCGCCGGTTTAGCTGTTTTGGTGCGGACTGGGCGGACTGGGCGCCAGAAGGAGCGCCAGAAGGAGTTCTGCTGCCCTGCCCCGCAGACCGGGTAAGCCGGGGGGTCCCGTTGCTCCTGCTGCTCCTGCTGCTCCTGCTGTTCCCTCCGTATCCTGGCCGGATCCTGCCGTGCGGGTCACCTTTTGGGCACTTGGTCATCCCCTGCTTCTGTCCTCTGCTCCAGCTCCGGCTCCAGCCCTGGTGCTGGTGTTTCGTCACCCTTGCCTCACCCAGCCCCACCCCTGCCTCAGCTCTAGCCTCGGACCTGGCGCTGCTGGTGGTCCGGTTGGTCCGGTTGGTGGTTGGTGGTTGCCTGGTCTACGTGGCCTCCGAGCCCTAGGGAGGAGTTGGTGTTCAGGAGATTGGAGACAGGAAAATAAATGAAGAACTGGAAAAGAGGTGACTCTAGGTGACTCTAGACCCCGTTGGATCCGGTGATCGCGAGTGGACTGCATAAACCAACGCAAGTAAGCGGCCCTACCAACCTGTCATTTACCTGTTATTTACCTGCTATTTATTAATCTAACTAAAGACATTTGAGACCAGTAGCTGAGGGGGGGGCGGAGAGGATCAGAGGAGGACCAGAGGAGCTGTTGTTAATGGTGCCGGAGGGATAGACACCATTCGTGTACTGCGCTTTTGTGTGCAGCATATTGTGTGTATATTGTGTGCCTCCGTGAAAGCATTCTACATCCTAGAGAACAATCTATAAAGACTAAAAACCTCTGAAGCCACTGAAGTTGCTGAAGTTGCTGGTCTATCCACACAGCAAGAGTTAAAAAAAAGAGATATAACAAGACATTACCAACAATAATAAAAGTCATTCCTAAAGATTCAGTAAGGAACCGAGGGGGGCACGGAGGACGGTGAAGCCCCCTAAGATGGTTGGAACAAGAGGAAAAACAAAGAAGGCCAGGGAGGCCAACGAGGTACTCGTTCACCTAGCGAAATCCCAAAGGTCAGAGCAGGAACCCAACAGTTCGCAAGATCTTGGGTTAGACCAGGACCAGGACCCTGGAACCACTCAGTTATCCCAAGGGGAATTTATAAATCAAGGAGAGGTCACAGCAGAGGGTGTCCAAATCGGGATTCCCAGCGACGAAAGTGAATCAGGAGAAGAGTTGGGTGGGACACCTGAAGTGGCACCAGGGCCTCTGCTGCTAGCCTATACTGATTCCGATGATATGGGGTGTGTAATACTGAATGCAGGAGAAACTGTGGGGGGCCTTGCAAGTCCTCCGAGTAGGAGACAACAGTATACACTGACGCACCCGGGCCCAGGTGGGACCAGGGGAGTAAGGAAAACTAAACCAAAGATAAACACCATCACTAACTACTATAATCAAGTGAACCTAAACACTGATCGGCTGCAGATGCAAAGCTCCAAAGCTAGTGACCCCCCATTACAGTCATCGGGGGAAAAAGGTGGCAATAACGTGGGGGAGGGGGGATGAACTGGAGCTTTCAGAGACCGGGCATCAGGATATTTGCCTATCCCAGCAGCGATCTGCTCGAGCATCGCGACCACCCTTTCCAATGAATAACTCCCTCGGGGATGGCGAAGTGGAGTCAAATAATTTCCCAGAGTGGGGCAATTTTCCGGGAGAGCAAAGAAAAAGCAATGAATCACCTTATCCCGAAGCCCAAATGGGGCCATTAAATTCCGGGAGCTCCCCACTAGCATTCCCTCCACGATGTGCCCAAGCAGAACTTATAGTACTCCAAAACATAAAGGGTCCTGAAAATGAACAATTACCACCAAATCAGACCCATAAACTTTCAGCGCCACAGCTTCATCGTGAAAGCCAAACTGTAAAAACTAATTTATCGCTGTGCAGACACGATAGTAGTTCCTTTAGTCTGGAGCTTTCCTCACCTGACAACTCCGTAATTGGCAATATAGAGCCCCAATTAAACAGTATAACATCGGAAGATCTAAGCTTCCTGGAAGGTAGTATAATACAAGGCCACAGAGGAGAGGACAATAAGAACTCAGAAGGCCAGATAATTAACGAGCAAAGTGGGCAAACTAGGGGAAACAGAGATGATCTCTCATTAGACCAACCAATTCTTAGCATCATGAAAGTTATATGTACAACATTGGACTCAATTGCAACAACAATCATGGTCCAGTCTCAAAAATTCGACGATCAACTTGAGCTGACTAAACAATTTACAACCTCAATACAGACTATAGGTTACAGGTTGGCCTTAGTAGAGGGCGTAATAAGGGAAAACCTGTTGCACCAGGCAGTGGCTGACAAAATGGACAAGATGGATAGGCAAGCCTGTGGCCCACTGCTGGAAAAATTACTGGAAGTCCCGAAAGTAATCAAAGACATAATCGAAGATTGAAAATATAGCCTCAAAAGCACACAGGTGTGCAATCACGAGTCAGCAGAAACAGAATCCAGATTAACTGAAAGGCCAATAGACAGAGAAGATAGAGAAGGGCCCTCTGGCCCAGGACGAGAGGATTGCCCAGATGCAAAAACCCATATAGACAAGACGGAGAGAATCAAGGGAAGTCCTATACCTGGAATCAAAGCCTCAAATACAGTAGAAAAAAGGACCCCGAGCAAAAGGCCTCAACCAATAGGTAGATGGAAAAACACATGGAAAAAAGCTAGAGGAAATAAAAAAGTACCAGCAAAAAAGGCTCCAAATATGCCACAACAGGCAAGCCCAACAGGGCAAACCAGGAACACAGGTGACGAGTCTGCCCAACAGCAGCACAGAGATCAAAACATTAAGCCAGAGAGTCTCGAGAAACCTACTGACAAAGACATTAACTTTATAAATAAAAATCCCAGATTACTGTGCGACAAAAGCTGCACTCACCATTCACCTAGTCAATGGACAACCCAAATGGAGCCCAGAGACATCAAAATTAAGTACCGGCATCGACAAGTACCTCCCATCTATAAAAATAGAACACTCAGCTCAGGTACATTACTTAAATACAGTAGGACACCACTATGGAAAACGCCAGCAGCCTCCGAACTCCATTACCGAGGGGGTACAACAAGAAAACAGCAAAAGTGAAAGCAGAAGGGCAGAGAGCCCCGAGTGCTTAGGAAGTGAACAAAGTATAAGAACAACCATGTGTGTAGGCAATACAATAGCCCCAGTTCCCGCACCTCAGACAAAAGTAAAATACTGCTCTCAGGTTAGCCCTGGCAACTACAACCTCAGTAGCCAGACCCGGTGGGTCACTGATCCGCTTGCCCTACCGCGCCCAGTGCTTGACCTGGAAACTAAAGGAAAAAGGGATAATTGGCCTCCAAAAAGGCAACCTTACGAAGAACATAGGAACAAAGAGTTGCAACTTGGGAGGGAAAAAGGCCAGGTAGAACGAACATTGACTAGTTGGGCAGCTACCACTTATAACAAAGAAAAGAAAGATAATCAACTTCAAGGAGGACGGTTGCAGGGAGGTGGCGGGCATACCGAGATCCGCATTGAAATAACTAAAGAGCTTGAAGCCACGATCACGTTTATCTCCGAGTACTCCGCAAGAGGAAGTCATGACATCCTAAATAGGACTAATATCCTATATTTGGTCAACTCTCTGCCAGCTTTGCAGAACGTAACAACTAAAGTCCTCCTCTCAGTAAGATTCATACAAAGAAAAGAATTAGAAAACGGGGAATCAACAGAAACAGTCTGGGCTTCACCTTGGATAGCAGAACAGATCCTAAAATGTTCTAACATGATGAAGACCTGGGGAATATCTACTGCTATTCCACAAAAGGAACCATATCCAACAATATTTCTTGAAAAAGCTCCAAAGCAAAATGTGTCGGGTAGGCAGGAGGTAAAAGGCTCGATATTCCAGGGAGCAATTAGCTCCAAACAACAACTCCCTGAACGAATAAATCTGAGCAATATGAGGTTCTGTCTGTTGGTCAATTCCCCTAGAAACAGCATGGGCAATCCCCCACAGTTGCAGAATTATGAAGATCAACCATCTAGAAGCTTGTAGCAAAAAATGGATGCCTTGAACACAAAAGATAGAACTAGTCCCACATTAAAAATTTTAAGCTGGAACATTGCAGGCTTAAAAAGTAAAATGGAGGATAAGGACTGGGTTGAATTCATTAAACAACAAGGCATCAGCTGCTTCCAAGAAACTTGGTCTACTAATGCCATTGACCTAGATGGGTTCTCCACTTTCCACTCACCTGCTATAAACAAAAAAAAGGAAGACCATCGGGAGGCCTGATCATTTGGATCAGAACTTCACTACTGGGAAACTCCGTAGTAACTCATGCTGTATTAAGCAAAGAAATCCAGACGCTTGCAGTAAAATATGAGGAGTGGTCACTCGAAATAGTAAATGTGTATTTCCCTCCTATTAGCCGGGTCCAAGTCATGCCAGGTGTGCGGCTCCTTAAGGAACATATCTTAAACAAAAGAACTAAGGGTTGGAGGAACCCAGCACTAGGTCACACGAACAACCGCTCTCCCCAGCTTTGTAAAACCTTTTTACTGATATGCGGTGATTTCAACACTAAACCCCATTCTATCCTCTGGGATGAATAAGTAGTAGAGGAAGATCACGTTTGGAACATTCCAACGCCCCTCATCCAACACTGTCAAGACTCCAAGAGAGGAGAATTAATCTTTGAAGCATTAATAGAAGGAGGAATCCGTACATTAAACGGAAGAACAAATTCAGATAGAACTTTCAAATCTACCTTTCGAACTGGAAAAGGCAAAGTATAATCGATTACATGGCAATAAACATCGAAGCCTGGCATTATGTCATCGATATGGAAATAAGGGACAGGATCGAGAGTGACCATGACACATTGCTAATGGAGATAGTCCATCCAGACACGAGGCCAGGGAAGGCTGAGTCTCCATTTAACGGAAATAGCTTGACAATAACCATGAGACCAAATAGGAAAAACATATTAAGGTCAAATGTGGATGAATCTTATACGAGTGTACCTAGCCAAACCTGGTTGCTATCACTCAGCACGTTTTTAAACCTACCAGTTAACGAAGCTTTACCCCTCCTGCATAATTTTAATAATCTGCTATTACAAACAACAAAGGAAAGGACCAAGCATCTTCAAACTAATCCTAATACGATGGAGGGCTGGTACGATGAAGAGTGTTTGAAACTAAAAAACACCCTATCACAAGCGCTAAAGAATCAGCATTTGAACGACTTTAATGAGCAACATTTTTATGAATGCAGGCAACAGTACAAAAAATTACTGAGATACAAAAAGGAAGATATTCCCACATAAGCTCTGGAAAATTCTCCTGCAGGCAATATCGGCAGGAAACTGCAAAAAGTTTTGGGAGATAGTCAGGTGGGGATGCGAAGGCCCTTCGAAAAACCTAGAACTGAATATCAACCCACAACTCTGGGTAAAGCACTTTACCGCCTTGTATCAGGAAGAGGTCAAGACGGCATCCGGGAGTACTAATAACTTAAACAGTCTTACTCAAGGGCTGGAAGGAAGTAATCAAAGATCAAGTAAGGTATTTCCACTTCAAATGACCTATGTAGTACCATCAAAATAGCCTGTTAGATCGATAAATGAAACCCAGAATTAATTAGTCTCTAACAAATTCCCTAGCACAAATTCCATGCAAGTAACCCATGCCATTCCACGTGCAATGTAGTTAATACCGGAATTCAGTGAGAAAGAGATTAAACAAGGTATTCTCCTCCAAAAGCCGTACAAGGCTGCAGGCCCAGACGGTATCCCTTCAGACGTTTATCGTAACCAGCTAACGTTATGGCTACCTGCTCTAGCCCGTCTATTCAACAGTGTATGGCACCACAAGGTAATCCCTACTTCTTGGAAGAAATCAATAATTGTTCCAATTCACAAAAAAGGGCCTTGGGACATGGTGTGCAATTACAGGCCTATCTCATTGCTTGATAGTGTTGGATTTTTTTTTGCCAAACTGATTCAGTTGCGCTTAGACCAATGGCTAGAGGATGGAGATTTAATATCGACACATCAAGCTGGTTTTAGGAGAGGCCAAAGCACAACAGATCAACTTTTTAAGTTGAACATGATCTGCGCTAAATACGCCACCCTAAAAGATTGTCCATTATATTTGGTCTTTGTGGATCTTCAAACAGCCTTTGACAGCGTAAATCGCCAAACATTATGGCAGTTATTGTTGGAAATGGGTATACAGGGAAACATTTTAAGGCTGTTAATTCTACTGCATACAGGAAATACTGCCAGGGTCAGATATACTACGAGAAATGATTATACGGCAGAAATTCCAATCCAGTGAGGCGTAAAACAAGGCTGCGTTTTGGCCCCAACCTTATTCAATTGTTATATAAATGAAGTAAGTCAAGACCGGAGGAAATTAAATCTGGATGTGCCAAAACTAGCCAATGAAAGTATACCTATCCTGCTTTTTGCTGATGACGCTGTATTACTGGCAAGAACGGAGATAGCAATGCATCGACTACTTAGGGGTTTTGAATCATTTTGCACCTCAAGGAGCATGGTAATCAATGAGGGGAAAACAAAGTTTATGATTCTTAACCAAAAACAGACTATGCAATCAACTTTTAGGGCAAACAACAAGCCTTTGGCCTGAGTGGCTACTTATGACTACCTGGGTTGCAGACTGGATGAAAAACTGACATGGAAACCACAAATTTATAAAAGTAACATCTCCTTGGTCCAACAAGCTGGAGCGGTACTCAGATTCGCAAAAGCTACAGGCAACCATTCTGTGAGTTCTGCACTGCTTGCATATAAAACAAAAGCAAGGGCCGCTGCACTTTATAGCGCAGAGATCTGGGGATTTAGAAAAACTCCATCAATACAAGTAACCGAGAATAAATTTTTACGCCGATTACTTTGTTTAGGCAACGCCACACCAATGAATGCAATAAGAATTGATCTACAAATGAGAAAGGTTGTGGACTACATTGCACTGGCTCCAATAAGATACTGGATCCGTATTTGGGCAAAAGAGGAACTCAAACCATATAGAAATGTACTTATGAACATCTTGAAGCTACAAAGTCATCGGAAATTGCCCTGGTTCAAACATATCTCAACCACCCTGGCTGCTATCGGCCAGGAAGACCTCTGGCTCCATCCATAAAAAATCAGAAGGCCTAGTTTATCTGTCATAAAAAAAGGCATACTGGGAGCAAAAGACTCAGAGCATGTGTGAGACACTTAGCCCTTTATTTAAGCGTTACTTTTTATTTAACCAAGAGCTTAAACCAGCAATTTTCATAGACAGTATTTATCCGGAAAAATAAAGGATTCTCTATTTTAAATTTCGTATGGGCACACTACCAGTGATGGCGGTGACCAATAGATGGCAACCCGTCCCTCCGGGTAGATTAGAATGTTGTCCATGTCTTCATGGTGGCCAAGAAACACTATCCCACTTCCTTTTATTATGTCACTTCACGCTCAAACTCCGCAAATTGTATTTACGTCCACTTTTTAGATCATACGGAGTTAGGAAGTGCAAAGAGGCGGAAGTGTTATGTATGCGATCAGACGAGAAACACATTGTGACAAAGGTCTCAACTTATATACTGGAAGCATGGAAGTTATGTTTATCAATGCACCCACAGTTGGCACAAGTATAATTGCTTGTGTTATCCCATAGCTATTATTAGCTTGGGAAATCGGTGCAGGTTGTTGTAAAACGGGGCTAGGTCCTGGGTTACTATTAAACTGTTGGCAGGCACCGTAAGGTCCCAAATGATTAGTGCCAGAATAAGATATTTACATTTTAGATTTATAATGTTTTTCTAGAATAAGTCAAGAGTTTTATGCAAATTATGGTCATAGACCAAGTTTTATGATAATGCAGGGCAAATTGGATACATTTTGGCACATGTTAAATCAAAAATTCAAGTACAGTTTTTTCTTTTTATTGAGACGTTTTATTTAATGCGATTTTTACCGAGTGTGATGGATTGGTATTTATTGTGTGTTATTGTTATGGCCGGAGAGGCTGACAACAATTAAATAAATGGTAAATGGCACAAACTGAACCCACCCCACCCAAGCTCAAGGACCCCCCCCCACCATAAGTAAGATCATTGAGGTGCTTGTTCTCTGCTCAATAGATGTCCCTTTCTGAGGAGGTTGTACCTGGCAGGGAAATTAGGAGAACAAGTTCAGGGCCTGAAGTCCACATGTCCAGTGGTGGACAATTTGGATATAACTCATTGATAATAACATGAGTTAAATGAGAGACATATCTCATGCTAATATTAAAAATCATTAAATAATAAATCCCTTTGTCCTGGCCTTATTTTTGGATTGTTACCTGCTGTTTTCTGATGATACTATTTCTGCTAATGTGTGTGCCATGCAGTTGCTCTCATTTGTGACAGTGAAAAGCACAGGTTGTATAATTTAGTTCATTTTGTGAAATGCATACATTAGTATTGTATATTTGTGATGGACATATACATTTTGGTGCAAGCATTCATCATGTTACTGGACACATACACCAACCTTAAATGTATTCCTAATATTGTGACTGGAGAATGCATCTGTGCCTAATTTGACAGGTTGTGTCAATAATACGCATATAGGCGTTACACAGGGAACCTGACACTTTGGGGTTAAATGTCATCTACTGTTTTTCAAAAATTGCACACTCCAAGGGGAAATGTGACCTTCACAGATTTCTGACACGTTTAGAGGTAGGATTCTTTGTACATTCTGTGTACACCCCTTGGAGCATTTTGTAGTGTTATTGCTATATTATCAGGGATTTGAGTAGTTCCTTTTGGGTATACTGTCAATGTATGTGATACATTAGTTTAGGAGCCATTTTTAACATGCCTGTATGGACACCTTTTCATTTGGGATTGCTGAGACTTTTGGTATAGGTGTCCATTGCCATGAAGGCAGTCAGTGCCAGATTGGCAGGCACTATTGATATCTTGAGGTGTGCTTTTAAACATTTTTCAAAATATAACATTACAGACATATGCATTACACTATTGATAGTGAGAAAAACACAGCCATAGTCATAGGAGATTAGCCCCCAATAAAACACATTTGGTTGGAGGGGCGCTCATTCCCAAAACACCATAAAAGTTAGATGCCACATGAAGTTAGGAACACTCAGCTAATTAGAACACAACACATACACAGCACGCAGTGATCATGTGGTCCTCATGCCGGAAATGTTAGCTACTGGCCTGCATTTTGTCCACGTAAGGTCAAGACACAACTGAGCACTTTATTAGATGGTCAGATTTATGACTCCTTGACTAGGCCTGGATTTCTTTCTGCAAAGAATACATAGAATTGTTTTGTAACCCTTCAAGAATTGTAGATAGGGCACTCAGAGCTCAGTAACTTTAGGAGTCAGTCATCAGACCCTGACTCTGTACTGTGCTTCTACAGCCACTGCATCTAATTAAACCAACTGTTTCTGTTTCGCCAAAATGTCTCTTGTCTTTTATTTCTTTTAGGTAAATGCAAATTTGAGCAACAGCAAGTCACTGTACTGTTGTTTGCAAACCTTTGGTACATAAGCTTGATTCCAGCTGTACTGTACAGCAACAATTCTGAGGATGATAGGTAATATAGTGACTTACCTTCTGTTCCGGCGATGACAGGGTCGATGTTCATCTTGGTGTAGCAGCAGCAGCAAAGGTAGTACTTGTACCATCAGATTCATGGTAGCAGCAAATGGTAAAATTGAAAAAAGATGAGTTTCATGCTTTCATCCCTCCCAATCTGCCAACTCAGGTGTAGAGGTTCAGCCATCACAGTTGTGTTGGCAAGAATGCACATGGTGAATGGCTCATTGGGAAAATGGGCTGGAGTCCCACTGCCGGTCGCTTTTGCCTATGTCACCATTGATGCGGATGGAGATTCTTGGCAGTGACAGAAGAACATCAGCGGTCATTTGCCTATGGTCCAGCTAACATCTAAATAAAGTGGTTGGACCGCCATGGCAGAGGGCTGGTTTTCAGATGGAAAAGCAACGGCGGGACTTTTACTGCCAAGATCTAAATCAGGCCCTGAATCTTTCAACACAACACCAGCAATCACCACATAAAAGTCAGAGGGGCTGATGGAGCAACACTTCGCTACTGCACTTTCAAGAGTGAAAAAGCAAATGCTACGTGCAAAATTAACAAATGACTTGTTCATTCTAACTGATCTAGACACTGGGAAAGACATCCCTTCTACTTATCCAGTACTCATTGCAATGAATGCCATAAACAGTAAACTAGTAAAGGTCTCTGATTCCTTGATAAACCAATCCTCCAAATTGGATCAGCAGATATCAGTAATCAAAGAGATGGCAAATAACTTCAAAGATCTAAACATGGATACAATAAAAGACAGCTTTCATATTGCTACTTTAGAGTCCTTGGTGGATAGGGTAAAAAATATCTACAAATAGAGGAAATAATAGAAACCTTGCAACTGTTACAAAACAAATTGAAGATATTAATGAATCAGGGCACAGAAGATCCAACCATGAACCATGGAACTGAGGATTCCCCAAGTAGAGGCCCCACTGCACACTGATAGACAATAATTGTATAGAAAAGCACATAATGCTGAACAGCAAAGATTTAGAAGAATGTGAGGAACTGGCAAGGGGTTCATTTAGCAAGAGCTTAATAAAGGATAACTGTGCAACTTTAGATCTGTAGTTCCAACTGACGACACTTAAGGTACATGAACTTCATTCAAATATAGACCAGCAGGCGGACAGTTTTCAACCATGCATAATCAAGTGGGTCCTTAAAAGACTTCGCAAACTGTTTAGGAAAGGAACAAATCTTGCTGCAGAAGCTACTCCAACAATGCGAACACCTGGAAAGAGAACATACCAGACATGGCTCCTCTGCTAGGACAAAGTAGCGTCAGCCCCCGGTCAGCAGCAGCAGCAGCAGCTCCAAACCTTTTACCACAAAACAATAATAAACTATGGGGCATAGTTGTACTCCTTTTGCGCTGAATTAGTGTCATCTTTAATGCTAATTCAGAGCAAACTTAACTGCATATTCATATTTTGGCGCTAGACATGTCTAGCGCCAAAATATTATAGTTAAGTCATTTTTTACCTATGAAAAACTACCTTACTTCAATGAGAAGCAAGGTAGGCGTTCCTGGGCAAAAAATTATGATATGGCCTCAGCGCCATATATATCCCCATGCCAAAATCAGGCACAGGCATGGGTGCCTTAAATAATGGTGCTAAGCCTGCTTAGCGCCATTATTTAATGCCTGGGTCAGGGCAGGTTCTAGGGGACCTGTTGGCCTTTTTCCATTATCAGAGACTATGGAAAGAGCCCACAGGTGCCCTTCCCTATTCCCAGGGACACCCACACCCACACCAGAGGGACAGTGGAGGATGGAGGACCCCATCCCACATAAGTGTAGGTGAGTAGAGATAAGTATTTTATTTTATTTTTTGTAGTGCCATGGGGGGCTAACCTGGGCCTCCCTACATAGCGCTGGGCCAGTGGCCATGCCCAGGGGACATATGTCCCCTGGGCATGGCCTTTGGGGTGGTGGGCATGACTCCTATCTTAACTAAGACAGGAGTCATGTCTATGGGGTTTTAACGTCAGAAAATGACGTTAGTCTGGTTACAGGCATTATTTATGCCTCTGCCCATACTAGCATCATCCTTTGACGCTAAGCCCCCTGCTCCTCCTACGTCTCCCCACCTGGCTAGATTTCTTTTTTAAGACGCTAGCCAGGCCTTACCGCCGGCTACCGTCATACCATAAATATGATGCCCGGCCAGCGTCTTGCGATCGCACTAGCCGGCGGTATACTTTTTGACGCTAAACTGTGTTAGCGCAGTTTTGAATTAAAAAACATTAATCAGGGCCTATGTTTATTATTGTTTTGTAGTAAAAGTGGTGGGGCATTGGTGATGACGAGCACTGTCTCTGGCCGGCCACAAGTGCACTGTGCTCTCTAGACTGGGGAGAGCAGGCACAGCCTCCCAGTTTGCCTGGGAGCGCCCTGGCTGGGTGCTCCCAGCCAATCCTAACGCTGCTGTGAGAACCATCAGGATTGGCTGCAGGGCAGGCTGGGAGCCTTTGCTTGCAGCCTGCAGCAGAAGAGTGGCACTCTGGTGGCAGCAGCAGTGGTGGCGATAATGCAGGTAAGTGTATTTTTTTTAATTCATGCCAGCTCCCCACTCCCAGCACGCTGCCCAGCCCTTACAAAGCACCACAAGACACTCCTGGAACATACACCAATTTCAACAATATCGTCAAACTAAAAAAAAAAAGGGGCAGCTTCAAATCAGAAAAAAGATTCTGTCCTCACGAACAAACAAACCTCAGAATTAGTTCAGTTCTAATACTTAAGAGAAACATGCGAAGAGGTAGTGCCTTTACTGCTCACAGTAGAATATAAGGAGGCTGGGGCCAAAAGCTCTTCACATGTCAATGTGCAGTGATCATAACAAACAACTAAGAAAAAATGGTTCACCTGCAGGAAACTGTTCAACAGAAAGAACAGAAAATAAAAGGCAAAGAGGAGAATCACCACATTCTCTTGCAAATCTTAGACGGCATCTCTGAAATTTTGAAAATGCGATTACTCTTGAAACTCTTCCCACATATAGCAATTATAATCTGGTCTGCATTTTAAAGACCCATAATCCAGCAATCTCAGTGGCTAAGCAAGAGGTTCTGTAGTCACAAGAAAATTAGACAAATAAGAGGTATGAGGGAAGTGGGCCTCCCCCAAAATTTATTGACTTTTAACTCTTGCACAGGTCAGAAGTTTATTTGATGTTCTAAACAGACACTACATATTAAGAATACTGCATCACTGTAGTGAGCTGGAAAACTTAACAGATGACCTTTCAGGCATACAGTTTAAATGGAACAGTAAAACTAATAAGGAATATACCAGAACAAGTTGGGCAATGGATGAGCTACACCAGAAACTCCTAAGGAAAAGCATAAAGGTGAAAGAATGATGAATAATTATGACCTGTCCTCTCTATCCTCCTGTTTCCTTCCTATCCCAGTTTGACTCAATCCCTTCCTGAATCATGGCAGAAGCAGCCAGTGCCACCCAAACCCCCTATGGATGATGCAGACGTGCAGGATGCAACCTCACCCCATCTTCGGTGAGGTGGAGGTAGTCACACTCATTTCCAAGGTGCAGCGCCAGTTACCCCGCAAGTTGGCAGTAAGTGACAGGTCTGGTAAGAGTTACCCTCTATGGGAGCATCAGGTGCTCTGGGAGCAAGTGATGCGATAGCTGCACCACAGCACCTGCATATCTTTGTTTTCTAAAACTTCTTATATTATATGAATGTTTTTACAGGCAGACTGATCTGAAGTAAGTTAAGTTTACGTTATGATTATGTGCATTTATACATATGTGTTCATATTCATTATTCACAAAGTAAGTATATCAAAATATGGAATATTTATATGTAATGTGAATTGGTTCATTTAGTATAAAATGTACATTTCATGTGTGTATGAACTGTGTGCACGTATATATGTTAATATATATAAGTATATTTAATACTTAGTGGTAGTCATCACTAGGTAGTTATAGCTAGGACCTAGTTTCTTTAGAAAAAGCACATTTTTACTTGCATGTATCTTGCCACTGGTTGGTGTCTCTTCACAAAATTTTCCCCAAAAATTTAACGCTCACTTCAGCTGCTGTCTGCAAAGTTTCGGAGTGATCCATCATGCGGGGGCTGAGAAAAACACGGGTCCCAAAGCAGGATTTCCTCATGCATTTTTCCATAGAGTTTTTCAACAGGACTACTGCCCAAACCGCTGGACGGAATTACACCAAATTGTTAGAAAGGTAGCTCTTGTGAAGGCTCCTCAAACCCTCCTGGTCTCATGCTGAGATCTGATTGGCTACCAACACTTCAACAAGAAAATATTGGCAGCCATTTTGGGAATCAGCTTCAGCCATTGCCTTGAAAAAAAGCTAAAAATAAGGAAAAAGGCCAGGGTAGGGACACCCTGAGCTCTTAGTTCTGGTGCTGGGGTCAAAAAAGCATTTTTTTTTCATTGCTGCAAATGGTCATGGTGGATCTGTGAAACAGCCCCAGGATGGGTCAGGTGCCAGGAGAAGTGTTTAAAAAAAAGGAAGGGAGTACACAGGGCCCCTCTCCTGAGACTCATTGAGCCCCAGAGACCTCTACCTCCTCATGCCTAAATATTAGTAATCGGGGGAGCGCCCCGACCCCCAACTCCTCAGGACCACCCCCTCCCCAGGACTAAGGACCTCATTATGACATTAGCGGTAAATACCACATACCGACATGCTGACCGCCACAGTGGCAAATGTCTGTGCACCATATTATGACACACACACACCAATCTGACAGAATACAGCCAAATACACAAATCCGCCATACCAAAGGTCAATGATAAACTGGCAGTCCCAAAACCCATACCGTTACACCAACAAAACAACGCCCATCACATTATGGTCCATGAATCACCACGGCAGACATTCAACGGCGGTAAACCATTGGCGGTACACACCAGCACGGTCAGAATGGACACCCACATGCAAAGCAGCACTACATTGTCCAATACCAAAAACACACACCTGACAACCATACACACACCACACCCACACACCCACACCACTATAAAACACCCACCCACATTACCCACAACCCTTTACCAACAACAATTACTGCCAGGAGATTGACCAACAGCACCGAGACAACTAGACACACACACCACTCACACCCATACATCCCTCACACACTCCACATCACACACCCCACTACATTACTCAACACACTCTTACCAACACACACCACACAACACCCATGGCACCACAAAGGCATCCTCGTTTCACTGGGTGGAGTTAAGGATCATAGTGGAGGAAATTGTCAGGGTAGAGCCACAGCTGTTTGGAGCACAGGTTCAGCAGATTTCCATTGCCAGGAATATGGAGCCATGGCAGAGAATCGTGGACAAGTTGAACGCCATGGGACAGCACCCAAGAACAAGGGATGACATCAGGAAGAGGTGGAACGACCTATGGGGGAAGGTATGTTCCATATCAGTAAGGCACCAGCTCGCCATACAGAGGACTGGTGGTGGACCCCCACCTCATCCCCCACAGCTAACAGCATGGGAGGAGTAAGTACTGGTATTACTGCATCCTGAGGGACTCGCTGGAGTAGCCGGAGGACTGGACACTGGTGAGTCAACATTTAACACTTATCACCCTCCCTACCTGACTGCCATCACACCCCCTCACCCTCACTCCCATCACTCCACTCCATCCCACACACTGCACCAACACAGAGGACTAACCCCAATGCCAAGCCCTGCATGCTATACCAATGCATGGACACCCCTCCCAGCCCTGCATGGACACACTTCACTAAAGCATGTGCAGCAAAGGGAAACTAATATTGCCACAATTCATCACCATACACAAGTAAAAGGTGGCAGGGCAACACTAATGATAGAGGAAAAGCCAGAGATGTACAATATGTCACAGGCTTGAAGCATAATGCATCACTCACATCCCCACAGGTGCCTCAGCCAATGTCAGTGGAGAGGAGGTGCCACGACTATCTAGTCCCCCAATAGAAGATGCCCCCAGTGATAACAGTAATTCTAAACTTCCGGAGCTGGATGACCTACCTGGCCCATCAGGGACCACTGGACAGCCGGTTACCCAAGCCCACTCACAGACCACCACAGAGCCTCCGCCATCCGGATCCAACACCTCAGCACCCACCCAGTGTATCCACACCTCTGTCCCCAGGACATGTCAATCAGCAGTGTGCCCACCTGTACAGGGACACCAGAACACAACTCGCCCCCAAGACAATCAGGGACCTGGGGTCAGTGGCAGTGGGCATACCAATCAGAGGACAGGGGCACAGGTCAACAGGGACAATGAGAGGACTGCTGTGCCCCAGGGGGAGGACAAGACCAGGAAACTGACTCTCCAGGAGGCACTCTCCGAGATCCTGGGAGCCTACCAACATTCCCAGGATACGAGGGGACAGATCCTTGACAACATGCAGGAGAACAGGCGGCTGCAGGAGGGACAGTATCAGGGTATAAGGGAGGACTTGCAGGCCATCAACACCACCCTCTCTCCATAGCAGAGGTCCTGGCAGACATGGCCAACATCATGAGGGAGGCAACAGCACACTAGCTGGCCCCTACCACTAGCCAGTCAACTGAACAGCCCTCCACTTCCACTGCGGGTAGTGGCCAGGAGGCCCCGCCACAGGACCCACAGGCCATCAGCACCCCTCCCACTGCAGAAGGTGAACCACCCCACAAACCTGCCCTGTGACCCAGACAGAAGCCAGAGACATTTGCCAAGACTACGGCCCGGAAATGAGACTTCCTGATTTTCCCCCTTGTGTCCCACACTGTCACCTTGTCCACCTTGAACTGTCTTTGCTCCCCTTCCCATGGCCACTTGGACACTGCACCTGTGCTACAAACAGACTGGAACAATACCCTGGACTTTCCTCCATCAGCACAAGTTCCATTGCACTTTCCCCTCAATTTCTTAGCATTACAATAAACACCCTTGAACACAACTGAAATACTTGTATGTCATGTGTTGGAACAGTGTATTAACAGTGTATTAATAAAAACAGTTACACCCATTGCAAATGAACTGCACAGTGTTACAGCATAGAAATAATGACCTGTAGCTGGCTGTGGTCAGCACATCAGTACACAGTCATTGCACCAACATCTGTAAAATGATAATCTATGGGTGACAGTAAGTAGAGGTAAAAAGTGGGTAATTACATCATGCCACAGCCACACAGAATACACCAATAGTCATAGAAACCAGTGTGTCATTGGAATTAATGAAAGATAACTGTGGTTCTGTTGTCCTCATCCTCATCTTCAGCCTCTTCATCTTCACTATCATCAGGGTCTACTGCAGCCACAGGGGCATCTCCAGTCTTCTCCTCCTGCAGAAAAGGTACATGGCATCTGAGGGCCAGGTTGTGCAACATGCAGCATGCCACAACTGTCTGGCAGACCTTCTCGGGTGAGTAGCACAGGGATCACCTTTCAGATGGAGGCACCTGAACCCGGACTTCAGGAGGCCGAAGGTTCTCTTGATGATCCTTCTGGTTTTATAACATTCTTCAGCCCTTGTCCTGGCATTCCTCACAGGGGTCAGCAGCCACAATAGGTTTGGGTAGGCAGAGTCACCTGCAGGTATTTAGGGATAACATTTAGCCACACACTATCCTATGAGGTTAACACCAGAGGCAAACACTAACACATACTGGGTGGGAACCAAGGCACACCTATTAGCCACACCCTGTGTTTCTGTAGTTGAGCCATCACATTTGGGATGCTGCTATTCCTCAGGACAAAGGCATCATGCACCGAACCAGGATACTTAGCACTGACGTGGGAGATGTACTGGTCCGCCAGGCACACCATCTGCACAGTCATGGAGTGGACACTCTTACAATTCCTGTACACCTGTTCATTCTGGTGAGGGGGAACAAATGCAATATGTGTCCCGTCAATCACCCCAATAATATTGGGTATATGTCTCACTGCATAGAATCCGGCCTTCACAGTGGCCAAATCTTCCACCTGGGGGTGAAGCTATATAGCTGCACATGTGTTTTACCTGGACAGACAACACTCTTGCCAGCATGACTGAGAACACTGGCTGTGACATTCCTGCTGCCAAGCCCACTGTCACTTGGAAATAACTTGTTGCCAGGAAATGGAGCACTGATTGCACTTGCACAAGAGGGAGGATCCCAGTTGGATGACGGATAGATGAGATCAGGTAAGGCTCAAACTGGGCACACAGCTCTGTGATTGTGGCCCAGTCCAGCCTATAGGTGAGTATAATGTGCCTGTCCTCCAGTGCAGCTAAGTCCAACAGGGGTCTGTACATGGGGGTTTGTCTCCACCTCCTATTCATCTGCAGCGGTAGGTATCTAAGGGACACAAGAGTGAGTAGGCTGTCGAAATTTGAATAACTAAACCACACCATCAGTCCACATGGTGCACTTATGTATTGGGACAGTGTAAATGTCAAAGCATGTGTCTATTTAACTTGTGATGCAGTAACTGTTGATAGGCCTGTTCCCCCCCGAAATGGTGACTGCCTGTTCTGTATGGAGGGACAGGAGGAAGTGAGGTAATTCTGCCGACGTTTGGTGTTGTGGTGGTAGGCAGTCTTGCACCTCTGTGCCATTCCCCATTGGATAATATTGGTCCCTATGGAGTACAGTGGCCAATGGGGATGTACGTCGGCGGTGACGGTGTACACCGCCGCAGATGTGACCGCCATTTTCTAACTCAATCCTCACTTGTTTCCTGACCTTCAACAGGAGAAGATCTACACTGTGTGTGCTGCTGTGACCTGTGTCTGGAACCTACCATGGCCCGTGTGACCGGGGAAAGGGCCCCAGCCTTCACTTCAGATGAGTTGGAGCGACTGGTGGGTGGGGTCCTACCCCAGTACGGAGAGCTGTATGGGCCTCCAGACCAACAGGTGAGTAAACTTTGGGCAAAATGCATGTGACATGGATGCATGGAGATGTGTGTGAAGGCATCGTTTAAGGGTGGGTGGGGGGTGGAGGGTTTGTCTGTTGGCAGTGTACATGTTGTTAGCTGGCCTATGTGTTTGCCAATGATGATGGAATCGGGTATGGTTGACCATCTGTATATCAGGCTGGACTGTTTGTTTAATGGAGTTCTCCTGTATGTATTACCTCTGCAGGTCATGACCCATCAAAAGAAGGGATTATGGCATGCCATCGCCAAGGAACTGCTGTCCCTGGGGGTCTATGGCAGGCAGAGCACTCACTGTCGGAAATGGTGGGAGGACCTTAGATACTGGACACAGAACACCGCAGAGTCCCAGCTGGGGATGGCCTCCCAACGAGGAAGGCACACCTGTCAGACCCTGACCCCCTGATGGCCCGCATACTGGTGATGGTCTACCCTGAGCTGGATGGGCACTTGAGGGAATCACAGCAGCCACTAGGGGGTGAGTACAGTGGGTTTCATCACATATTTTGGCTGGTGGGATGGTATCCGGGTGGTGGATGTGTGTTAGTGGGTGCCTCTGAGGTCAGGCCAGACATTGCAGCATGGGTCATCTGAAGGATAATTGTTGCATGGCAAATACAGGTAACCTAGCTTGTTAGCAGTCCCTTTCAGGCAGGGCATCGTGGGACCCAAGTGTGCTGCAGTTGGCGGTGTGTGGTCCTCATCTTGCCTTAGTGACTAGCCATATCACTGTTAGTGCAACGCATAGTACTTAAGTCTGTTCCCTGTGTGTGACGGTGATGTGCATGCCAATGGTGGTGTTGGTACAGTCATTGATCAAGTGTATCCTTTGTCTCCGCCCCTTTCTTGTTTTGTCATCCTGTCCTTGTGTGCATTAGCATCATCTGGCGGAGGAGCAGGGGAACCGGCTACAGAGGGAGCAGTATCCAACAGGACCCTAAAGGCAGAGTCCACTGATGCTGAGGGAACCAGTGGGATGGAGGGTGAGGGTAGCACCACGGCAGAGACTGGAGGAGACAAAACAGACTCTGATACCTCCTCTGATGGGAGCTCCCTGGTGGTGGCAGACACCTCTGTGACCACCCCAGCTGCAGGTACAGCAGCCACCACTGTACCAGCACCGCCCTCCCAGTAGCCCCTCAGTGAGTTGCCCGTGCCCGCTAACCCAGGAGGGTGGGAATCTCCTTTGCCCCAGGCACCTCAGGCCACGCCCCAGTGAGCCCTGCTGCCCTGAGTGAGGGGGCTATTGACCTCCTGAGATCCATCTCTGTAGGGCAGTCAACCATTGTCAATGCCATCCAGGGGCTGGCATCCCAGATGCAGTAATGCATTGCATTCCTGGAGGGCATTCACAGTGGCTTGGCTGCCCAACAGAGATTGATTCAGGCTCTGGCCTCCTCTCTGATGACAGCCATTGTCTGTGTTTTTACCATCCCCCCTCCAACTACCACTTCCCAGTCCCATTCTCCTTAACCCCAACCCATCCCAGGCACACATACAGATGAGCATGCACACAAGACAACACTCAAGTGTGGCACAGACAAACACAAGCACCACACTTCATCATACAAGCACTCATACAAACACCATACAATTGCAGACACAACAACATCCACTGCCTCCACTGTCTCCCTCTCCTCCTCCTCCACCACCTCCCTCCCAGTCACGTCCACACTCACACCTGTATGCACTACATCAACATCCACTACGAGCATCACCACACCAAGCCGAACACACACCTCACTGGCAGACACCTCCACGTGTCCCCTCTGTCCTCTCCCACCCTGTCTGTCCCCCCTTCTAAAGGACACAAACACTAGCATTCACACACTCAACAGCCATTCACCTCACATCAGCATACTGCCCATGCACTTGCACCCACGTCCAGCAGACATACACCTCCAACAACCACTCCCTCATCCTCCACTTCCATTACTCCTCCCTCCTCCCACCCCACCATCCCTAAAAAGCTTTTCCTTTCCCATTTTAACCTCTTCCCTACCCTTCCCTCCCGTCCTGCCCATATGGGCAGGGTACCAAGGACACAGCCCAGCACCTCAGCCAAACAGTCCATGGGGACAGTGGTAGCACCACCTACTCATGGTGGTAAGGATACCACACCTCCATCAAAGAAGGGGAAGGAGCCAGCACCATCTGGAAAGAAGGGGAAGGAGCAAGCACCACCAGGGAAGAAGGGGAAGGAGCCTGAACCACCTGGAAAGAAGGGGAAGGAGCCAGCAGCACCAGGAAAGAAGGGGAAGGAGCCTGCACCACAACACAGAGAGGGGAAGAGCCCATACACCCCTGCCAGGAAGGATAAGGGATCTACGCCACATGTACTGGAGGAGACGAAGCACTCTACACCAGTGGAGGCTGTCAGGCTGACACCTCCACCACCACCAGCTGTCACAGGGCCCCCACCGTCTGCTGAGGAAGTGCAGCCATCAGAAAGTGCAGAGGCTACCCAGGAGGCTCCTCCATCCACCACCACATTGCAGCCATCAGACAGTGCAGAGGCTGCCTAGGAGGCTACTCCATCCACCACCACAGTGCAGCCATCAGACAGTGCAAAGGCTGCCCAGGAGGCTTCTCCATCCACCACCACACTGCAGCCGTCACAGCCAGCGGACGCCATGTAGGCCACATTCCATGGGCTGATGTGTGAGTTGTTCCCTCCAGAACCAGTGGGGAACTCACCACACTGAGAGACTGTGGCCTTCCACTCTCCAGGACAAAGCAATGGGCATGTTGCCCCCTCCAGAACCAGTGGGGAAGTCACTACTCGAGAGACTGTGGCCTTGCACTCCCCAGGACAGAGCAATGGGCATGGAGCCCCCTCCAGAACCAGTGGGGAAGTCACTCACTCCACAGGACAGAGTAGTGGGCATGGAGCCTCCTCCTGAACTAAGGGGGAAGTCACCCACTCGAGACTGTGGCCTTGCACTGCCCAGCACAAAGCAATGGGCATGTTGGTCCCTCCAGAACCAGTGGGGAAGTCACCCCCCTGAGAGACTGTGGCCTTGTACTCCCCAGGACAGAGCAATAGGTTGTTGCCCCCTCCAGAATCAGTGGGGAAGTCACCCACCTGGGAGACTGTGGCCTTGCAATCCCCAGGACAGAGCAATGGGCATGGAGCCCCCTACAAAACCAGTGGGGAAATCACCCACTCCAGAGACTGTGGCCTTGCACTTCCCAAGACAGAGCAATGGGCATGGAGTCCCCTCCAGAACCAATGGGGAAGTCACCCACTCCAGAGACTGTGGCCTTGCACTCCCCAGGACAGAGCAATGGGCTTGTTGCCCCCTCCAGAACAAGTGGGGAAGTCACCCACCTGAGAGACTGTAGCTTTGCGCTCCCCAGGACAAAGCAATGGGCATGTTGCCCCCTCAAGAACCAGTGGGGAAGTCACCTACTCCAGAGACTGTGGCCTTGCACTCCCCAGGACAGAGCAATAGGTATGGAGCCCCCTCCAGAGCCAGTGGGGAAGTCATCCACTGCAGAGACTGTGGCCTTGCACTCCCCAGGACAGAGCAATGGGCATGGAACCCCCTCCAGAACCTGTGGGGCAGTCACCTTCTCCAGAGACTTTGGCCTTGCACTCCCCAGGAAAGGGCATGTTGCCCCCTCCAGAACTAGTGGGGAAGTCCCCCACTCCAGAACCTGTGGACTTGCACTCCCCAGGACAGAGCAATGGGCATGAAGTCCCCTCCAGAACCAGTGGGGAAGTTCCCGTATTTGGCTGAGGTGCCCCCCCACCGCATCCCCATGAGGTGCCTTCCCACTTGCAAAATGATGCCCCTGCAGTGTTATCTCCGGAAGTGTCAGGATACAGGTTGGGCCTTGAACTTTGTCCTGTGGCCTTGTGTGCCCTTTTTGACTTTGGAATGGGCATTTGCCCTTTATGAACATCTGTAAATATATTTGGTTTGTTTTTGTGGGTTTTGCTATGCTAATACATTGTCAGTACTTCAGCAATCTGGTCCGTGTTTTATCATGCCATGTGTCGTGTGCCATTGATTTACGTGTGCAGCTGGTTGTGTGTATGGTGTGTGTGTGTGAATGGTGTGTGTTGTGCGTATGTGTGTCACTGTCGTTTTCTCCCTCCCTCCCTTGTGTGCTAGGTGGCTGTACTCACTGTTGTCGTCTTTATCTGCGTTGGTGTTCCAGGTGGAGAATTACGTAGAAGATCAGCTGGAAGACTTGCAGTTCGGGTTTCATGGTGGCATAGTTTTTCCCTGTGTCTCCAATGGTGAGTCCTTTCACTTCTCAGCTCTGTTTCTGCAAGGCTTTTGTTGGTGTTGGTACCGCCCCAGAAAAGGTGTAGGTTTGCAGTGTCTTAATATGGTGGATGGTACTTTGTCTTCCGCCTGGCTGTTGTTGGCTACCGCCGTGGTGAGTGTTGTTTCTGCCCTGGCGGTTGGTGCGGTACATTGGCTGTGTATGGGAGTTATCAACACCATGGTCATAATTTGGCAGAACTTACTGCCAGCCTGTTGGCGGTATTACCACCACTTTATCACTCACCACCAGGGTTGTAATAAGGGCCTAAATGTTTGTAATGGGAAGCTGTCAAGACCCCCCTGAGCCCGGGGGACCACCACCCTCCCAGGACTAAATATTTGTAATGGTGGGCCTCCCACACCCCCAAACCCTGGGACCACCACCTTACTGGGACTAAACTTCAGTAAGAGGGCTCTACAGACCCTCCCATGCCACCACCAGCTCCCTGTGGCTTACTTGCAGACCGCTCTGGAGACCTCCGCCGCCTCTGTCGCAAAACAACTTTTGAAAGTGGGAACGGAGCTGTGTGCCCCCTCCCTCCCAGGCCATATACGGCTCCGGGGACCAACACCTCCCCGGGCCAGGCCCACAAACAACAAAAGAGAGAGGCTGCATAACCCCCCTTCAGGAGCTATATATGGCCCTGGGGACCGCCAACCCCAGGGGCTGCCTCTTGATATGTGCTGGGATGCCCCCCTGGTACATAGCTGTTTGTTCTGACTTGGCAGCTCCTGCCAAGTCATAGCAAACACAACTGTCAAACTGCTCCAGCTTGCTGGGAGCAGAGTTTCCGTCTGTTTCCCTGCCCACAAAGATGCGGGCAAGGAAATAGACATGAGGATTGCTCTCACAGACAGTAGATGCATGTTTAGCAGCTCTCTGTCTGTGACAGCAATGCCAGCTCCCACAGGAGGTGGTTAGCCATCTTGGACCACAGTGGTATTCAGGTTGCCCTGCGGTCCCCAATGGTGGTGACTGGGTGCTCTCAGGGGTACTCAGGTGACATGGATGGGCCCTGGAGGGAATGAGGTACACAGGGCTGAAATAGGCCTGGGAGGAGGGAGATGTGGTCCCCCTCCCCCAATAAAACATAATATGAGGAGATCCCTACAAAACAAAGAACTACTTATGTTATATACATAGGAGAAAGGACCCTGGTTTGGTGCAGATGTACGTCTGTGGTCTCATTGGCCTCTCTATCACAGAATTTTGGAGAAAGCTGATCGATTCACAATCACATTGCCAAATGCACACAAGGTCACTGGAGACATTTCCTTGTGTTCCACAATGCAGCTATACTGTAGAATACACATTGGACAATTACCCAAGGAGTCAGAAAGAACTTCGCTTGGGTAGATATTTTGTGCAAAATTGTTGACTCTTTAAATAAAAGGGCAGGTGAGGTTCCTTTGTGGCCAAGTCACTCACACAGCTATTGACATACCACTCAGACACTGACATACCCACTCACAGACGCATCCAGACACTTTTGCACCACTCATAGACCCACTTAAACACTCGTGTATCCACTCACAAACCCACTCAGACTTTTATGCACCCACTCACAGACCCACTCAGACTCTCACAACCCTCTCACGGACCCACACAGACACTCATGCACCCACACACATAGACACTCTTACACCTACTCTCATACCATGAAAGTACCTCTCTCCTACTCTCACACCCAAGCAGACAACCTAACACCCACTATCACATCAGCACGTGCCCTTTCGCACCCAGACAGACACTGTCATACCCACTCTACCTAGAGACACCCTTTCACACCTATTCTCTCATCCATTGAGACAGGCCCTGTGGCCATCCCCTGTCTTTGGCCTTGCATGGAACAGGGTTGGGTGGTTATAAGAGGTTGGCCACTGGGCCTGACCACCGACCAGGCCCTGTGTCCAACCCCCTCTGCACATGGCTGAAGGCCATGAGTGGCAGTGTTTGGATTAATGTACAGTAGTTAAAATTACTTTATGTTAAACAAATTAGAAATTCACTGAAAAAAACAAATGTTACAGGGACATTAGAGTTAGGAAATAGAATTAAAAAAACATAGATATTCACTTTAAAAACAAAGGTTACCGGGACTTTATGGTTAGGTTCTGAATTTACCAGGACAAAACCATGGAAATTCAGCAGTTATATTAAAAGCTATTTCAAGTAACTATAACTCGCATACAAAGGTAACTATAACTGGCGCCCTAGCCATGCACTGCTAATTACCCAGACATTGCAACACTCATGACAACTTTTATAACGTCAATAAAAATATAAGTGAAACATCAGCAGCCGACCTCTATATAAGTGAAGCTATTTGTTGAACATAATTTGTGGTGGATGTGGGACTAAGTACCTGATTTAGAGTTTGGCAGATGGGATGATTTGTAACAAATATGACAAATAAAATAATCCCATTTGCTGTCCTACATTGTATCATTTATATTCTAACCACTGTCTACTGTAATATAGTGAATAGGATATCAATTTTCTGCCTCATGTGTGAAGATGAATCCCGTCTGCCAGACTCCCTCACCCCCTAATTTTGGACTCAGGATAGCATTGAAGAGGGAGACGCAGAACAGCAGAACCATTGGAATCAATAATAATAATTTAATAGCACAACATACCATTACAGCTGCCTCAAAAACATATTGCAGAGCAGCAGACCTCCCAGCATTTCTCTATTAATGTTGCACATATAATCAAGTATAATTTGTGCAGCATTTATACACCTTAATCATTATTGGCAGTTAATTTATTTATTAACACACATAAAGTGTCTGTCCATTTCCACTATGAAATACTTTAAACTAAAATCACTTTTTAATTATGCTGGTGTTCTGGCTTAATTCCATGCAGTTAATGTTATTACATTCTGTGATGCATGTCCAGGAAACACTTGGCATTGTGACTGATCATCACATCAAAACTAAATTCCAGTGCCCTAAGGGGACCAGCAATGTTCTGCTGCTGTGCCACAGTAGACAATATAAAAAAGTGCTTGTGCTCAGCATCACACTTCTTTTTCTATCTTAATATAGGTACTTCTGCTGCTGGAGCTGTTCAACAACCTTCCCGGCTGGAGATAGCTGTCCAACTGCAGTTCCAACAGTTGGAGGCTCTTGCAACAGAATACCACCGGCTGGTGGCATTAGAGGAGGAAGAGGCATGGGCCCCAAGTTATTTTGCCCACCAAGAAGGCCTGGCACTAAACTGGTCACTCCAATTCGTGTGCCACCTGCAGCTGAGGTTTGCTGCCACCTGGAACATTGTTAGCATTGTAGTTCAGTGACTAGAGTGAGATGAGAAGCTGTCCTCTGACTTTGCCACACATTATACTGTACATTGACGTTTCCTCCTAGAATTTCCATACCTGAAGTCCTTTACCATGTATTTATTCTTCAGTGGGTTACTTAACTCTTCCTGTAGTCCAGTGTACCCTGCTACCAGAGAGGGAACAGAAAACCGACTAATTCCTTTTCACTTTATTGCTTGATAATGTTTTGCAGTGCCCAGCCATCCATCAATGATACTGTATACCAGTTAGTTGCTACCCATGTTCTACCCTCTGTAACTATTGACCACTAATGGGGGTCTGCCAACAACATACATAGAAAACTCAACCTTATCTATCGCTCCTTCCGAATAGATTAAGCAATGTCTGCTACCTCTTTCAAGCTTCCCAAACCTAATTGCAGGGTTTTCTAAAGGGCCTTTGTAATGCTAGTGTTAGCAGTTGGCTAGTGTTAACAAAAAACACATCACAAAGCGAGTTCCCACTCCAACCTATTCCAAATGAAGCGTGCAAGGTGAACCCTAACTGTAGGTATTCAGAAGGATTATCCACCACAGGCAACTAGACTGAAAACAGTTAGTGGTTAATCCAAGGCTGAGAAAACCATGGCAAAAAGGTCATATCAACAAGCAGTTCTAACTTCTAAGCAATCTGGGGAGCTAGCAACTTTTTAAATTATTTAAACATTTGAACCTACACTTACAAAAACATTAAGTGAGGAGTAAAGACCCAGGAGAAAGTTGCTTCATGTTGCATACATTTTGTGAACAGAAACCCTGGTTCACATAGGTAAAGTAAGTAAATGTTTGGTGGTGCTTAACTCTAACAGTGTAAGTTTACAACGGGTTACTTTTCTATCAGTGACTACCTTATGAGTAGTAACTTTGCGAGTAGTATCACTTTAAAATCAGTTATACTATCTAGTAGTTAGTTACTACTTCTGGAGTTATTACTCATAAAGTTATCATTAGTACAGTAACAGTGCAAGAGTAAACGTACCCCAAAAGTATAACTTTAACTTTGTGAACATAGTACGACCAATTTACCCATCTGGGGGTAGACATTGTTCTAACTAAGACCCTGCACAATGATGACGATTTCCCTTTCATGTCTGGGTGGGTAGTAGATCTTGCATGGTTACTGAGTTAGTTAAGAAGATTCTCTAACAGTGAGTTGGAATCACTTACAGAAAATCTACCCCAGCAAGGGTGTAATACATTTTATGGTCTAAATTATTAAATCACACTTCAATAGGTCACACAACCTACCTGGGTGAAGGGTATTAGGGATTTCATGAATGGATAGGGACGGGAAGTTGGGGAAAGGTGAGACAAAGAAAAACATAACATCCAGCAAGTTGGGCAGTCACCACCATCACATCTCTTGTTGAAGGGATTACAGTTCAGTTAGCAAATGCAGACAGTCTAATTGTTCTGTTTAACTAGGTTTGAAAAAAATACAAAATAGGAAATCCCCACACAGTTCTACGAATCGTCAAATGAAAAATGATACTGTATATAAATGCCAAAATGGACTGTGCATCTTCATTCTTCTCAGAATGTAGCAGGAGTGTTATGGTATTTTCATGCAGATGAAGAGAAGGCCTGTGGAATGCAAAAATGTAAATGTCAATATTCTAGAATTAAGGAGAAGGTAAGTTTCATGGTGGATACGGATCAAGGGGGCAGTCATGTGTAAGTAACTGAGGAGTGAGAACAATATTTTACTACCAATACCTGACTAGAAGCTGCATGTGCCTGGCTAATGAATCTCACAAATGTAAATTGTCTAGAACATTTAGATATGTATGTCCATCATGTGACATGTGTCCAGTGACATTCCTCCACAGGCCACAACAACTTAATAGAGTTTGACATTCGAGGCAGCACACTACTTGGAAATTTCAAAAACAGCTCACCTCTCTCCAGTACACAGGAGTGGGCCTCTTTTAGTCATGTTGCATTATTTTGGCTGTTGGGGTAGTTCTGTCCTGTTGGAAATGGCCTTACTGGAGGGTCACCCCCAAATTTTTGCCTTCCTTCTTCTCTGTTTCTGACCTCATTTTCGCTGGCTTTAGGACTCTGAGCACTTTACCACTACTAATCAGTGCTAAAGTGCATATGCTCTCTCAATAAAACATGGTGACATTGGTTCATACCCAATTGGTATATTTAATGTACTTGTAAGTCCCTAGCAAAGTGCACTACATGTGCCCAAGGCCTGTAAATTAAATCCTACTAGTGGGCCTGCAGCACTGGTTGTGCCATCCACATAAGTAGCCTCTAACCCTGTCTCAGGTCTGCCATTGCAGGGCCTGTGTGTGCCGTCTCACTGTCACTTTGACTTGGAATTTAAAAGTAATTGCCAAGCCTTAAACTCCCCTTTTCTACATATAAGTCACCCCTAAGGTAGGCCCTAGATAGCCCATAGGGCAGGGTGCTATGTAGGTAAAAGGCAGGGCATGAACATTTGTGTTCTATGTGTCCTGGTAGTGTAAAACACCTAAATTCAGTTTACACTGCTGGGAGGCCTCCTCCTTTCATAGGATAGCATTTGGGCTACCCTCACATACTGTTTGAGTGGTAGATTATGATCTGAAAGTAGTAGTCAGGTCATATTTAGTATGGCCAGAATGGTAATAGAAAAGCCTGCTTGTTGGTGAAGTTGGATTTAATATTACTATTCTAGAATTGCCATTTTTAGAAAGTGAGAATTTCTCTATACTTACATTGTTCTGTGCCTTCATATCCATGTCTGGCTAGGTTAGTTGATAGCTCCCTTGTGCATTTCACCCAGACAACCCCAAACACAGGATGCTCAGTCACACCTACACACATCTGCATACTGAATGGGTCTTCCTGGGCTGGGAAGGTGAAGGGCCTGCCACTATCATGTCAAAGGTCAGTGGCGTGCCCTCACACAATGGACTGCCAAATCCTGAACTGAAAGGGGTCCGTGTGCACTTCTAAGCCACTCTTTGAAGTTTCCTCCCCTTCAAAGGCACATTTGGGTTTTTGAACAGGGCCCCTTGCCCTGCCAACTGAGACACTTCTACAGACACTTCTAAAGACACTTCTGGACCTGAGCCTACAACCTGTCAAGGGGAACTGCCTATCTGCCCAAAGGACGCACCTGACTGCTTTTCTGCAAAGGATTGCTGCCCTGCTATTGCCCTGCTGCCTTGCTGCTCTCTGGCTCTGCCGAGAAGTGTTCTCCAAGGGCTTTGATTGAGCTTGCCTCCTGTTTTCTGAAGTCTCAGGGCCAAAAAAGACTTCACCTCTGCAAAGAGCTCCTTGTGTGGTGAAATTTCGATGCACAGCCGGCCAGAAACAACGCACCATGGTGAGAAAATCACTGCACACCGAACCGGAACGATGCAGCCCGGCTCCCCGAGTGGAGATCGATGAAGTGCCAGCCTTGCTACCAGAATTTCGACGCATGGCTCACTGGATCAACGCATAACCGAGCCAGAATGATGCAGCCTGACTTCCTGCTAAAAGAATGGACGGATCGTCTGCTGTGTGAAATAAATTTCCTTGCATCGCCAACCGGATAGACGCAGCTCCTATGATTTCAACCTGCACACCCAGGATTTCTCTTTAATCCACAGGGCTTCCAAATACCCCACAACCTGAAGAAGATCCAAGTCTGCGCTCCGTAAATCGATGCAAGGCCCTGGCTGCGTGAAAAATATTGACGCATCGTCTGTGTGATCCCGGAGAAACCGACGCACACCTCCCGGTTTTCCACCCATCTCATCCTCTGCGGTCCCTTGCGGATAATTTAGACGCAAACCAGGTACTTTGTGCTTGCAAGAGACGCTTATTGTTTTTAAGAACTTAAGACTCTTTTTATCATTTTCTAAAGTGATATTTCAACATGTAGTTATCAAATCTTGATCATTTTGACCTTATTTTATCCAGATAAGTAATCTATATTTTTCTAAACCTGTGTGGTGTATTTTTGTGGTATTTATACTGTGTTATTGCATGATTTATTGCACAAATACTTTACATATTGCCTTCCATGTTAAGCCTGACTGCTCAGTGCCAACCTACCAGAGGGTGGGCTCAGGATAATTTGGATTGTGTGTGACGTACCCTGACTTGAGAAAGGGCCCTTGCTTGGACAGGGGGTAACCTGACTGCCAACCAAAGACCCCATTTCTAACACATCCCAACTCTGAGTCCTGGTCCAAATGAGATCGGTTTATAGCATTGATGAGCAAGAGGAGAAACAAATTTGTGCATTTTGTAGCTAGTTTCTGGAGAACCTAACAAAAGAAGTACAGGAAAGGAGTGGACCATGAAGTAAATATTGTGAAATATGTAACCAAGACAATCATTCAGGCCGAATTGTCCATTGGACCCCAAACATCAAGTTTGCAAATTAGGTACAACACCTTCCTAGTCACCACACAAATCATCAATTTCTCAATGTTTCACTCATTAAGGCAATAGTTACCTGCTCCAAGCATGGTGTACATTTGTCTATTACATCTTCTCTTTTACCATGGTAGCAACAAGCAATGCCAACCTTTTATATTTAATGATCTTAACTGGCAGCCCAGCTAGGGAATAAAAAGTGAAGGATATGGATGGGAGGCCACATCTTCGTGACCTTTAGGCAAATGGGGAGGGTTCTTATGTGCACACACGGCTACTCAATACATGCAAATAATTAAGGCTGCATAAGTCAGACACCAAATATATAACTGCTCTTCTCTATTCCTTTTTTTCCTTTATTTTTTTGCAAAGCAGCTAAACAATACTATTTGAAAGTTATTTTGTCAGCTACTTAGTCAGGAAGCTAGAGTTTGTCCTCAAATTCCGGTTATTCACCCAGAAGTTGGTCAGCAAACATACTTGATTCTGACCAATCATCCTCTTCCTTCTCCTGTGGTGTTTTCGGAATGGTGTATTCAGATGGTATAAAATGCTTCTTCATTTTGAACATGGTCAATGTCTCTACATTTTGAGGTGAGAGACTGGCCCTTCTCACTGTAACAACGGTGCCAGATGTATTGAACATACGTTCAGCAGACCCACTGGCTACAGGACAAGCTTGGTACTTTATAGCCAGCCCACTGAGCTCTGGTTATTGGGGCATCTTCCCGTACCAATACACCAATGGCCTTTGATCCGCATACACCTATTTTGGGTCATCCAGATACTCCAGGAACATCCTCTGAAGTGCAATTAGTCCTGTCACTTGCTAGACATCTGTTGCCTTTGCTTCTGCACTTGACTTAAGCCCAGCCACTTGAAACCAAGCCATTGCAGAGGGTGGGACTGATTCTACCATGACTGGTGTCGCTGGTGTTAATGCTGTTGCTGGTGATGATGGTGTTGGCTGTGAGACAATAATACTGCCCTCTCTGGAGATTGAAGGCTATATACTAGAATTTGTCCCTGCACCTCTAAATTCTAGCCATTTTTCTTCCAGTTCTCTCAGTAGATCAACAACCCAAGTCTTGTAAAGTGGAACTCCTCCTTCTAAAAAAGGACTGAAAGAGACCAGTTTTTAAAAAAAATTAGATCAAGCATTATGACACATATGTAATCTTGAAGGATATAATCGTTCTCTGCAGCCTTGGATTAACAGCCAAGCGAAAGATTAAGCTCTGAACTAATTCGTATGCTTCTTCGTTTGCACCGGTGAACCCTTGCAGTTCCTTTTTCAACTGGTCCTATAGCAGATGCAACAGTGAGATTGCTTAACTCATCATATTGTCTTTCTTGCTGACTTCCCATATGAAAACCTCAAAAGGAAGTAGCAGTTGTGTCAGGCATTTGACTAGCCTCCATTTGTCCATCTCCATTGTCATGCTTCTCCCAGTTGAATCCTCTCCTTTTTCTAGAACATAGTCAATGGTTGGTCTATACAGACCAAACAGACCTTGCACCTTGTAATAGGTTGAATTCCAACATTTTGTCACCTCCTGTATAAGGGCTTCAACCAATACCATAATAGCATGCTGAATGATCCTAAACTATTCCTGGGCTTAAAAAGAAGGACTAAAATTAGTGCAGATTCTTTTTCAGGTGGCCAGTATGTTGCTGACTATGTCCTTCTTTTTTAAGATAGTCCTGCACTATCCGGTTGATGCAATGCACCAAACAGAGGACCCTGAAATATCCACCATCTATCATGACTTTGACTATATTACTGCAATTGTCTATGGCAACAAATTAAATTCTGAGACCTTTGGGTTGAAGCCATTCAAACACCTTTCTGTTAAAATCTTCCAAGATGGTTATGTCTGCAAGGGATTTCGCCATGGCAAACATCGCTACTGTTGCATGCCGCCGAACAACGATACAGCTTTCTTAAATACTGAGACCTGCAGATAGCTGTTGTCTAGCCCCCACAAAAGAGATCCAGTGTGCAGTGATACACATGTAATCAGTTGCTTGACAACTTGTCTACATATCTGTATTCAGGTGGATAGGGTGATTAGCACTCTGCTGCATAGTTTGGCTAACCAATTGTAGCACATCATGATGGATTGCTGGAACAGCAACTCAGGCAAAATAGCTCCGGCAGGGAACCTTCCATTTCAGACAGATGGCCATCACAAATTCTAAAAATCCCACTCCTTGCACAAAAGAAAAAGGGAAGAGGCCCAGCGCTAACATTTTAGGCAGCTTCTTATTGTACAAACATGCCATTGACTGTTTGAGTTCGTAGGGCCCCTCCTGCCTAAACGTGTCCCTAATAGTAGCTTGGATTTTTCCTTAATGGTGCCACTGACACAGGAAATGTCTAGAGAGAACCAGGAGATGAAAGACTCAATGAGCATCTTGGGGAAATCACTAAATGTGGTGGAGGTGTCTGGATCTGAGCCTCGTGCAATTTCGAGGTTTCTGATGCAGGTGATGCTGGCACACTACAGGGGACATGGCAGCTTTCTGTAATTCTGTCAATCTCATCTTCCTTGTGACTCCCTTATTTTTCTATTTCTGTGCATTCAGCTGCTTCCCCTATCTCATTGTCACCACTTATCTTTTTAAGGTGCTCTTTACACTGGATTATGTGATGTGTTTCTAGATGTAACGTTTGACCTCCAGTACCATAGTCTAAACCTGACTTACCATGATGAACACTTGCATGGCAAATGGAGCATATTGAAATATTATCCTCCTGTTTGCTAATCATGAAGCAAAGTCCGAAACTGGGTAGGATAACTTTTTTAGTGTGCCACTGCCAATGCCGGAAGAACGAAAGGTAAGGGGCTGTGTTGTTGCCTCTCTTTAGGGTTACTTTGACTGTGGTAATGGTGGATGCAGGTCTTGACGGGGATCTTACAGATATGGAAGCTGGAGCTGGTGGTGCTGGAGCCACATTCCTTTGAGAAGGTTGAACAGGAGGGGTCATGTCGGAGTCCCCTGTGCTGTCAATCAATATTGACAGTTAGTGACTCATCGTCATCACTGTCACTTTGCATAATTCTAAGGCTTTCAGGAACTAGTCCCTTAAATTTAGCCCGGGCCCAATCCATGTCCTGTTCATTAGAAGATGGGTTTGGAGAAGAAAGTGGAACACCCTTTCTTTTTCTTGCTGGAGACAATGAAGCCAGAGATTGCAACATATTGCTCAGCAGTACCTCAGCCTCCTGTTCTGCTCCTATCTTGGGAAGAACTGGTTCTGGCTGCGGCTCCTGTGTTGTACACTTTCCTGTGATGATTGGGTACTATGGGGCTGAGGCAAATACAGTTCAAACTCACTGCTCATCTCCATGTCTGCAGGCTGCATCACTGAGAGACATAGCCTTAGCCTTAGGTTGAGGTGGTGCTGTTGATGATGCAGGAGTGCTGCTCCCAGCCTTTTGCGGCTCAGAGGAGGGTGCAGCAGGTACACCATACTTCATGAAAAAGGTGGAGTGTGGCACACCAGTGGTGGCAATATCCTTCTTCTTTTCCACCTCACTGGCCACTTTGTTAGCAGGAGCACTCTTCTTCGGGCCATCTGCAAGTTCTCTCGTGGCTCTGGCAGTTGTCACTTACCTGCACAAGTGGAAGCAGAGGACGTCTTAGGTGGAGTAATTGCCAGCCTTCTGTCTGGCAGTACTATGGGGGTCATTACGACCCTGGTGGCAGGCAGAACACTGGCTATAACACAACCAACAGGCTGGCGGTGTTCCACTAGTGTATTATGACCGTGGCGCATTAACCACAGCCATACTGCCGGTCCTCCACTATACCGCAGGCTTTTGCCAGGCAATCATAATCCCCAGGGCAGCACTGCAGGCAGCGCTGCCCTGGGGATTATGGGCCTGATTACAACTTTGGAGGAGGTGTTAATCCGTCCCAAATGTGACGGATATACCACCAGCCGTATTACGAGTTCCATAGGATATAATGGACTTGTAATACGGATGGTGGTATATCCGTCACTTTACCGTCACTTTTGGGACGGATTAACATCTCCTCCAAAGTTGTAATCAGGCCCTATGAGTCCCCAACCGCCAGCCTGTCCATGGCGGTAAACACCACCATGGAAAGGCTGGCGGTAAGGGGGACTCGGGGTGCCCCTGGGGGGCCTGCACTGCTCATGCACTTGGCATGGGCAGTGCAGTGGCCCTCAGGCACAGCCCCATCATGCATTTCACTGCCTGAGGTGCACAACAGGTGCTGCTGTACCCGCTGCACATCAACATTGCCGCCGGCTCTATTATGAGCCGGCTGCAATGTTGATGTGACTTTTCCGTTGGGCCAGCGGATGGAAACGCTGTTTCCGTCCGCTGGCCCAGGGAAAATGTCAAAATAGGGTGCCACCAATACCGCCAGCACTGGCAGTATTGTGGCGCCTGCGACTTAGGCGGTCTTTTTTCAAGACCACCGAAGTCGTAATGAGGGCCTATGTGTGATATCTCTGGTGCACCTGACAGCACACAAACAATAAATAAAATCAGTGGAATATGGCATTTGCAGTTTGAATGCACAGAAAATATACTTTAGTGAGGTTGCATCACAAATAGTTAACAATAATGTGTCCATTCCAAATCATAACATAATATTTTAATAACATACAGATTGACTAGTTTACTTTATGTGCCTCTAAGGCCTTTGAGAGGCATGTGGCAGGTAAGGGTTGCAGGGGATAATGATACAATCCCTAAATAAATTATTGTTGGTGTGTGCCTATGGCAGGCAAGGGGTGCAGGGAAAAATCAAATACTTGAAAGAATATTGCTGCTATCTCCCTAAGGACTATGAGAAATGATGTGGGAGGCAAGGAGGTACAAGGGTAAATAGGAATAATACTACGTCCTACAATCATCTTCAAGCACATTAAACGTCTATAAGGGGACAAAAAGGCACAGGCCTCTTCTATTAATGTCCAAATGGTATTGAAAGTGGAAGAAAAGGAACATGCCGGCTAGTCAAAATGACTGCCCTGAACATAGCTCCCAAGCATGAAGGCATGGACTAGAGAGAACACATGTAGACCTATGACAAAAACAAAGCACAATGTCCATAAAAAATGGCTGTGCTGGCACATGTAACACACACAGGCCCTCATTATGACCTTGGCGGTAAGTCCGCTTACCGCCAAGCTGACTGCCGCCAACATAGCGCCGGCACGTCAGATTACCGCTACCTATATTATTACACACACATACCAATCCGTCACTATACAGCCACACACAAACGTGGACAGAAGTCACCAGCCCAAAGGTCAGTCATAAACTGATTGTACTAAAACCCACACCTTTACACCAATAGAACTATGCCCAAAGCATTATGACCCATGAATCACCACAGCAGACATTCAACCACAGTAAACCATTGGCGGTACATACTGCTGCGCTCAAAATACACATACTCAAACAAAACAACACTACATTGGACAATTCAAACTACACACACCTGACACACATAAACACACCACACCCACTCACCCACACCACTAAAAAACACACACACACTATCCACAACCCTTTACACCTAAAAAATTGCCAACTGAGAGAGAGAGACACCAAGAGCACCCACAGAACCAGAGCCACATAACACTATCAGCCATACACCATCCACGCACCTTACAGCACACACCACAACACATCACCCCACACACCCTCACACACACCACTCACACTATACCCATGGCACCACAAAGACACCCCAGGTTCTCAGAGGAGGAGCTCACCGTCATGGTGGAGGGAATCATCCGGGTAGAGCCACAGCTACTCGGATCACAGGTGCAGCAGACATCCATTGCTAGGAAGATGGAGCTATGACAGAGAAACGTGGACAGGGTCAATGCCGTGGGACAGCACCCCAGAACAAGGGATGACATCAGGAAGACTTGGAACGACCTATGGGGGAAGGTGCGTTCCGTGGTAGCAAGACACCAGATAGCAGTACAGAGAACTGGTGGTGGACTCCCGCATCCTCCCCCACAACTAACAACATGGGAGGAGCAAGTCTTGGCAATCATGCATCCTGAGGGCCTGGCAAGAGTAGCAGGAGGACTGGACTCTGGTAAGTCAACTTTTTACTACTTGCACCCCCCCCACCTGCATGTCATCACATACCCCCAACTCTACCCTCACCCCTATCACTCCACCACCTCACATACACCCCGCCATCACAACCCACCCATCCCAATACCAAGCCCTGCACCTAACACCAATGCACGGACCCCCATCACAGACCTGCATGCACACCCATCACTAAAGCATGCACACTAGAGACAATCACCTAGCCCACAAAATGACTACTCACACAAGTCGAAGCTGACAGAGCAATCACAACCATAGAGGGCAACACACCCATGCACAAGATGTCACAGGCAGAAACAAAAAAACTGAATTTACATCCCCACAGGTTCCCCACCCAACGTCATCGGAGAGGAGGTGCCAGCAACATCCACTCCCCCCCCACAGAAGAGGCCCACAGTGATGACAGCAGCTCTGGACGCCTGGATCTGGATGACCAACTTGGCCCATCAGGGATCTCTGGGCAGTCGGTTACCCAGCACACTCACATACCACCACAGAGTCTCCCCCCTCAGGAAACACCAGCACATCACCTACCCAGCAAGCCCATACCTCTGTCCCCTGGACATGCCAATCATCAGTGTGTCCACCACTACAGGGACCCCAGGACACCCCACAATCACAGGACAGTCAGGGATCTAGGGTCAGTGGCAGTGGGAATACGGTTCAGGGGACAGAGGCACAGGACAACAGGGAAGCTGGGAGGACTGCTGTGCAACAGGGGGAGGACAGGCCCAGGGAACCGACTCTCCACAAGGCACTCACCAACATCCTGGGAGCATAGCACCATTCCCCAGAGACGATGGTCCAGATACTGGACAAGTTGCAGGAGACCCAGTGGCTGCAGGGGAGACAGTACCTGGGGATCAGGGGGGACCTGAAAGACATCAGCACCACCCTGGTCACCATTGCAGGGGTGCTGGCAGACATGCCCAACATCATGAGGGAGCCAGTGGCACACCACCGGGCCCCAGACACCAGCCACACGGATGAACAGCCCTCCACCTCCTCTGCCGCTAGTGGACAGGAGGCCCCGCCACAGGAACAACAGGCCACCAGCAGCCCACCCCGTGCAGAAGGAGAACCACCCCACAAACAGTCCCTGCAATCCAGGCAGAAGCCAGCGAACAGTGCCAAGACCCCCTGCAAGGAAATAGGACTCCCCTGATTGTCACCCTTGTGTCCCATTCTGCCACCCTGTCCACCTTGAACTGCCATTGCTCCACTTCCTATGCCCCATTGAACAATGCATCTCTGATACAAATAGACTGGACTCTATCCTGGAATTTCCTCCACCGTCTCCCTAGCCCATTGCACATACCTCTCTACTTATTGGCACTTAAATAAACACCATTTAAAAAAATAAGTATAGAGTCTGCCAAACGATTGAAATATGTATTTGTTTAACAAACTCTAAACACTGCAATACAACTATACAGGAATGTATACATAGGAATGACCTGTAGTAGGCTGCAGTCAACACACCAGGTGCCAGAGTGGGGCACAGATATCTGAAAGTAGAGATGCCAAAGGGTACCGTAAGCGGCCATAGAATCGGGAGAATCTGCTTGCCATGTACAATGTTCAACACAAAACTGTCAATGTAAAGTGAAGTCACAGTGTCTTACATGTGTGTCACTGGAAGTACTGTTGTATTATTGATGTTCTGTTGTCCTCTTCCTCATCCTCTGCCTCCTCATCTTCACTGTCCACAGGGTCCACTGCTGCCACACGCCAATATCCAGCCTCATCCTCCTGCAGAAAAGGCACCTGGCGTCTCAAGGCAAGGTTATGTAACATGCAGCATGCCACGATTAACTGGCAGACCTTCTTGGGTGACTAGTACAGGGATCCACCAGGTAGATGGAGGCAACAAAACCTGGCCTTCAGGAGGCCAAAGGACCTCTCGATAATCCTTCTTGTCTGCCCATGTGCCTCATTGTAACGTTCCTCTTCCCTTGTCCTGGCATTCCTCACTGGGGGTTGGGGTAATCAGAGTCACCTGCAAATATCGAGGGACACTTGTTAGACACACACTAACCCTTATGGCCAACACCATACCCATACAACAACATCCACTGGGTGGGAACAGGGGCTCACCTATTAGCCACACCCGGTGCCTCTGGAGTTGAGTGATCACATTTGGGAGGCTGCTATTCTGCAGGACAAAGGCACCATGCACAGACCTAGGATACTTTGCATTGACATGGGAGATGTACTGGTCCGCCAGACACACTATCTGCACATTCATGGAGTGAAAGCTCTTTCGATTTCTGTTCATTTTTCCAGGGGGGGACAAATGCAATATGTTTACCATCAATAGCCTCAATAATGTTGTGGATATGTCCCATTGCATAGAAGTCAGCTTTCACTGTGGCCAAATCCTCCACCTGGGGGAAAACGATGTAGCTGCGCATGTGTTTAATCAGGGCAGACAACACTCTGGTCAGCACTATTGAGAACATTGGCTGTGGCATTCCTGCAGCCAAGTACACTCTCACTTGGAAAGAGCCAGTTGCCAAGAAATGGAGCACAGATAGGACTTGCACAAGAGGGGGGATCCCGGTGGGGTGACAGATAGCAGATATCAGGTCAGGATCCAGTTAGGCACACAGCTCTGTGATTGTGGCCCTATCCAGTCTATAGGTGAAGATAATATGCCTGTCCTCCATTGTTGCCAAGTCCACCAGGGGTCTGTACACAGGGAGATGTCTCCAACTGCTATTCATCTGCAGCAGTTGTAATCTAGGGTGCAAAACAGGGAGCAGCTGGTCAGGAGTCCATATTTCCAAGCACTACACTGCATTGCATGTTGTGACTGTAACACAATATTGTTGGATAGGCCCAAATGGAGCATATGTGTACTGTGACACAGTTAGGTGCCATGGCCTGCCCCCCTCTGAAATGGCGTCTGCCTGTCCTGTGTGGATGGACATGTGGAAATGAGGTAATCCCAGTGATGTTGTGCGCTGTTGCCGGAGGCAGTCGAGTACCACTGTGCAACTCCTCATTGGTTGTCATTGGACCCTATGGGTTACAGTGGCCAATGGTGATCTACGCCGGAGGTGATGGTACACACCGCCGCGGACATGACCACCATTGTCTATCTGTTCATTCACTTGCTACCTGACCTTCAACAGGAGAGGACCTACACTGCAAGTGCTGCTGTGACCTGTGTCTGGAACCAACCATTGTGTGTGACGCTGGGGAAAGGGCCTCTGCCTTCACCGCTGCAGAGTTGGAGAGACTGGTGGATGGGGTCCTACCCCAGTACCGAATGCAGTATGGGCCTCCAGACCAACAGGTGAGTACACTGTGAGCACGATGAATGGGGCATGAATGCATGGAGTGCTGTGTGTGTGAGGGCCTTGTTTAGGGGTGGGGATTGGTAGAAGGGTCTTGGGCAGTGTGCTGCATGTATGGTGGGCAATATCTGTGCGCAAGGGGATGTGAGGGCTATGGTGGGCCATGAGTGTAGCAGGCCGGAGGGTCTGACTGATACTTTTTCTATGTGTATAATTCTGCAGGTCAGCGTCCATCAGAAAAAGCTTATATGGCGTGCCATCACCAAGGATGTGTGGACCCTGGTGGTCTATGGCAGATGGAGCACCCACTGTCGCAAACGGAGGGAAGACCTCAGACGATGGGCAAGGAAGATGGCGGAGGCCCAGCTGGGGATGGCCTACCAACGAGGAAGGGGTGCCCGCCGAACCCTGATCCCCCGATGGCCTGCATACTAAAGGTGGCCTATCCGGAGCTGGGTGGATGCTTGAGGGCATCACAGCAGCCACAAGGGGGTGAGTACAGTTTCCCAATATACTACTTGAGCGTGGTGGGTGGTCTCCAGGTGGGGGATGTGGGCCTGAAGGTGCCCCGAGGCCAGGCCGGACATTGCAGGGTAGGTCCTATGTTGGGCAGGGTCTGATGTAAACCACCTCCTACCTAGCTAATAGGCATCCAATACTGGACAGGGGTCTTTGGGTCTCAGGTATGCTATTGGCATTAGGTATTTCTGTCCATGGCCTGGTGACTAGCATTGTGACTGGTAGTGCATTGCCTAGTGCGTAGGGCTGTTCCCTGTGTGTGTGTGTCGTGTACACCAACTGTGGTATTGGAGCAGCCATTGACCAAGTGTATCCTTTGTCTCTTCCCCTGCTTTTTGTTTTGTCACCCTGTCCTTATGTGCATTAGCATCATCTGGTGGAGGAGCAGAGGCACCGGCGACGGAAAGAGCTGCATCCCATAGAGCCCATGAGGCGGAATCCACCGACGATGAGGGCACCAGTGGGACAGAGGGCGAGGGGAGCACCACAGCGGAGACAGGAGGGGACAGTTCAGACAGTGATACCTCCTCTGATGGAAGCTCCCTGGTGATGGCGGACACCTCTGTGGCCACCCCAACTACAGGTACAGCCACCACCCCCGTACCAGCACCGCCCTCAGAGCAGCCCCTTAGCATGTTTCCCGTGCCCGCTCACCCAGGAGGGGGGGATCTCCTTCACCCCAGGCACCTCAGGCCCTGTCCCAGTTAGCCCTGCTGCCCTGAGTGAGGAGGCTATTGACCTCTTGCGATCCATCTCTTTTGGGCAGTCAACCATAGTGAATGCCATCCAGGGGCTGGCAGCCCATTTGCAACAAACAAATGCATTCCTGGAAGGCATTCACTCTAGCATGGCAGCCCAACAGAGATCAATCCAGGCTCTGGCCTCCTCTCTGATGGCAGCCATTGTCCCTGTTACTGGCCTCCCCTTCCAACTTCAACTTCCCAGTCCCGTTCACCTCAACCCCAACGTATCCCAAGCACACAGGCAGATCCGCAAGCACACAAGACAACACACCGGAGTGGCTCAGGCAAACACAAGCACCACACATCATCCCACAGGCACTCACACAAACATCATCCAGATACAGACATACCAACATCCACTGCCTCCACTGTGGCCCCCTCCTCCTCGTCCTCCACCTCCCTCCCAGTAGCGTCTCCACTCACACCTGCATGCACGACATCCTCATCCACTACCTCCATCACCATCATGCCTATCACTACACGCCCCTCACTGGCAGGCATCACCCCCACATCCATGCACCCGTCCCCTGTGTCCGCTCCCACTGTGTCTGTGCCCCCTCCTCCCAAAGTAGACAAACGCAAGCACTCAGACAACCAACAGCCATCCACCTCAAAACGACATCCAGCCCATGCACCTGCACCCAAACACAGAAGACACCTCCTACAACCACTTCCTCTTCCTCCACTCCCAAACCTTCACCCTCTTCCCACCCCAATGTCCCTAAGAAGCTTTTCCTCTCCACTGTTAAACTCTTCCCTACCCTTCCCCCCATCCTTCACGTCAGGCCAGGGTGGTCAGAACCCTGACGAGTACCTCAGCCACCTTGACCACAGCCACAGTAGTGTCGACAGCTACTGCAGGTGGGAGAGGCTCCAGGGAACCAGGCAGCTGCGAAAGGGAAGGGTAAGGAGGCACCACCATCTGCTAAGGTGAAGGGCAAGGAGGCACCACCAGCTGCCAAAGGGAACGGGAAGGAGGCACCACCAGCTGCCAAAGGGAAGGGCAAGGAGGCATCACCAGCTGCCAAAGGGAAGGGCAAGGGGCGAGCACTAGCTGGCAGGGAGGACAGAAGGCCTGGTGCTGGGACTCATTCGGAGACCCCACCACCAACCATGGCAGTTCAGCCATCCAAAGCTGCAGGGGAATGGATGGTGCCTCCCCCCACCACTGCCAGCACCGCCACCAGCACTGCCACCAGCACTGCCACTAGCACCGCCACCAGCACCTCTGCCAGGATCAGCAGACACCGTGGGCAGCCGTCTGAGGCTGCAGGGGAAGGGCTGGATCCTCCTCCCACTACTGCCAGCACTGCCACCAACACCACTGCCAGCAGCAGCAGCCCCAGTGGGCAGCAATCCAAGGCTGTAGGGGATGGGCTGGAACCTCCCCCCACAACTACCAGCACTGCCACCAGCACCACTGCCAACACCAGCAGCCCCAGTAAGCAGCCGTCCGAGGCTGCAGGGGATGGGCTGGAGTCTCCCTCCACCACTGCCAGCAATGCCACCAGCACCGCCACCAGCACCACCAGCATCACCGCCAGCATCACCACTGCCAGTATCAAGAGCCCTAGTGTGCAGCTGTCTGAGGCTGCAGGGGATGGGCTGGTGCCTCCCCCACCACTGCCAGCCCCGACACCAGCCCTGCCACTGCCACCACTGAGCAGCCATCACCGCCAACGGGCAGTGTGTAGTCCTGCCTCCATGGGCTGTAGTGGCTCCTGGACTCTGCAAATCCTGTAGGTGTGACACCCAAGTGAGAGACTGTGACCTTGCACTCCCCAAAATCTGCATCACAGGGCACATGGCCCCTTCAAGAACCAGTGGAAGAAGCCATCTGCTCACCCCATCCTCCACAGGATGAAGAATACTGGGCACAAGGCCCCCTCCATGACCAGTGGAAGAAGCCATCCACTCACCCCATCCTTGCCAGGATGAAGCACACTGGGCACAAGGCCCCCTCCAGAATCAGTGGAAGAAGCCACTCACCCACCCCATCCTCCAGAGGATGAAGCACACTGGGCACAAGACCCCCTCCAGAACCAGTGGAAGTAGCCATCTACTCACCCCATCTTCCACAGGATGAAGCACACTGGTAACAAGGACCCCTCCAGAACCAGTGGAAGAAGCCACCCACTCACCCCATCCTTGCCAGGATGAAGCACACTGGGCACAAGGCCCCCTCCAGAATCAGTGGAAGAAGCCACCCACCCACCCCATCCTCCAGAGGATGAAGCACACTGGGCACAAGACCCCCTCCAGAACCAGTGGAAGTAGCCATCCACTCACCCCATCTTCCACAGGATGAAGCACACTGGTAACAAGGACCCCTCCAGAACCAGTGGAAGAAGCCATCCACTCACCCCATCCTTGCCAGGATGAAGCACACTGGGCACAAGGCCCCCTACAGAACCAGTGGAAGAAGCCATCTACTCACCCCATCCTCCACAGGATGAAGCGCAATGGGCAGAAGGCCACCTCCAAAACCAGTGGAAGAAGCCGTTCACTCACCCCATCCTCCACAGGATGACGCACACTGGTCACAAGGCCCCCTCCAGAACCAGTGGAAAAGCCATCCACTAGAGAGACTGTGACCTTGTACTCCCTAGGACCAATCAGTGGACACACCACCCCCTAGAGAGACTGTGGCCTTCCACTCCCCAGGACCAAGCAGTGGGCAAAACACCCACTAGAGGGACTGTGGCCTTGCACTCCCCAGGACCAACAAGTGGGCAAACCACCCACCAGAGAGACTATGGCCTTGCACTCCCCAGGACCAAGCAGTGGGCAAACCAACCACTTGAGAGACCGTGGCTTTGCACCTACCAGGACCAAGCAGTGGGCAAACCACCCACTTGAGAGACTGTGGCCTTGCACTCCCCAAGACCAAGCAGTGGTCAAACCACCCACTAGAGAGACTGTGGCCTTGCACTCCCCATGACCAAGCAGTGGGCAAACCACCCACTAGAGAGATGCTGGTTTTGCACTCCCCAGGCCATCGCACAGGGCATGTAGCCCCCTCCAGGACCAGTGGAGTTGTACCATCTTCCGGCTGAGGTGCCCTCATCCCCTGTCGCCCTGAGGTGCCTGTGTATTTTCTATGTGATGCCCCTGCAGTGTTCTCTTTGTGTTGTTGCAGGAGTGAGGTGTGGCCTTGGCCTATGTGTTGTGGCCCTGAGGAACCACAGAAATTGAGGACTGGGCAGTGTCCCTCCATTTGTAAATATGTATATACTTTTTGATTTTGAAGCACGTATTTATACTATTTTATCTTATTAAACTCACGTTCTTCAAATCATTTTGTCCTTGCATTATTCCTTTGGAGTACGGGTGTATATGTAATGTTACTGCATCTGGTTGTGTATATGGTGTTGGGGGTGGGGGTGTTGCGTGTCACTCTCTTTTTCCTTCCCCCCTTCCCTGTGTGCTAGGTGGCAGTACTCACCATGGTCGTCTTCGCAGGCGTTGATGTTTGTAATGCAGGAAAAGGTAGACAAGCATGGGGAAGATGTGCAACTCGGGCTTCATGGCGTTGTGGTTGTTCCCTGAGTCTCCAGAGGTGAGTCCTTTGACTTCTGTGTTCTGTTTCCGCTGTGCTTTTGATGTTGTTGGTACCTCCCCCGGAAAAGGTGGGGGATAGGCCTGTCTTAATACAGTGGGTGGTACATTGTCTTCCGCCTGGCTGTTGGCGGTTACCGCTGTGGTGCTTGTTGCTATAACCCTGGTGGTCGGTGTGTTAAAGTGGCTGTCTGTCTGAGCAGTTTCTGCCATGGTCATAATTCCATTTTTGTTACCGCCAGCCTGTTGGCGGTCTTACCGCCACTTTATCACCGACCGCCAGGGTTGTAATGTGGGCCACAGTGTCCTAAATGAAAGAAGGGGGGTTGTATTCTATTTTATTACCACACGTCCATAGTCATTTTCAATTTATTCACAAGATCCTCACATACCCTGTTGGTGTCATGCTTCATCTTTGGATATTATTCTGTCCCTAAAAACCAGAATGGGCTCCACCCTATTCCAGCAAGCACTTTGGAAAATATCCTTACGAGGTGTAAAAAATACTTCAGAACCCATAGGTATCCCTTTATTAGTGGTGGTCATGGTATGAATAAAAAGGGAGAGGTGCCTATGGAGATAATGCTCCTACAACCTATAAAAGACAACATTTTTCAGCCCTAGGTGAAAGGCCAAAGGGTCCCGGTCTGAATAGATATTTTGTACCCCAGTGTAATGTCTTATTTTATGTCACTCTGTCAATTTTAGTTGGGACAAACATGACAAACAATACTTTTAAAGCATGCAGTAAGGGCTGGAGTGCCCTTTCCCACAACGTAAGTGCCCTGGGCCCTGTAAAATGAAAAGATGATGTACTTGTATGTAATCGGGATAACTTTATTCCCATCAGTGCATTGCCACCTCAATCAGTGAGAAAACAAATTGGTCTGGAATATGGAACCAATTTGTGAAGGGAACCAACGTAGGTAAGGCATTCCAGGTATGTTGTGTTAAGCCGGTTTCATTTCATCATTATCTGTAGCTGTTTTATTAACATACTGATACACATGACAGAATTGCATGCACTGAAATCATACTCAGGAAGGCACGCTTCATGGTGCATAGTTTATAGATGTAATGATAGCAGTAACAAAGCACCCACTCTGACTGTTCAGGAAATAGAACTGTATTGGAGGAGTGAGGGACATGTCCTTGTAGTCCATCACTACTGTTAAAATTAAGGATAGGAAAAATAAACAAAAAAGGTCAGTCATCATTGTTCCTGTCTTTATTTGCCTCATTACCTCCTACTGTACTCTGCTACCTGCGTCATCAAGGGTATCATGTCACTTTTTCACCTGTTTTGGCCTCTTTTCTTCCCTGTCGAAAACTTGGGATAGTGCTGTTTGGTGTTTTTATCTTCTTGAGTAGGAGCGGTCACCAAGCGTCATCACATACCATTGCGCATGTCATCGGGTACCATTGTGCTTCACCCTTGCCTCATAGAAAATGTAGTTCCAGGGCAGTATATGCATTTGAAATATGCATGTCAAAACGTACCATTGTACTTATGTCTTGCCCCAGGAGAAATGTAGTTTCGGGGTGGTGTGCACATATGTAATCCAGCCTGAGTGCCAGTTTTCTACCTGAAAGGTGTGGCCTGCAAATGCACTATCCCTGTAAATGCCATGTAAAACCTCTCTAATGGTATAGCTCTCTCGATAACTCCATATAATTTTGTGTTTTATTATTATAGTGTAGCAGCAATATATTGGAAACCTTGTTGTAATACTATTAGAGGGGCACTTCTAAGGAGTTCTGTCCTAAGATAGTGTATGAAGAGCAAAAGGACTTTTCAATCTTAATCATTGCAACTAGACAGAAGTAATAATGCAAGTAATAACAACGTGATCATGATGATGGTGATAGTGGTATGTTCAGTAGCTTTTTGTCTTATCAGCTACTACTTGAAACAAATGCCTCACAAATAATATTTTTCAGAAGTGATATATAAAATCGTCACTTCTGTATTATAATTGTTTTATGTTTAGTATTAGTTTTCATATCAAGAAGGAATATGAGTAGTCTTCAGCAAAGTCATGCCCACTGGCAATGCATCCTAGTTGGTTCATTTAGCATTTAGGTGCCGGACCCACAGTGGTTCTCCAGGCATAAATTCAGCAAAAAAATTCTAAGTCCTACCTTTTATGGTTAGACAGGAGGAGTACACCCTGACAACAGCCCACAATTTTAGGACAACAGGACCAGCACTTGGTGCTCATGACTCACTCCACAGAATCACCAGCAGAGTCTGTCCAGGGCAGGTCCAGTTGAAATAGGTTACCTGGGTTCTTCTAGGAAAGATTGCTTTTTGCAGCTTTTGTGTCCCTGTAGCTTAATTGGAAGTCAGTCAACTGACACTTGGAATCTATTTATTTGTCCTGGGTGGAAGTGTGAGCCCATAGCATTCTCCCTACAGTTCTCAACAGCAGGTGCAGTCTTTTCGTCTGTCTTCTCCATGTCCAGAAGTGATCTGAAGAATATACCCACAGGTGCTACATTTATGGCTAACTAATAGGGCAAAGGCTTCCAGGGACAATCCCACCCATATTTGCAGCAGTTTGTGTTTGTCTCACACACTGCAGCTCTCTAATCCAAAACCAGCCTGACAGAAACTGTCTTCCCCTGTGCAGAGCTCGCTGTAACCACCCTAGAGATGTGGCTATAGAAATGGACAAACACTCTCTAATGTGACTTTGAACCTATTATAGGACAGCGCTCCCTCCCATTTGATTTGGAGCTAGTCTGAGTAAGAAGAAGACAGAAGTAAGGCAGGCCAGGGCATGAGCCGCCCATGTCACTTCTACCAGTGACAGGGTAGGCATTTTTGGAAAATATGGAAGGGGTTGGACATAGCCCACATTGTCATCCTGTCAGAGGAAAAAAAAAACCTCCATACACCCAAAGCATTTGTGTCAGCTCTGGGAACGGAATAAGGTCACAACTTATCAAGGAAGTATTCAGTTCCTGGGGGACAGTTGGAAGTTCATGCAAATGGGCTTCTAGAGACATTAGGGAGGCTAAATGTGGCATTTTAAAAGTACCATTTGTAAAATATGTCTTACAAATATGAATTTATTAATGAATTGGACTTATTGGATTAAATAGTTTTAAAAGTCTAAGATTTAAGTTTTACCTGGTTTCCAGGAGAAGGTACGTTATTTAATTGTAACATTATATTTCAGTTTACCGGTTTCTTGTTGACCAGCTTGCTCTGCTACAGAGAAAATAGCTTTTGGGACCTTGTCACTGTAAGGACTTGTTTATATTAAACTTTTACATGTCCTACTTTTAATTCCAACAATCCTGACAATTGTGAAATCAGGCCTCTTACGGCTGAGTCATAAATATTTAAAAGGAGAGTCTAGGCCTGTCAAAAATTTTCATATTATTATGTTGAATTTGCAGTTTAAACCTGCACATGCAGGTTACTAGTGGCAGGCCTGCACTCATGTTTTACATTATCATTTTAGTGATGGCACAACGTGTGCTGCAGTCCACTAGTGACATTTAACTTACAGGGGCTAGGTGTATATATAATTACTACGGACTTTTAGTTAAGTTAAATGTGCCAATTAGGAGTGTAAACAATTTCAACATGTTTTAGGATTCAGAGGACTTGCCAGGGTCCCAGGGCACAGATTAAAAAAACAGCAGCATCAGTCCAAAAACAAATGAAGGTGATCACACAAACATAGCCATTTCCTACAATTGTTATAACGTTTTTGTAAACATATGTGTAGTTCCTATAGTTATATGTGCCATTACATCCCAGAGGGGAGATTGAGGGACACACCATCTGGCACCAAAAATATATATTTTTTTTAATGTTGCCATAAATTCATAGAGGATTTGAATCAGCAGTAATATAAAGAATACAACCTGGGATCTCCTACGCTATTTAAAAACGCATCCCGAGGCAGGCTAGAGGCCAGGCAGTGTATTTAAATTTTTAGGGGAGGGTGGCATGTAGCACTCCCTCACCGAGCCTCTAAAAGGCCAGGGGACCTCATCCTCCGGATCTGACATTTTAATAAAAGGGAAGGGGCTTGCAGATCCTCCTCCACAAGCCTGAAAAGACCCTATGAATCCCATCCCCCATAGTTACATACAATATTAAGAAAAGAGGGGTGCATGGCCCCCTCCTTAAGCCTTTAAGAAGCTCTTAAGATCCTATTCCCTGGGGTAAATGTGATCATAAAAAGGAGGGGGCACTGGCCATTCACCTCCAGCCTAAAAATGTCTAGAGACCATATTCCCTCAGGGACACAACTGGCATAATGAGGATGGGGGCACACAACCCCTTTCCAAGAGACATTCAATGGTCCTGGTGCTTGCTCAGGGACTGAGTCCCAGGGTCCGCAACCCACTCTCGGATGAGGAAAGTGTAATGTGCTCCCACCCAGTGGGAGAACAAAGCTGATCCCTTCAGGTGGGAACACAAACCTTTTCCCTGCCTGGATTTTTGAGGAGGGAAGAACAACAAATTGCTCCCACCCAGCAGAAGCAAAATGAATCTATATATGTATGTGTGTAAATATGTAAAAATAAATAAATAAATAAATAAATAAATAAGTAATAAATAAGTAAAAATATATATATATAGTGGCGGTTTCCACTAGGTAGTTATAGTCATGACTTTTTTTCCTATAGATGGAGCATTTTTTGTTTTGCCAATAACTGGCGCCGCTTGACGAATCTTCACTACATGTTCAAAACTTATGCCTTGGTCAGTTCAACTTCTATCTTGAAAGTTTCAGGGTGATCTGTCAAATGGGGGGTCAAGAAAAGGGGGGCCTCAAAACTTTTTTTCCCCATTTTAAGTCAATGGGATTTGTTAAAGTTTAGAACCTGAGTACAGCCGAACCGCTGGATGGAATTACACCAGATTTTGCAGAAAACTAGCTATTGGTGTGCAAAATCAGCTTTGTGTCATTTGGTGTAAATTGTTTCAGTAGTTTCTGAGGCATTACAGCTTACAAAATGTAACTATCTAGGGATGCAGATCCCCCATGGATCCAACTGTACCTGTGCTGATATCTGATTGGCTGCCAGCACTTCAAGCAGTAAGTGTTAGCAGCCATATTCGGACCTGGCTTCAGCTGGGTTCCAGAAACGAAAGTTTAAAAAAAGAAAAGGGGCCAGAAGAAAATTTTTTTATTTTTTGGTTTGAATGCCATCCCGTTTTCCTTTAAAGAAAATTTAAGGGCTGCATTTTTAAAAACTGCTTTATTTAACAAGCATTTGCAATGCAATGGGTCTCGCATTTGCACGACTTAGAGCTATTAGCATTGTAAACTCATAAGCGGAATTTTATTGCCACATAAAATGATGATGAAAAGCAAAACAGTTTCACGTAAAAAAACAATGGCCACCATGAGCGTGAAGGAGACACACAAAAGGATACAGAAGTTCCTTCACAGTCAAGAATATCAGAAAAGTTCAATTATCCATGTAACAGGGTCAATGTCATGCAAAGCGCTTGACTACTGCACAGCGAGATCGCTGTGCATAGGAAATTAAAAGAAAAGGTAGTCCAGAAACCATGCGGAAAACAAGGAGCCTCGTATGTTTTCAGTAGTTTACCAGTGCTCTCGAGGAGGGCTAAACACCGGAAAAGGCATGGCGTTTGCATGCCTTTCAATAATCAAATCAAGCAAATTTGAAAAGGCAAGCCCACGAACCAATGAAACTGATGGGCATGATATGGGCATGGTTAGAAGCCCTAAGAAATATTAGAACAGGAGCCAGACTGCTTGAGCGCTCAACCCTAAAATAGCCCAAATGGAGATTACAACAGGGACCAGAGCGATTGAGAGTTTTAGCACTCAACCCTAAAAAGTGGATTCAGACACAAAAGGGACTTCACAACTACGTAAGGTCAAAGGTTCAGAAGGCACCTGCTAAAAGACCAGGACATTATTGTGAGTGCCGGCACATTGTAATTTTAACCCAGTAAATTTCTCACCTGGGTGTAGAATTATAATCCAGGAATGCATGGGACTCAGAACAATTCCTTCACACTTGAGTCAGAACTTATGCAATGGTAAAAAACATTAAAACTATTGCTTGGTCTAACCTGTAGATGGCACAATTATCCTTAGCATGTAAAGCTATTTATTACACTATTTATTACACATTTATGCTTGAGACATTTAATTATGTTGATGGAAAACACATGTAAGGTACCGTATAATATTTGTTAAAAGTAGGAATCTCAAAGAGCAGTACTTCTGCTCTAGACATTATTTGTAGTTTTAACATCTCAGACTAGGGGGGTCATTCTGACCCTGGCGGCCGGTGGCCGCCAGGGCCACCAACCACGGGAGCACCGCCAACAGGCTGGCAGTGCTCCAACGAGCATTCTGACCGCGGCGGTTCAGCCGCGGTCAGAAGCGGAAAGTCGGCGGGAGCTCGTTTGAATCCTCCATGGCTGCGGAGCGCGCTCCGCAGCCATGAGGATTCTGACCCCCCTACCGCCATCCTGTTTATGGCGGGAAAGCCGCCATGAACAGGATGGCGGTAGGGGGGGTCGCGGGGCCCCTGGGGGCCCCTGCCGTGCCCATGCCAATGGCATGGGCACGGCAGGGGCCCCCGTAAGAGGGCCCCGCAAGGTATTTCAGTGTCTGCCTTGCAGACACTGAAATACGCGACGGGTGCTACTGCACCCGTCGCACCTTCCCACTCCGCCGGCTCGATTACGAGCCGGCATCCTCGTGGGAAGGGAGTTTTTCCCTGGGCTGGCGGGCGGTCTTTTGGAGACCGCCCGCCAGCCCAGGGAAAAACTCATAATACCCTCCGCGGTCTTCTGACCGCGGAGCGGTATTATGGGGGCGGAATTCTGGCGGGCGGCCTCCGCCGCCCGCCAGAATTAGAATCAGCCCCTAGATGTCTTTTTCTGCCCCAGGAGACCTTGCCATGGGATTATCCAAAGCTGGATAATGTACGGGATAGGGATACTATGGCCACATGAACAAAATAACTCATGACTGAAACTTTAGGCAAAAAACTATTCAAAAGGCCACAGCTTCCCCCTGCCCAGTGCACTGGACAGTTACTGGGGTTTTCGGGGGCGTCCAGATTAATCCTAGTTTGAAATTTGTCACAAAGTAGAATTCAATAGAAATCTGTAAAGTCAGTCATTCTATCATACCCTTTGTGTCAGGCTCAGCTCTTTCCCAATAGTGTGTTCCCTTGCTGAGTTTCACTGTTATTATGCTGTCCTTAATGGCACTTTCAGAGAGCCATTGGTGGGAAACTTAGGGCCAGATTCATGGAAAAGTGGGTCAGCGCATTGCACCAAAATTGTCAGCGGCGTGCTTTGTCACTTCCAAACCAAAGGGATGCGCTGTATTTAAGTGAATACTGTGCACCCCTGTGTTGTCCCCTGCGCTGGTGCTAAATTCAGCTGCCAGCACCAACGCAGGCATCCTTGCACCATCGTGCAAATATGTCTGCATTGAGGGGTGTGATTGTTTATGTGGGGGAAGGTGTCCCTTCCTGCACATAAATAATCACTAATGGCACTTTGACACTTCTGTGTGTGCTGTAGAATGCAGCACACACAGAAGTGCCAAAGCGTAATTTTCAAATGATTGTTTATGTGCAGGAAGGGACACCTTCCCGCACATAAACAATCATTTCTGGCAATTTGCTCTTTCTGCGTGCTGCAGAATGCAGCACACATAGAAAAAGCAAAAACCACGGAGGAATAAAAGTATATCTCCTCGTTGTGCCCTGTTAACGCCACCCTTGGGGTTGACATTAGATTTTTGCGCTGCTCCGGGTTTATGAAATTTTAATAAATCTGAGGCGGCATCAAAATGCAATGGGTGTTGCTTTGGCATGCTGCTGCGTGGGAAGGGGGACATTATTTCAAGGTGACTTTAAGCTACAAAAAGTGTCTTAATGCCACCTTGTAGTTATGATGCAGTGGTTAGGGCCAAAGTGACGCTCCAGATTCCTTAAATCTCTAGGTTGCTGCAGCACTCTGACTCTGTAACGACCTTGTCCTTCACTCTTGTTCCAACCCGCACCCTTCCTGAACCATTAAATTGTACACAGAAAGTGAAGGAACCATCTCACAGCTGCACTTGTCATTTAAATAAACCATACTGCAAACAAACACACAACACAATAAGAGGGAATGAACAAGGATGGAGACAATGCTTGGGAAAAAAAGGCAAGTGGCTCTGCTTCCACCAATGAAATATAACTTTCGCCTGCACCACAAATATTATCTACCCAACAGGTGCTACCTGGGAAAGGAGCCATGATGTAGCTTTATATGTGTCTACTCAAGAGCCCAGAGGACATCCTCCACCATCCACAGCATTTTAAAAGGAAGAATCAAAAAAGAAAACAATAGCAAATGTATTTGCTAGAGTACTAACATGTAGTAACAATCGGAATAAAATCCTGGCCAATAAGGGATTCGTGTTAAATTTTGTGTGCAGTTTTACATTTTATTTGTTTGCAATTTTTATTGCTTTATAGATGCAGTGATGACAGCTGTGTGATAAAATAAAAATATATAAGAATCTGAAGGTGTTTGGGAATTAAACATTGTTTATATTTCAATTTTGTGCTCTGATTTTGTGTTCTGTGTAAACAAAATTACTTTCCATGAGATTACTTTGGATGCTACAGTTTTTATTTCTGTTTGAGGTGCACAGGGTTTATTAAAGGTTGCTAGAGGATGTGGGGGTCATATGGGAAGTGGTAAAGTAATGCAGTTTCCCATGTGCTCTTCCACAACACAAAACAACTTCTGTGTCTTCTGCCAGCCTCTCCAAAAGAACATTTATTTAGAGTACCTACTGTCTCGTCTGCCAAGAAGGAAAAATGTGCATATTAAAATGTCTCCGTTTCAGCCAAACTATTCTCACCTATTATGGACATGGAATAAATTTTTATTTCAGATCGCACCTTGATGGTGGTTAACAGTTGCATGTTCACATTTTTTTAACATTGACATTTATGCTTTATATTGTAGTATCTATTTTCTACATCATATTTTCATATATCACAAGAAAACATTTAACAAATTACCGGGGAACTTTAAGATTCGATTATGTGTAATTTGGAGATCTTGGGATTTCAGATGGTGCAGGTGCAATAATTCATTTTCCTTTACCATCAACTGAGGACAATGAAAGGGACTGCACGACACACTGGCGCACGCATAACTGCTTTCTGCTCAATCGCCGATATGCAGTTGGCACAAGCTCATCTGCATCTTGTAATGTTTCAAAACTATAACAGGATTGGGGCCTATAAAATAAACAAATTGTTTGAAAAATGCAAATCCAGGTTGAAGTGTAACTTTACTTAACCAGATTGTTAATAACTATTGTTTTCTGATGTAAATAAAATGTTTCCACAGACTTTGGGGCTCATTACAACCCTGGCGGATGGTGTTAAAGCGGCGGTAAAACCGCCAACAGGCTGGATCTTTTTTTGAGGATTATGACCATGGCTGTTACCGCCATGGTCATCCGTCGCTTCTCCGTTCCGCCCGCTGGGCTGGAGACCTGGGTCTCCAGCCCGGCGGCCGTCACAATACCGCTGCTGGTATTTTGACCCGGCTTACCGCCGTGGATTTCCAGTGGTAGGAACCGCCATGAAATCCATGGCGGTAAGCACTATCAGTGCCAGGGAATTCCTTCCCTGGCACTGATAGGGGTCTCCCCCACCCCCCACCCCGACTTCCTCCCCTACACCCCCCACCACCCCTGCCACCCCCCAAAGATGGCAGGGCCCCTTTCCCCACCCCGACCCCCAACATCACATCACCCATACCCACACGACACGCACGCAGGCACCACTTACACACTCACACGCACACACGCCGACATACATGCCAACATCCACACACACAGTCAGACACGTACACTCACATTCACACATTCACGCACACATCCACACAGACATACCTGCAGACATAAACGCACTCATTCCCAAAACACGCAACACCCCCGCAAGCATACACGCACTCACACCCCCCCTACATACACAGACACACACCCCCATGCACCCACACATCACAAAGCCCCCCAACCCCCCTCCCCTAACGGACGATCGACATACCTGTTCCGTCGATCCACCGGGAGGGGAGGGGACGGGAGCCATGGGGGCAGCTCCGCCGACACCACACCGCCAACAGAACACAGCCGTGCAGAATGACAGGACGTGATTAGCTGGGCGGTGTTCTGTTGGCGTGGCGGTTGAGGTGGAGCAACCTCCACTTCCCCGCCGCCCGCAAATATGGCTGTTGGCGGCTCTCCGTCGGAAAAACGACGGAGGGCAGCCAACGGTCATAATACGCCGAGCAGCAAACCGCCACTACCGGCGGTCTTCCGCACGGCGGTCCCTCAGCGGTCTTGTTAAAAGACCGCCGAGGTTGTAATGACCACCTTTGCGTAAGTACCGGAATGTAAGAAGACCACCAGGGGTTAGAAAGTATCAGACAGCTCGGTGCTGCTTTAGATGGGTAGGGTTGCAGGGTAATAAAGCCTAACAGTTGCAGCTATTTATAAAAATTAAAAAACAAAAAAATGAGCGCAATCGCGCCATGTAAAACCCAGCATGATTGTGCTTCGTGGAAAATAAAAAGATAAAGGGGGTTATTACAACTTTGGAGGAGGTGTTAATCCGTCCCAAAAGTGATGGTAAAGTGACGGATATACCACCAGCCGTATTACGAGTTCCATAGGATATAATGGACTCGTAATACGGCTGGTGGTATATCCGTCACTTTACCATCACTTTTGGGACGGATTAACACCTCCTCCAAAGTTGTAATAACCCCCAAAGTGTTGCAGAAACCATGCTGAAAACATGGAGACTTGTATGTTTTCAGTAGCTGGCAGGTGCACTCAAGGAGGGCTAAACACCGGAAAAGGAATGACCTTTGCATGCCTTTCACTAATGAAATCAAGCAGAATTTAAAAAGCAATCCCATGAAGCAATGAAAGTGACAGGCGTGTCATGGGTGTGGTTTAAAGCCGAAAGAGAGATTACAACAGGGAGGGAGCACTTGTGCACTCGACCCTAAAAAGCAGTTACAGACATGGTGATCTGCTGTTCCCTGAAGGCCATCATCCCTGTGAGTGCCGCCATTCTCAATGAGGTCGCAAAGTGCGACCTACCTCATGAATATTGATAAGGTAGGTAATTTGCGACCCCTTTGGGAATCATAAACAGTGTACTTACACTGTTATACATTTTGTTTTGCAACTCATAAATTGTGATTCCTAAACACATTGCAAATTGTGAGCTGCAAAGGTCATAAATCTGGACATAAAAGACCAGTGTCCTATTCTGACATATACTACACTTCATAATTAGCTGTCTTTCACTCAAAAACATTCTGATCTATAAATCTTCTAGTCAATTCGTTATGAATGCCAGGCACACAATTAATCACAAACCATAAATTAGAAAATTCAAAAAAGATGTTTCAAGCATAGTTCCGAAAATGAAAGATCTAAGGGAAAGTTAATGCAACAAAAAGGGGCAGGGTAACTAAACATGTTCAGAAAGAAAGAAAAACTTAATTGATGCACTTCTCAGGCAAACACTATGTGGTACCTGTTTCCTAAATGTTCAAGTGCCTGGAGTCAATGTAAATAAGATCATAACCCTGGGGTTGACTAGGAACGCAATATGAGTTGCAGTTACTTTTGTCACCACAGTGACAAAATATACCTTGGACATTTGACATTCTAATCAATAATTTGGCATGATTCCACTATCCAAAGGAATTTTATTTTGTCACCACCTCTTGGATGTTCCTCCACCCTGTCACTATCAAAGAAACGAAGCATCTCGTCTTTGATGGCATAATATTTAATTAAGTGTCTTGCGATAAGCCCTATCCACAATTCTAATCACTCTCAGATGTATACAACATTTTTCTGTAATGGAAATTTGGTAATGCTTATGTTAAGTAGTTTGCATGGGTAATCCAAAAAACATACCATATAATCTAATGAGCAGGCGATTAATTTGAGTATTTTCATTTTCTTATCAGTCGTAGTTTGCACTCTCTCTGCTTGGTAGAATATTTGCAAGCCTTGCATGCAGCACATTTGAAAAACATATTTGAAGCCTGTAGCCAGTTTTTTTCAGTCAGGAATTTACAAAATGGCTAAGCACCAAGAGGTCCCCTAGGGATTTAGCCTTACTATAAGTAATCTCAAAATGTGATCCTGAATTCCCTCCTATTACCGGTTCTGCTCTATGGACGGGCCAGTGTTTGTGAAGGATCTTCTTAAACCTTTGTGGCTGGTTGCTGTATGTCATGATAATCCTCACCTAATTCCAGGGGCGGCTACTCCCTAAGGGCTGAGGAGAGTTTCCCCCCCACCAGCAGCGACAGCTGCAAACCTTTTCCACCAAAACGATAATACATTTGTTTATTCTCATTTTAGAGGAAAAGGGGCGGGCCTCGTGGTGACGAGCAATGAGGGGGAGTGCTTAACACTCCCCCTCACTGCGCATGTATGTTTGGCTGGCGGTCTTGAGCCGGCAAAACATACATGCGCAGTAGCCTCTCTCAAGCCCGGCACTGAACAGGCTCCCAGTCTGCCTGGGAGCGCCCTAGCTGGGTGCTCCCAGCCAATCCAGACACTGCTCTGAGCAGCGTCAGATTTGGCGCAGTGAAGGCTGGGAGCCTGTGCCTACAGGCAGAGGAGCAGCGCCGTTCAGAAGGTGACGGCGGCACAGGTAAGTTCTTATATATTTTTAATTTAATTCCTCCCTCACTCTGCCTGTTAATCCCTCCCCCTGAGTGCTGCCCCGCCCCTTCACCATTGCGCGAGCCGTGACTGCATAATCTTATCTTTCTCTTGTTTTTGGGAGTACTATCAAAAGAGCCTTTTTTCTATTTACATTTGTCACCTATTCTTTGCCTGTGATAATGCATTTTGGGGGTATATAGGGGGTCATTCTGACCCTGGCGGTTGGTGATAAAGTGGCGGCCAACCCGCAAACAGGCCGGCGGTCAAAAAAATGGAATTCTAACCCTGGCGGGAACCGCCAACACAGACCGCCACTTTAACACTCCGACCGCCACGGCGGGACCGACAAACAGCGCGGCGGTCACCGCCAACAGGCAGGCGGCAGACAATGTACCGCCCACCCTATCACAACTCACCAATCCGCCACTTTTTCCGGGGCGGGAGCCCCGCCGATAAAAACACGGCGTAAACAGACTACGAACGGGAAAACGCTCACCTATACACACTCCACGAGGACGGAGGACAGCATGGAGCCCGAATTACACATCCTACCAGCTATTGTCTACCTGCTCATCTACCAGGAGTACGATCGCCGGCGCAGACGACAACGGTGAGTACTGCACCTACGACACAGGGGAGGGGGGAGGAGAAAAGCTTACGGGCACACACATGCGCCATACACCCACCCCCCCACCACAAATACCTACACCCCAATGCCGAGCAACAAGTCAGAGTGACACCACACAAACCCCCCGGAATAATGCAAAGACACAATTTAAATTATCTATAAAATATATGTATAAATAGCTCCATTGAAGGAATGGCAAATAGGCCATATAAAAGATACAAAAATAAGGAATGAACATAGTCAACAATATATCCATAGGCAAAAAGTCCTGCACATTCCGTCAAAGTTCCATAGTCCGTGGGCCAATGTGCACAAACACATGGGCAAAGCCCACACAGGAGACCAGATACCATTGGAGAGAACACTGCAAGGGCATCAGATGATAAAACTACAGGCACTCAGGGGGAAGGGAAGGGGGGGCACCTCAGCCACATGAGTCCACGACGCCAGATCCACGAGGGGCCTCCATGCCCACTGTCCCATCCTGGGGAGTGCAAAGCCACAGTCTCACAAGTCCCTACAGTGGGAGGCTTGCCCACTGGACCATCCTGGGGAGTGCAAAGCCACAGTCCATCAGATGGATTACCGACTCCACTGTTATTGGAGGAGGCATGGTGCCCCGAGTGCTTCCTGAAGCCCTGCTCGACACAGAACCGGCACTGTCAATGGGCCAGCGGTGCTTGAGATGAAGGGCCCAGCGGAGCGGTGCTTGAGATGAAGGGCCCAGCGGAGCGGTGCTTGAGATGAAGGGCCCAGCGGAGCGGTGGTTGAGATGGCGGGGCCCAGCGGAGTGGAGCTTGAGATGAAGGGCCCAGCGGAGCGGTGCTTGAGATGAAGGGCCCAGCGGAGCGGTGCTTGAGATGAAGGGCCCAGCGGAGCGGTGCTTGAGACGGCGGGGCCCAGCGGAGCGGTGCTTGAGATGAAGGGCCCAGCGGAGCGGTGCTTGAGATGAAGGGCCCAGCGGAGCGGTGCTTGAGATGAAGGGCCCAGCGGAGCAGTGCTTGAGACGGCGGGGCCCAGCGGAGCGGTGCTTGAGATGAAGGGCCCAGCGGAGCGGTGCTTGAGATGAAGGGCCCAGCGGAGCGGTGCTTGACATGAAGGGCCCAGCGGAGTGGTTCATGTCCTGGCGGGGCCCTGTTCAGCGGTTCTTGAGATGAAGGGCCCAGCGGAGCGGTGCTTGAGACGGCGGGGCCCAGTGGAGCGGTGCTTGAGATGAAGGGCCCAGCGGAGCGGTGCTTGAGACGGCGGGGCCCAGTGGAGCGGTGCTTGAGATGAAGGGCCCAGCGGAGCGGTGCTTGAGACGGCGGGGCCCAGCAGAGCGGTGCTTGAGATGAAGGGCCCAGCAGAGCGGTTCGTGTCCCGGCGGGGCCCTGTTCAGCGGTTCTTGAGATGAAGGGCCCAGCGGAGCGGTTCATGTCCCGTCGGGGCCCTGTTCAGCGGTTTTTGAGATGAAGGGCCTAGCGGAGCGGTTCATGTCCCGGCGGGGCCCTGTTCAGCGGTTCTTGAGATGAAGGGCCCAGCGGAGCGGTGCTTGAGACGGCGGGGCCCAGCGGAGCGGTGCTTGAGATGAAGGGCCCAGCGGAGCGGTGCTTGAGATGAAGGGCCCAGCGGAGCGGTTCTTGTCCCGGCGGGGCCCTGTTCAGCGGTGCTCCTCCCGGCAGGGCCCTGTTCAGTGGTTCTTGTCCCAGCGGGCCCTGTTCTGCGGTGCTCCTCCCGGCGGGGCCCTGTTCAGCGGTGCACCTCCCGGCGGGGCCCGTTCAGCGGTTCTTGTCCCAGCGGGGCCCTGTTCAGCGGTGCTCCTCCCGGCGGGGCCCGTTCAGCGGTTCTTGTCCCGGCGGGGCCCGTTCAGCGGTGCTTGTCCTGTGTGTCTAGGGAGCCAGACCTGGGCAAGACTTCCCGCTCATTCACCATCCGAACTTGCGGTCGCGGTGCCCTCCTGTGATGGAGTCCTGGGCCCGTGGGTGTCATCCGTCACACCCGGAATGTGGCTGGTGGGGCCCTCCTGGGCAGCTCGCCTGCTGCCTGACTTCTCCGCCCTGCTGCCCTTGCCCTCCTTCGCTGGAGCTCTGTGGCCCTTGCCTCCCTTGGATGATGTGGCAGGTGACGGGGCAAGGCTACTGTCCTTGGTGGCAGCCGTATCAGGCTTGTCGCGCCGGCCCTTTTTCTTTTTTGTCCTCTTCCCAGGGGGGAGGGCTGGCTGTCCCCTTGCTGCTGGCCGATGTTCCTGCCCTAGGATCTGGTGGACTCCAATAGCCCTGCACTATGGTCACAGTAGATGCAGGGCTGGTGGTGGCTGAGGTGCTTTTTTTAGTCTTACCAGATGGAGGGGGTGGGTCAGTGATTGGGACGAGCTCAAGGTTGGAAAGGAAAAGGACTTGGGGAGGACAGGGACGGGTAGGTGTAGTGGGTTTGGGAGTGGAGGAAGAGGATGTGGTTGTAGGAGAGTCAAGTGTGCTGTCTTTGGGTGCAGGTGCTTGTGACGGAGGCTGTCGTGAGGTGGATGGCTGTTGGGTGGGTGGCTGCCTGCGTTTGTGTGCTTTGGAAGAGGGGGTGACAGACACACTGGGAAAGGACACGGGATGTGTAAATGGCAGTGGGGGTGGTGACTGCACGTGTGCGGACTGTAATGGAGGGTGTGCTGGTGCTGGAAGTACTGGCTGATGGTGGTGTGCATGCAGGTATGAGTGGAGACGTCACAGGGAGGGAGGAGGGAGATGAGGAGGTGGGGGACACAGAGTTGGTAGTGACTGTTGGCATGTCTGCATCTGGATGTTGCTTGGGTGAATGCTTGTGGGATCTGTGGTGCTTATGTCTGGATGAGCTGCCCTTGGGTGTAGAGGTGTGTGCAGGCTGGTCTGATGGTGTGGATGGGATAGGCAGAGGAACAGGAGACTGGGACTGGGTGGAGGGAGTCAGAAGAGGGAGGCTGGAGACAGGGACAATGGCTGCCGTCAGTGCTGAGGCCAGAGCGTTGAACGATCGCTGATGGGCAGCCTGACCCGAATGAATGCCCTCCAGGTATGCATTGCTCCGATACACCTCCCTTTCTACACCCTGGATGGCATTCAAAAGGGTAGACTGCCCAACAATGAGTGTCCTGAGGAGGTCAATGACCTCCTCACTGAGGGCAGCAGGGGTAACTGGGGCAGGGCCTGAGGTGCCTAGGGCAAAGGAGATGCCCGCCTTCCTGGGCGAGCGGGGACGTCGCGAAGGCTGAGGGGCTGCTGGGAGGGCGGGGCTGGTGCGCTGGGTGGCGGCTGTACCTGTTGTGGCAGTGGGCACGGATGTTGCCGCCACCGCTAGGGAGCTCCCTTCCGAGGACGTGTCGGTGTCGCTGACGTCTCCACGGGTCCCCGTTGTGGAGCTCCACTCGCCCTCCGTCTCACTGGTGTACTGAGAGTCTGTTGTATGGCCCTCCGGGGCCATGTGAGATGCAGCTCCCTCGTGCGCCGATGCCACTTCTCCTCCGCATGATGATGCTAATGCACACATGAACAGGAAGACAAAGAAAATGGGGGGGGGTGGAGAAATGAAGACAGGTTGAGTGTATGCATTGGCAACACCGTTGTCGGAGAGGACAGACACAGAAGCCCCCTGAACTAGGCCGCGCAATGGGGGTACACTACTTAGTTATTGTGACTAGTCCTACGGGTCTATGGACGACAAATGCACACATGGGTGAGGCCGGACCATGGATAGCTGTACTTGGCACACTACAGAGGTGGGGGGCGGGGGCACAGGGCCGTGTCTAACGGAGGGGCCTAGCCTACATAATGCGCCCTGGCCTGGAGATAGCCACAGCCCTCCTCCCCCACCCAGACACCTTCACTGCGCGCAAAGATAGCAGAATGTGCTGATACTCACCCCCTTGTGTCTGCTGTGATGTCCTCACGCGCCCATCCAAATCGGGGTAGGCCACCGCCAGGATCCGGGACATCAGCGGGGTCAATTGGCGGCTGGCACCCCTCTTACGTTGGGAGGCCATCCCCAGCAGAAACTCTGCGGTCTTTCTGGTCCCGCGGCGGATGTCCTCCCACCTCTTTCGGCAGTGGGTGCCTCGTCTGTTGTGGACCCCCAGGTCCCGGACGTCCTTGGCGATGGCACGCCAAATGTCGATCTTCTGATGGGCGCTGACCTATGTGACATGTACAGGGTGGTAAAGGAAATCGCATCAGTTTTCTGCCTGGTCAATGTGAGTGGCCCCCCCGTCCACAACCTTGCCATGTGGCACATGCTCTCATCTTTCGTGCGTTGCACTCCTCATTCGCTCCCCTCCCCACCATCTTACATACACCCCACTCAACACAGGCATAGCCCATTCAACGTGCACCCTGTGTACTAACCTGTTGGTCTGGAGGACCGTAGAGTAGCGCATACTGGGGGAGGATCCCATCAACAAGTTTCTCCAATTCTTCGGCAGTGAAGGCAGGGGCCCTTTCCCCAGTCGCAGCAGCCATTGTATCTCCCAGACCGAGGTCACAGCAGCACTTGCAGTATAGGTCCTCTCCTGTGGATGATCAGGTCTCAAGTGATTAATCAGATAGAAAATGGCGGTCACGCCCGCGGCGGTGCGTACCGCGGCGGTGCGTACCGCGCCCGCCGGCGCACATCGTCATTGGCTCCTGAGACCCATAGGGTTCAATGTTAACCAATGGTGCTTTGCGCCGCGGTCTTCGACCGCTTACCGCCACGGTGTGCCACGCCAGCGCAGTGACCTCACATCCCACTGTCACACTTCACAGGTCAGGCAGCCGCCATTTCAAGGGCCCACATGGCATGATTTCTACTGCGTCACACAGGCCTAGGCCTTGCAAAGCCACTCATACAAGCCGTTCCATGCATAGCGATTCGTGTACTGTGCAAGCTGTGTGAATTAACCTGTGGGTTGCTTGACTCTGTGCTCCATGTTGTCCTTCCTAGGCACCGTCCGCTGGGACTTGCGAGGAGAAGGATGAATCCTCCCGTGTACCGACTGCTGGTGGACCTGTCGACAATGGAAGAATGACATATCATACTTACATACCGGCTTGACAGAGCAACTATACATGAACTATGTGCCCAGCTGGAGCCAAACCTGATGTCCCCCATCCGCCAACCCACGGGGATTCCCCCTCTGCTGGAGGTTCTGTCAGTACTCCAATTTTTGGCAAGTGGGTCTTTTCAGACAACAGTGGCCATATCATCTGGGATGTCTCAGCCTATGTTTTCTAAGGTTTTGTCCAGAGTGTTGTCTGCCCTGATGAAATACATGCGGAGCTACATTATTTTCCCTGAGGTGGGCGAATTGGCTTCAGTGAAGGGTGATTTCTATGCCCTTGGACATATCCCCAACATCATTGGTGCCATTGATGGGACCCATGTGGCTTTCGTTCCCCCCAAAGACAGTGAGCAGGTGTCCAGAAACAGAAAAAGTTATCATTCGATGAATGTCCAGGTGGTCTGTTTGGCTGACCAGTACATCTCCCATGTAAATGCCAAGTTCCCTGGGTCAGTGCATGACGCGTATGTCATGCGAAATAGCAGCATCCCTTATGTGATGGAACAGCTACAGAGACACCGTGTGTGGCTAATTTGTGACTCTGGTTACCCCAACCTGTCGTGGCTACTGACCCCAGTGAGGAATCCCCGGGCCAGGGCAGAGGAACGGTACAATGAGGCCCATGGGCGATCTAGGAGGATCATAAAAAGGACCTTTGGGGTCCTGAAGGCCAGGTTTAGGTGCGTGCATATGACAGGGAGATCCATCATGTACTCACCAAAGAAGGTGTGCCAGATCATCGTGGCCTGCTGTATGCTTCACAATCTTGCATTGCGACACCAGGTGCCTTTTCCGCAGGAGGATGGTCCAGATGGTGGTTTTGTTGCAGCTGTGGAGCCTGTGGAGAGTGAAGAGGAGGAAGACGACGGGGACGACACGGACAACAGGGATACAGTCAAACAACAATACTTTCAGTAGCACACAGGTAAGAAACAGCCACCCCAATTTACATTTACTTGAGGCCTCCTACGTCTCCACTGTCTGTGTTTCCCCCCAGTTCCTGTTAACTGATTTGTGACTTTCCCTTCCCTTTTCAGAGCTGTATGACCCACTGCCTGACTTCAGCTTTGTTTGCCCATGGACTAAAGCTTATTGAAATTGGTATGTTGTCATCACAAAGTAACTGGACATTATTACACCGTTATGTGTAATACATTTGTTAAGAATACAAGCAGACTCCTGTTTTTTAAAGTGGAATAAGTGATTTATTTTAAGTGCTACATATAGGTAAATGATTGGGAAGCGGGGATGGGTGGGGGTGGAGTAATGTCCATGGCAGAGTCCAGTTCTCAGTCGCACAGGTGCATTGTCCATATGCCTGGGAAAGGATGGAGCAGGGGCAGTTCAAGGTTGGACAGGGTGACAATGTGGGACAGTGGGATGACATCAGGGGGTATCTTAGGCTGGCGGGGGTCTTGCAATCCTACTCTGTCTTCTTGTGAGATCTCAGGTTCCGCTTGCGGGGTGGTTCTTCTTCTGCAGGAGGTGGGGTTCTGGTGGCCTGTCGTTGCGTGGGGGCCTCCTGTCCGGTAGCGCCGGCAGAGGTTGTAGGCTGTTCCTGGCCTGGGCTAGTGACAGGGGCCCTTTGGGGTGCCACATGGTCCCGCAATGTGGTGACGATCTGGGTAAGGGCCAGGACGATGGTCCCCATTGCGGAACCGATGTTCCTCAGTTCCTCCCTGAACCCCATGTACTGTTCCTCCTGCAGTTCCTGGATCTCCTGGAACTGGGCCAGTACCGTCGCCATCGTCTCCTGGGAGCGGTGGTATGCTCCCATGATGGTGGAGAGGGCCTCTTGGAGAGTCGGTTCCCCGGGCCTGTCCCCCACCTGTTGCAGAGCAGCCCTCCCAGTTCCCCTGTGTTCCTGGGCCTCTGTCCCCTGGACCGTGTGCCCACTACCCCTGCCCCCAGGTCCCTGTTGTTGTTGGGGTGGTGGGTTAACCTGGGTGCCCTGTAGTGGTGGACACACCGCTGATTTACGTGTCCTGGAGACAGAGGCATGGGCCCGCTGGGTGGGAGCTGTGCTTGTGTTCCCAGAGGGGGTTGGGTCTGGTGTAGCCTGTGGCTGTCTGTGGGGAACCGACTGTGCAGAGGTCCCCGATGGGCCGGGCTGGTCGTCTGGCTCCAGGGAGACAGAGCTGCTGTCATCGCTGGGGGCCTCTTCTGGGGGTGGGATGGACATCTCTGGACCCTCCGTGGCGGTGTGGTGGCGTTCGGGTCCTGCAGGGGTATAAAGGTATAGTTATTGCTTCTGTGTGTGGCATTTCGTCTGATGGGTGGGTGTCCGTGTACCCATGTGCAGGCATTTCCTTGTGGGGGCTTTTGTGAGGGTGGCTTGTGGGGGTGATGTGTGTGTGCAGTGGGCATGCTTTGGTGATGGGTGTCCATGCTTTGTGGTTGCATGCAGGGCTTGGTGTTGGGATGGGTGGGTTGTGATGGTGAGCCTTTTGCTAGGGGTTGGTGTGATGGGGGAGGGGGTGAGGGTGGGGGTATGATTTGGCATGCAGGTGGGGTGGGGGTGGGAAGCAGTAGTGAAGATTTGCCTTACCAGAGTCCATTCCTCCGCCTACTCCTGCGAGGCCCTCAGGATGCAGGATGTGCAAGACTTCCTCCTCCCACGCGGTAAATTCTGGGGGAGCAGGTGGGGGTCCGCCGCCAGTCTTCGGCACCGCAATGTTGTGCCTTGATACCATGGAACGCACCTTCCCCCGTAGGTCGTTCCATCTCTTCCTGATGTCCTCCCGATTGCGTGGATGCTGTCCCTCCGCGTTAACCCTGTTCACTATCCTTTGCCATAGCTCCATCTTCCTGGCAATTGTGGTGTGCTGCACCTGTGCCCCGAAGAGCTGGGGCTCTACACGGACTATTTCCTCCACCATGACCCTGAGTTCGGCGTCACTGAACCTGGGGTGTCTTTGGGGTGCCATGGGGTGGTGTGGTTGAGGTGTGGGGTGGCGTTTGTGGTGATGAGTGTGGTGCGTGTGGTGGTGTGTGGTGTTTGGTGCAGGGATTCTGTGTGGCTGATGGTGTTGTGTGCCTCTGTGTTGTGGGATTCTCTATTCTGTGCTCTGTCTCTAGCCTTCATCAATGATTTCGGGTCGAAGGGGCTTGTGGGTGATGTGGGTGTGTGTTTTATATTGTGTTGGGTGTGTGGGAGTGGTGTTAGTATGTGTATCAGGTGTGTGTATTTCGAACTGACCAATGTTGCTGAGTTTTCTATGTGTGTGTGTATTTTGACCGCGGCGGTGTGTACCGCCAATGGAATACCGCGTTTGAAAGACCGCTGCGTGGATTTGTGGTTCGGAATGGTATGGGCGTTTTTCTGTTGGCGTGACGGTGGAGGTTTGGTCAGCGCCATTTTTTCGCTGACCTTTGGTGTGGCGGATTTTTGTGGATGTCGGGTTTTTGGCGGTTTGCCAGTTGCGGGTCAGTATGACCGTGGCGGTTTACCGCGGCCGCGGCGGTGTTATGGTGGCCTTCTGGCCGGCGGTAAGCGACTTTTACCGCCGAGGTCAGAATGACCCCCATAGTCACTAATGCGCTGCTAAATGTTCTGTTCCTCCTTCTTGCAAGTTTTTTCTGTTCTACAATTATGTTTGGCTCGATGAGTTCACCCAATGGAATATTGTTCCCTGAAGTTTTTTTTCTATGTAGTGAGGATGCTGTTTGATGTCTGGCAACCCTCAATTGCACAGCAAGATAATCCATTTACTTCTTGCTCTTGGAGAAGGCAAATTACAGGTACATTCAAGTCATTCTGTCTCAATCTGTCAATGAATTCTTTAGCCAATTCCACACTTCATCCCAGATCAGAAAAATATATGATCCATAACTGAATGTGTCTGATGTAACCTTCATTATGCTTGGGCTAGACCACCTGCTCCTCCTACCATTACCTGTTATTTCATATGTTGTAGAACATATCTTGAGTTATGTAATATGTACGGTAACTGGCAGTGCATTGTGAGGGCACAAGTTATAGTTACTTCACAGCACGAGATACAATATATTTTAACTAACATTTTGACCTAACTATAACAATCCTTTATCCTTTGTTTATTTTTCCTGGGAATGTCCATGTTTTTTAAAGTATGTTAAAATGTTTATCTTTAAATCTACTCAGGTATTGTTGCAATACCTAAATATAACTGTCACTTTAACCCTTGTTTTTTTCAGTGAATTTCTTTGTTTATAAAAAGTAAGATGTCCATCACCATGCCTGTCGTGAGGTTGGGCACAGGGCCACAGGAGTTCAAATTCGCAAGCGCACAGATGTCGACCATGTACAGTATGGGGTTGGGCAGAGCCTCGCCTTTGACCAGTCCCTGCTCCAAACTCCCCAACAGGCCTCATGTCTCTACCACCAAGAAGATGACTGGCTATGTCATATAGCAAAATAAAAGATGTCCTTTTGAATAAGGCATACTGGGTGTGCCAAAGAATAAAAAAAACAAATAATAGTGCCAGGATCTTTATCAAGGGGTCAACACATTGCTATATATAAAAGAGAACTATTGGCTTTGTTATAAAGACATTACTAATCAAATAGATATTTAATTAATTTACACATCGCAGTGCTTAATAATAGTGATTGTGATAAAATGTTTTCAATAAAGCCTTTAAAAAAAAAGTATTATATTTTTGATTTCTTTAACATTCCATGCAGCCTCGACAACATAAAAAAAAAATTGGTTGTGCTCCTTTTCCTTTTGGGGACACCAATAGCAACAAAATATATTCCTTAAATATGCTTAGTGCATTATGAGGCATTCCTTGTAGGAGCAGTGAATAATACATGCGCAGCTCCTGCTAATCATTTACTATTAGTTTTTTTTTATTATTATTTTCTTTTAATTTTTTAATCTTGGAACCAAGGCCCCAATGACCTCCCCAGCCCTCACACATCTATCAAGCTGGTAGGAGCCGGCATTTTATCTTTTATCACTGTGTGCCCCCTTGTCACGCAGGGGACTCAGAACATAATATTGCTCAGGGTAGTGAGGATAGCCCCACCCCACTTATTTCAATGGCGAGTGCCCCAGTGTCCACCTGGGGCACCTACAAAGTCTGTCTCATTGAGGGCTTCAAGGGGAGTCCCAAGTCCCTGGCAACCCCAGCCAGCTTACCAGCCAGCACCATGCTGGGTGCTTGTGGGATTCTGATTCATTACTTTGCTCCTTCCTGGTAGAGAGCAGCATTTTCCACTGCGTTTACCCATTCTGGAGCAAAGTTGTGCTCCATGCCTCGGAGTGTGCAGATATGGTAAGCTTGCACTCTCCCTAGAAGAGAACTACAGTGTCCTGAGGGATGGGGCTCCTGGGACCCTGCAAACTATCAGGCCCTGGGTGATGGGGTCCCTGGGGTAGATAATGCCTCGGGGGGGCTTCATGCCCCAATTCCCATTATTTAAACTATCCACCCAGGGGCCTGTTTAAGGTTTGGTAAGAAGGACTGCACGCTCCATCCTCTTGATATAAAATGTTTGTTTCTTGGGAACTGTGTCCCAGGGGCCTCTAAGAACCATGAGAAGAGTAGGCAGGCACTTTTTTGCCATTATATGAAGAACAATGACAAAGGATGAATCCTCTGGGCCTATTAGAGACTCAGGGAGGGTGACTGCATGCCATTACTAAAACAAATATTGCGCTGCCACCCCTGGCCATGGTCCACCCACGGATTTTCTTGTAAAAAGCAGGAGACAGCCATTTTTTTAATCAACACTATAGAGCTACAGACCCTCCATCAAAGCTTGCCACTGATAAAAAGAACTTGATTTTTTTAGACCCAGGGGGAGCCCCTCTGAGACCCCCCAGCAGGCCTCGGGTGGCAGGGTATCCAAACTCTGCACTCTTTTATATTTTTTACTGTTTTTCTCTGGACAAGGGACTGAGTCCATGAGTCCTAAATTGGCTACCAACATATCTTTGCTGGTGTGGTGGCAGCCAATTAGATCTTATCTAGAGACCTGTCAGCTTCGCGGATCCTTCACAGCTTGAAATATCTATATTTTTGTAAATTTACATTTTTCAAAAACTATTGAATGGAGTTACACCAAATCACAAAAAGCACACTTTCGGGACAAAGATCTCACTTGCTGCCAAATTTGGTGTAATTCCATTCTTCATTTTGAAAAATGGAATAGGGATCCACTCTTTCCCTTGACCACGCTTGACAGATCACTGCAATATTTGAGGTGGATGAGAGTTTTTTTGGGAAAGAGTCATGAAGATTTTTTCAAATGGCATCAACATTATAAACAAACCAAAAAATGCTTTTTTTATGGAAACATGTATAAAACCAAAGGTCATAGGATGTTATAGTTAGGCTCAGATTTACACACACATATACATAAAAATTCAGCAGTTATAGTTACCCGAGGTAACTGAGATAACTTATGCCCCTTTGTTTTTCAGTAAATTTATAAGGTTTGTTTTAAATTATATTTCATAAGTATAATGTTCCTGTAATGTTTGTTTTTTTCAGTGAATTTAATGCTATTTCCTACTACACAATTCCTGCAACCTGTGCTTTTGTTAATGAATTTCACTTTTGTTTTTATGTAAATTTTACTACAATTTCACCTAAATTTATAATTTAGTAATATGCATTTTCACAAGTTTATAAATACATTTTATTCTTGCATTTATTCCTATTATACATTTTAAAAGTAACAATTAACAAATCAAGGTCATGTACCTTATCTACTGTTTTAATAAATGCAAGACAACAAGCTTTGCTCTTGTTTTAATTCATTTTATGGCTCTGCAGATCTGCTGCATGTTTGAGAAGGAGCCCATATGGGTAGCATTTTCTTACTAGTTCCTGTGATGAAATTGCAGTGGATTAGCAGATTCAAATCCACAGTTTTGGATCCATAAATTTGGATCTGCATACTTGTCAAAATGTTAAAAAAAAATATATATCATGTTGTAGCTCCTCAAATTTTAACATTGACATCAGAGAAAACATATCCACACATTAATATTTCGAATCCTATTTTTGTGTTTAAAACATACTTATTTATTTTGCAAGTTTGGAAAATACATGGATCCATGATATAGAACAACAAATTTGCTGTGATGTCTGGGACACACACAAACCTCAACTTCTGATTAGCTACAGTAAGTCTGTGCCCAAGCATGTTGCAACCTACACCCTAAGTCAGTCACTTGACTTTCAGATCTCCTTACAGAACACTAAAACCCAGTGCTCTATTTTTTTGCATTTCTGAAAGACTATATTGTTGAGAAACATCTATGTTTTCTTTCAAAGGGATAAGAGGCGCTCAGTCACTTAAAGATGACAAAGAAGATATCTTACCGCCCATGAAGGAGTCCAATGTCTGGAAACATTTTTCAATTCCTTCCAGTGAAAAGGAGATAGTGGCTAAAATTGTGCAATGTAACATCTGCCAATGAAAAAATAGTCAACAATTGGAACAGGGAAAAATTATTCCCCTGGAACTTCGTCCATGTGGAAGCATTTGAAGACAGTACATCAGTGCACATATTACAGGATAATGAGAAAAAAGGCAAGAGGGGTGGAGCATCATCAAAAGCAGGACCATCTGTGTAACCATCAGCACCTAAAGACATGATCACTATCCCTGGAGTTTCGCCAAAACTTTCAGAGATGGTAAGTCATTGCAGAAAATGTCACTTGCCTGTGGGACTCAATATGCCATCTGTGGCTAAGTACATGGATGCTGTTAATAACCATATGTTATTTTTTTTTGTCCTCTCCATTTGTCGTTCCTTCTTTTGCAAAGACTGAAGCTAGTTGCTTCCTCTGAGTTGCCGTACCTTACGTCTTTTACAACCCTAGTTATTTTTCCCCCAAACAAAAAATCCCCTAAAAATATAAAACTGTATCAAAAAATCCATTCAAAAAACGTCTCTTTTTAGAACCACTTCATTTCGTCAAAGGAAGAGCTAACTATATTTTGTATGTTTTTGTGCATTCATGTGTATAAGCGTTTATGAGTTTTACTATGTATACTTGTATCATACCCGGCATAAGTGAATTTAAAGTAGAACATCTGACTACTTTAACATTCTTCTAGGGGAATAAACCTATAAAGGATTAAAGTAGATACTATCAAATGTTTTGCAATGTCATCTAGAATACTAAAATAGAAATAGATACTTAAGTGACTGTAGGGTGACTTAGTGGTGAAACCAGCGGCTATATGGATGAATCAGTGCTTGTGTAAGTGGCTCTCTATGTATGTGAGTAGCTGTATGGGTCTATGAATGGGTTTATAAATGGCTGTGTGAATGAGTGTGAATGCCTGTATGGATGTTTGATTATGTGAGTAGGTATATGCATGTGTAAATGAGCATGTGAGTGACTGAACGGGAGGGAAAATTGGTGTGTAAGTATCTGTGAGGCTACTTGTGTGAGCGTAAGTATAGGTATGTTAGTGGGGATTTACATGCATGTGTGGGTGTGTAAATGGGTGTGTCTATGTGTATGAGTGAGTGTGTGACTAGTTGTGTTGGTCTGTGAGTGACCATCTGACTGACTATATGAAAGTGTGAGTGGGTGTGTGAATGGCTTTGTGAGCAGATGTGGTAGTGGTTTTCTGGGTGTTTGAGTGAAAGTGTGAGTGTGTAAATGGGTGTGTCAGTGTGAGTGTGTGTGAATGGATCTGTGAGTGGTAGTCTTAGTGGTTTTGTGTGTGTGTGTGTCAGTGAGTGTGTCAGGGCTATATAGGTTTGTGAGTAGGAGTATGGGTCCGTGAGTGAGGTGTGAGTAGCTGTATGGATGTGTGAATAGATGTGGGTGTGGCTGTACTGGTCAGTGAGTAGCAATGTGAGAGACTGTGTGGGTTTGTGAGGGGGTGTGTGAGTCGCCGTGCCAATGTGTGAGTTGGTACATGGATGTGTGAGTAGATGTGAGAGTGGTTGTGCGGGGGTGTAAGTGAGTATATGAGCGAGTCTGTGAGTGAGTGTATATATTTTTTTTAATTGGACTCTGGATCTGCAGGGCTATTTCAGACTTACATGGGGTGTGCTGTGCGCCGTAGTAGATCTGCAAATCCTCCACGCACACATTTTTTTTCCACAATTCCTTCTACATGAAGGGCCCCTTAAAAACCACTGTATTAGACCCATTGGGTCAGGGTACCTTTACTCTGACTCCTTCATTCAATTTGATGTCATGTTTTTGCTCCCCGGGACCGAGTCTCAGTTTAGAAAATGTCAGTTGCACCTTTCCTTTCAGGGTGCGGCCACCCAATTATAGCATTGCTGTTGGCACATGGATCTGCGGATCTGACGCAGTAGTTTTGTAATGGATCAGTGCTTCCAGATGTACATTAATCTTTTTTTTTTTTAACTTCAAAACTTCTGAACAGATTACACCAAATGACAAAATGCACTCTTTCTGGACCAAGATCGAGGTTTCTGCCAAATGTGATCTTATTCCGTTCAGCCGTTCAGCTGTAGTCATGTCTAAAATCCCTATTGAAAATTGCTTGGGGAAAATGTGTTTTGAGACCCTCTTTTTTCTTGCCCCCCCCACTTGACGAATCTTCCCAAAACCTTCCACACAGCTGCTGAAGTGAGTGGCAATCTATCGTTGAAAATGTAGTGACATTTCGCCAAACAGCGCTCACGTTATTAGCAAACCAAAAAATGCTTTTCCCATTAAAACTAGGTCCTAACTTTGACTACCTTCTAAATATATATATATATATATATCTTACAGAGTGGTGGTAGCCACTCTGCTGTAGTTATGGGTAGGGTGACCATAGGTAGGGATTTTATTTATTTTTGTCCCTTTATAACTTTGCACCCATTTGACAAATATGTATGAAACTTTAAAGAGCTGCTGCCCCTGTTTCATTTTGGGAGGACTGAAAGTTTTGTGGCTTCTGAACCAAGGAGTGCAAAGAAAAAGGAACAAATTAAACAGGATTCAAACTCAATGCATTTTCCATAGACGTTTGCAATGCGCATAGCACTAAATAAATCAGCTGGAATTTTATGAAATTTGGCAGTACTATATATTAGGGGTGCAAATGATTCTGTGGGGTACTGCAGATATGCATAGCAAGTAAATGTTAACATATAAGGTTTTTCAACTAAATGATATCTTGTATCACAATAGCACTAAAAGTAGCAAAAAAAGCCCATAAAAAACTACAATGAATATGTAAAATTTCAGATTTACTACATGAGCAACTGAAAGAGCCATTTATAGTCACATGCTAATGGAAACCTATCAACAAATACATAATGAATAGTATGCACCTTAATCTATGTAATGTTTATGGTATTGCTCTCTGGTTCACAGAATAAAAATTGGCCACCAAGCCAAATAAAAAACATCTTTCTTGTTCGTCCATGTGCAGCAAAATATCATAGCAGTGAGCCACACAAACTACTATGTGGAGGACATGATAAATGCCCACTAGGAAATAACTAGTAATCTCAATTTGTATGACAATAACAATGATTGCCTTTCATTTACTGAGGCCTTCATATGTAGCACAACTCTACTAAAAAAAGCAAGGAAGCCCAAAGATTATAGAAGATTGTATATGTGAAGTTTTAGATGTACTACATGAAATGAGAGACCCATTTATGGTCACATGCTAATGGAAAGCTATAAACAAATACATAACAAATAGAATATATAAGTTTTCCGTGTATGCTCACTGTGCCAGGAAAAAAACTATGCCCAATAAGCCAGACAAAAAACATGTTCCTTATGTATTCCTGTTTTACAAAATGAAAACCTTTGTCAGCAGTGAGCAAGACAAAGTACTATATGGAAGACATGATAATTGGCCACTAGGGAAATAAATAATAACCTTCATTTAGGTGAAGTCACTGAAGATCAACTAACCAACACCCTCGCCAAAAACCCACCACCCGACCCCACCGACCCGGACTCCGCCGCCATCAACCTCCAACAATGGATCCTCGACTGCGCCAACATCCTAGCCCCACTCAAGAGACCCACCGCCAACCAAAAAAAGAAAAAACCCGCCTGGTTCACAGACGAACTGACCACCTCCAAACGCACCTGCCAGAAACTGAAGAAAAAATGGATCCTCGAACGCACACCCCAGAACCTTGCTACCCTCAAGGAAGCCAACCGTGAACACCACCAACGGATCCGACTCGCAAAGCGCTCCCACTTCACAGAACGCCTTAACAACAACGCTCACGACTGCAAGGAACTCTTCGGCATCGCCAAGGAACTCTCCAACCCCAACACCATCGTCAATGACATCCCTCCATCCCAGAAACTCTGCGACGATCTCTCCACCTTCTTCTACCAGAAAATCGCAGCCATCCACGACAGCCTCAACACCTCACCCCCGCCAGACCCCACCCCCAACAACTCTTCCCACGCCGACCACATCACCACCTGGACCCAAGTAGACGACGCCGAAACCCTAAAGACCATGAACTCCATCCACTCAGGATCTCCCTCTGACTCCTGCCCACATCACGTTTTCAACAAAGCCGACGTCACCATCGCCCCCACACTCCGCAAGATCATCAACCTTTCCTTCAACACCGCTACCTTCCCGAACAGCTGGAAGCACGCAGAAATCCAACCCCTCCTCAAGAAACCTAAGGCTGACCTCAACGATCTCAAAAACTTCCGACCGATCTCCCTCCTCCCTTTCCCAGCTCTCCCACTACCTAGAAGACAACTCCATCCTTGACCCCTTCCAATCTGGCTTCAGACGAAACCACAGCATTGAGACTGCACTCCTCGCCGCCACAGATGACATCAGACTACAAATGGACAATGGCGAAACCTCAGCCCTGATCCTCCTAGACCTATCAGCCGTCTTTGATACAGTCTGCCACTGCACCCTACTAACCCGCTTACACGAAGCCGGCATCCAAGACAAGGCCCTCAACTGGATCTCCTCCTTTCTCTCCGGCAGAACCCAGAGGGTCCGACTCTCACCTTTCCGCTCCAAAGCCACCAACCTCATCTGCGGCGTCCCCCAAGGCTCCTCACTAAGCCCAACGCTGTTCAACGTCTACATGGCCCCTCTCGCACAACTGGCCCGCCAGCACAACCTCAGCATCCTCTCCTACGCCGACGACACCCAACTCGTCCTCTCCCTGACCAAAGATCCTCTCACCGCCAAAGCCAACCTTCACGAGGGACTGAAATCCATCGCCGAGTGGATGAGCAACAGCCGCCTGAAACTCAACTCCGACAAGACGGAAGTCCTCATCCTCGGGCGCACCCCCTCGGCCTGGAACGACTCGTGGTGGCCCACCGCCCTTGGCCCCCCACCTACCCCAGCCAGCCACGCACAAAATCTCGGCTTCATCCTCGACTCCGCCCTCACCATGTCCAAACAGGTCAACGCAGTCTCATCCTCCTGTTTTAACACCCTCTGAATGCTCCGCAGGATTTTCAAGTGGATTCCAACAGGAACCAGAAAGACGGTGACCCAAGCCCTCGTCAGTAGAAGACTCGACTACGACAACGCACTCTACACAGGCATCCCAAAAAAAGACATCAAACGACTCCAACGCATCCAGAACGCATCCCCCCGCCTGATCCTCGACATACCCCGCCGATGTCACATCTCCCCTCACCTGAAGGACCTCCACTGGCTCCCCGTGGACAAGAGGATCACCTTTAAACTCCTCACCCACGCACACAAGGCACTACACGACACCGGACCCACCTACCTGAACACCAAACTCAACCTATACGTTCCCTCACGTCAACTACGCTCTGCCAACCTTGCCCTCGCCATCGTCCCCCGAATCCAGCACAAGACCTCTGGCGGCAGATCCTTCTCCTACCTCGCTGCCAAGACCTGGAACTCACTCCCGACCTCACTACGCCAGACCCAGGACCTCCTCACCTTCAGGAGACTCCTCAAGACATGGCTCTTCGAACGATAGTAGCACCCCCCCCCCAGCGCCTCGAAACCCTAACGGGTACATAGCGCGCTTTATAAATTATTGATTCATTCATTCATTCATTTTTTGCAACAATTAGTGACTTTCGTTTACTTTGCCTTTCATATATAGAACCATCCTACAAAAGTAGCAAGGATGCCCAAGAAATAAACTAGACCGCAGATGTAAAGTCTCAGAATTACTGTATGAACAACTCACAGGTGCCTTCATGGCCACATGAATCGATAATGAATGGTGAATGAAACATGATTTATATAGTGGGCAGTTACCCCTAGGAGTGTCCTGGTGCTCAATACACAGGCAAAGTCCCCAGTTTTAAGAAGACCTCTATTCTTGTAAGAACAGCCAAGTTTTCGGTCTTTTTCTTAACATGGAAATTGATTAAACAGAGCAGAGCTCAAGTGAGAGCTTATTCTATGCTGATGTCCCCAGATAGGAAAAGGCCCACCTCCCTGCTCTGGCATGGTGAATTTTCAAAATCCTAGCCCCTAGGCCGTTTACATATTGCTGGTTACTGGTGGGGAGGTAGGAACTGATTCTATCCCTGAGGTAACCTGCCCCTGAATATGAAGTGCTTTGTGGAGTAAAATCTGTGCTTTAAACAAGATCCTCTTCCTCACTGGGAGCCAGTGGAGGGCCCTCAGATGAGGGGACAGATATGTTCTCAAAGGCAGATTAAGAAAAAGGCAGTGTGCTGTATTCTGGACCACCTGGAGTCCATTCACCAGGCAGTCTGGTAGTCCCAGATACAGAGAGTTTGCATAGTCCAACCTCAACGTAATGAGTGATTGGTGAACAGATTTTCTGTAAGAAAATTAGGGAAAGTGCAGAAGCTTATTTAGGATGCAAAGCAGACCAAAGATAGATGGCTGTCAAATTGGACACGGATGTGCTCATTCCGTGTTTAACTGAACCGCCAAACCGATGGTGGTCTTGTGATCACCGGCAGGGTGGCGGTGCAGATCGCCAAATAACGAGTAAGGCGGTGAGCCCAACGCAATACAGACAACCCACCGCCAGCACCGCCACCGCCGATGAGCAGCATCCGCCAATGGAAGGCAACTTCAGGCAGGCAGCAGCAAAACGTCCGACCCTCCGTATTCTGAATAACCACTCCAGTAGGATATCCGGTGGGGCCTTACCGCCATGAAAAACGTGGCAGAAAGAGAAAAAACAAAAGAAAACACCCACCACCATGAACAGAGACACAGCCGCAGCCGCCATGGCAAATGAACTGCGTTGTATCTCGCCGTACAACTTTAGGACCACCGACAACGGCGAATACGACAATCGTAAGTATACCTAGCACAAAGGGACAGTGATGAACTCCCACACAGAACACACATACCCCACACACACAGTGAAGATCACGCACACGCACACACAACATACGTCAATGCCAAATACCCAATACACACACATAGCCATGCAGATATGTGCCAAACATACAGCACAACACACAACAACACCACCAACACAACCCATAACCACACAACAACAACTACCCCACAAACACCTCAACGCTGGTATAGACGGGCACACATACACACACACCATGAACTCCATGTAGCCATGACACACAATCGATAGCTGTGAACACACATCCAAATAATCATACAGGTGACACAACACGTACAACCAACAATCAAGGATATACACACATGCTGCACTAGACACACGGATGCACACAAGCAAGCAGACACACACATCACAACATCCCCATGTCCCAAACCATCTACCAAGCACATGCAACAACACAGACACAATCCACACACAGACCTCACACACCTTTGCACACAGATGTAACACCACCATGTAGAAGGAAACCAGGACAAGCATCTTATCTTGCCAACCACAGCAATGTGGGCAGTTTACTCAAACAATAAATAAACGATATACAAAATGTGCCAATGGCAAGTCCAATGTCCACTTCAGCAGGGCACATTGTCCATTAATATGGGCCCAACTTGACTCCTGATTGAAAACAGGCCTCCACTTCATAGGGGCACAAATGGGACAGGCAGGCTCCTTAGAGGTGTGGGGTTGGTGGAGGTGGCTTGGATGTGGAAGGGGCACATTTTTGTTTGGGCTTGGGAGGGGTGACCTTGGCACTGGGAGGGGTGGCATGTTTGCTTGGTGGAGGAGCAGGGGAAATACCAGAGGGAGTACACAGGGAATGGGAGGTGGAAGGGGCCGAGAGGGGCATGGGGACACACTGTTTACGGGGAAGATGGGGTGGGAGAGAAGTAGGGAAGAGGTCAAGGGGAGCAAGCAAAACTCTCTTAGGTACACGGGAGCGGTCACATGATTGAGGGTTGGGAGTGGAGGTAGAGGGAGTGCTCATCTGACATGTCTGTGTGCTGCACATGGATGCTGATGTGTGCAGTGTCTGTATGTGTGTGGTGGCTGAATGTTGGGTGGGTGAGTGGGTACGTATGCATTTTTTGGGAGGGGGCATTGATGCAGGGAGAGGATATGGGTGATGTGTGAGTGAATGTTGTGGTGGTGTGTGCAAGTGAGGTGGATGTGCTGCAGGTGGCAGAGACAGTAGTCGTGGTGAGTGTGGATGTGGTGTGTGGGGTGTGTGACTGTGAGTCTGCTGTTGTGGTGATTGAGGGGATGACAGGAATGACAGAAGGACACCAGTGTGTGATGATGCAGTGCTGGCAGGTATGAGTCGAGATGTGACTGTACTGGAGGAAGTGGTAGGAGAAGTGTCTGTTGTTATGTCTACAGATGTGTGTTTTGTGTGTGCATGCCTGTGTGAACGTTTGTGAAGCCCATGTCTGACTTTGCGCACCTTGTCTGTTCTAAAGGGTGTATACATGTCTGTTGGTGTGCCATGGATGGGTGCAGGGAGAGGGCTTGTGGATTGGGAACAGGTAGCTGGAGGGGGGATAGAAGATGAAGGGACACTGGCTGCCATCAACGGGGAGGCCAGAGCCTGAAACGATCTCTGTAGGCCAGACAAGGCACCGTGAATGCCTTCCAGGAACACATTTGTCTGTTGCATCTGGGATGCCAGTCCCTAGATGTCATTCACGATCGTTGTCTGCCCCACACAGATGGACCTCAGGAGGTCAATAGCCTTCTCATTGAGGGCAGCAGGGCTGACTGAGCCAGGGGCAGAGGTGCCTGCACCGAAGGAGACACCCACCCTCCTGGGTGAGGGGGCATGGGCAACTGGCTGGGGTGCAGCAGGGAGGGTGGTGCAGGTAAGGGGGGTGGCAGACAACAATGGTGTTGATGTGGTACCGGAAGGGTCCACCACTGCCAGGGAGCCACCATCGGAGGAGGTATCTAAATCAGATGTTGTGGTAGCTCCAGTCTCCCTTGTGATGCTCTCCTCACCCTCCTTCCTACTGGTCCCCTCAGCTTCTCTGCTGGCTGCCTCTTGGGTCCTCTGGTCTGCTGCATCCCCACTAACCGGTGCCGTTCCTCCCTCGCCAGATTATGCTAATGCACACATAGGCAGAGGAGGAGAGAGAAAATGAGGGTGGTAGAAACAGATAGGGAAGAAAATATTAGAACCTACACATCCACTTCACATACAAACAATGCAGATAACAGTTCCTGCCTGTGAAACAAAAGAACAATTAGCAATTATTCCCAAATAGAGTCATGCGAGCTAAGTCCAAGCCCATCTCAACCCTGCAGACCAAACTCCTGCATGAAGACAACTACATGCCCATTAATGCCAAAATGACTATTCATAGAATCAAGCCCAGGACTATACCCAACCTCGTCATCGATTACAGGATGATACTAATCTAAGCAGAGAGGGCTCTAAGGACACTAACTAACTGACAGGAATGTGAGGGGTACATGTGGTACAGAGGAACCACTGATGTAGGAAGTGATGCAATTGCAACCTTCACGTAACATGCCTACCATTACCCATATACAGTGCCATCAAGACCACCTTGTACTACTACAGTGCACGCAGAGATGGAAAATGCAGCCATTGACATGATAGCAGACTTGAGAGACCCATACCTACAGCTGAACATGTGTCACAGTAACACCACTTCTTATCCTACATGGCTCAACATAGCGCCTGCCACACACTCCTACTCGATGGGTGTGGCAACCAGGACTTTACATTCCCTAAATCACATCAGACAACATTCAGTTGAAGCCCAAGGAGGGTGACAGAGCACAACCATGCAGTAGTCACCTGACAGTCAACACTTACCCCCTTGTGGCTGCTGTGCTGCCATCAAGCGCCCATCTAGCTCAGTGAATGCCACCGCCAGTATGCGGGCCATTAGGGGGGGGGGTCAGGGTCCAATGTGCATCCCTCCCACGTTGGGAGGCCATCCCCAGCTGGGCCTCTGCGGTCATCGGGGCTCAGCGTCACAGGTCCTTCCACCGCTTGCTGTAGTGGGTGCTTCACTGGTAATGGACCCCCAGGGTCCGCACTTCTTTGGCAATGGCTCGCCACAACCCTATCTTCTGGTGGGCCCTGACCTGAATGGGAAAAAGTGAGAAAAGGGGAGACATGATGTAAATGATACCAATCCAGCAGTAAGTTTTGGTGACACATAACGAACACTGCTCATGCACACTGGCAATATCCCACACGTATCATGTGCATGCTACACACCTGATCAGTCATGACATGTCAATGTGCACACACTTACATCGTCAAACACCACCCAACATGTGGGACAAAGGACGTTGTACTGACCTGTTGTCCTGGAGCTCCCTACAACTGCCCATACAGGGGTAGGACCCCTTACACAAGTTTCTCCAGCTCCTCTGTTGAGAAGGCTGGGGCCCTTTCCCTGCAGTGCATGCCATCGTTGCTCCAAGAGACAGGACACAGCAGCACACAAAGAGTAGGTCTGTCTATCCCGAATGCCAGGGGTCACGTGAGCTGTCCCACACAAAATGGCGGTTATGACCGCAGCGGTCATGACCATCACTACCGGCGGTGATCTTCATTGGTCCCAGTCTCCCATTGACATCAAGGTTAACCAATGAGGAGTTGCACGGCTGTTCAGACTGCACTTCGCCATGACGACTTCCGCCGGCAGAACAAGGTCATTTCCAGCAGTCTAATGCAGGCCAGACAGGCAGATGGCATTTTAGTTTGTGACATTACTGTCCTGAGTTTACACAGCGTAACTACCTGCATGTCATCACAAATAAATACTTCAGTTCTGACATGGTGAATATAGACACATGTAGTGTGTGTCTAGTGACATTTCTACACTTGTCACAATAATTGTCAACATATGTGATCAGTCTAGTGGAACACAGGGAAGGTGTAGGTGTACATGTCCTGTATACGTTCATTCCCCTAGGAATTATATGCCATCGTCTGGTTAGGTATGGAGGGT